>NC_066583.1:587947952-588258577 GCF_024323335.1 Lathyrus oleraceus | reverse complement strand
ACACCCAAGTTCCATTGATATTGAGGATATACGAGAATGGATCAACTGCGAATCACGGGTTTGTTGTAAGTCACGAGCATGGAGTCTCGGTGAAGAACCACCCAACGGGAGTGTACTATGGTTAAACCTGACAATCATGTTCTAAAAGGTTCCCATAGTCATCATCCTATCTTTCGGATATTATCGGATAAAATGACTACTCGTCCTCCAAAAATATTCTCAAGAGGAACTCTTATGAGTGTAGTATCGCGTAACAATCGCCTCAAGTCTTACACTTGAACGACCTTTGCACTACGTCCTAAAATAGGCCAAGATGGGCTAGGTATCTAAGGTCCTTGGCTTCTAGGGTTCTTATTGGAAAGAGTAATGCCTAACCACGACTACTCGTGTGACATTAGTGATTCCAACAAAAACCTCCACCAAGTGAATGGACTTGTAAGTTAACTTGTTAAGGAATAACTCCACACAAGTCAACGAGACTATGCCATTCTCCTATCATAAGTGCACTCGAGTTCGGGTATAGAACTCATCTCGCAAGAAACCACCAAGCATACAAGCAATTAATATATCAAGCAATTCATACATTACAAACAATACATTCATCCTAAATTTGCATAAAAATATGCCACAAATAAACATAAACATACAACACATACAAGCAAAAAAGTAGGCTAAACCCACGAGGCAAAGATTTATCCCCAGCAGAGTCGCCACTTTTCTGTAGCGGGGTTTTTGTTACTTTTAGGTTTATTGACTAAACCAAAAGTCAACATACAATTCGAGTCCCCAACGCACTTTTATTTGTCCAAAGGAAAGGCTAAAAACCGAACAAAAGCCAAGTAAGAAGTTTTTCAAATAAAAAACTAATAAAAATGTCAGAGATCTAGGTAAGGGGGTTGGTTATGAAATGGGAAGGTTTTACGCACCCAAAACATCCTTAGTACTCTAAGGGAGCCCCTTTTGCAAATATGTGTTGTATGTTGGTATTTGTGAAAAGATTTGAACAAAAGATTGGAGGGATGAGAATAGAATAGATTATATTTACAAATTTTGTTGTTTGAATGGATGAACCCATTGCCTACGTACCATCATAAAGGAGGATCAAAACCTCGTAGTTCGGGGTAAAAATCTCAAAGATTGGTGAATTGATTTGATCAAAGGCCTTAAGGTCTTTTGTTATCAAAGGGAGAAAACTCAACCTAAACCAACAATCCACCATGTGAGGAAGGCTTCAACATGCTAGTGAGAGGTTAACCCTATAATAAGCATGGAAGACTTATAATCCAATCACTAAGGATGAGGTGAGATTTACATCAACCACTATGATAACTCAAACCTATGACTAATGTTTTGAAAAGGTTTTAACAAGGTGGCCATTGGAACCACAAAACAACTTGAAATGGGTTATATTTACAAGTTAGATTTATTTACAAAATGAAGTCAAAGTTGGATTAAAGTTTATTCACAATGAGTATTTATGAAAAGAGTTTTGAAAAGTCAAAGGCCTAAGGCCTAGGTTTCTAATTTGAAACAAAGTCCAAGTTTTGAAAATGATTTTTGGCTTGGTTAGAATGGGGAGAAGAAAAGAAGGGCTATTCCTAAAGCATAGAAAGATAAGAGGGGAAAGATAAACCCTTGGAGTTCCTTTTCTTGAAGTCATAGAGATGACTCAAGATGCTCTTTTCCTTTGGACTTAGCACACAAACAAGCAATCAATAATTGAATTCAAGCTCCTAGGATCTCCATTTGGCTTGGCTCTTAACTTGGCTACTCATGACAATGGTCCTCTTTTCACAATTTCAAGATGGGATCCCTATCATAAAAAAACAAACATCAAAAAGTTCACAACACAATAAAGGGAATGGACAAAGAATAAGTTTAGAGGAGAAGTCCTTTGAGATCAACTTTGAACTTTTGCATTCTAAAGGCATGAGGCCTAGTTGCTCTTGAACTCCTTTAAGCATGGGTAAATCCTAATTCTAAGTCCTTTCTCCTTTTGCATTTTGGTTCACATCAAAACAAACACAAGATAACAATATATTTATATACAATAATGGGCTCAAATGAGCAAAAGAAAAATGACATAAACATAAAATATGTGCTCAAGTGAGCAAAGATGAAAATCAATATGAATAATGAGCAAGAAATAAATGACATTAAAAGTAAATGAAAAGAAATTAAAAGCTCAAATTAAAGTTAGTAGTTAGTAAGGTTATGTTAGCTTGTCATAAGACAATGTAGCGCTATGTTAAGCAATCGTAAGTGGACTAATGTAGTAGTCACACCTATCTGAGGTCGGTCAATAAGAATATAGGCAAAGAACACAAGTTAGAGATCATGACTAGTAAGCCAAGCTCCATAAACTTACCATACCAAACAAAAGAGGAAAGGCCTTGTATTGACTTTTGGTTATTTGCTTGACTAAGAAGCAACCTATCTTAGACACAAAACAACTCACTTGATCATGGATCAAGTTGAGTTTGGTTTGGATCAAAGAAGGTTAAACTTCTCATTTGTCAAGACCAACCTCAAGACTTTAACTCAATGGCCAATGATGGAAAGAAAGGGATGAAGATGAAAGGGAGGGGGTAAGAATTCAACAAACAATCCCAATTGATCAAAGGATAACTCATCCTTGGTCAAATTCATTCATCTTTCTAAGTGATGATCCATAAGGACTTTCAAACCACAAGATCCAATGAATTTGATCAAAGTTGAATCAATTCAACCTCAATCAACACCAAATAGAAGAGAAATGAAAATAACAAGTCAAGAAGTCAATGATATTTTTTTGGTATTTTTTGAATTAAAAGAAAATACAAATAAAAAATAAACAAACAAAGTCAAACCTCAAATTCAATTCAAAGTAACTTCAAAAAATCCAATTAAATTCTCATAGGTTCAGCATAGTCAAACAAACTTTGACTAATTTTCTCACAAAATTTTGAAATCAGAAAATAATTAAAATCAATTAAAAACAAATAAAAATAGCATAATATGAATTAAAATCTCAAATAATCTCAAAACAATCAAGAAATTGTTAAGACTATTTTTCATTGACCTATCATGATCCATAGATGCTATGAAAATATTTTTGGATTTTTTAAAAGTCAGAAAGTATTTTAAAATGAATTAAAATCATTAAAAACCAAGTAATTCATAAAAAAATATCAAATGAAGTCATAAAAATAATTAAAAATCATAATATGAAACTAGATTTTTCAAGAAATTTTTTGGAATTGGTCTCATATTTTTCTGACTTCAAATGAATTTTTAATGAATTTTTGAAGATAAAAGGAATTAACAAAAAATAAATGGAAAATGACAATAAGCGAAAAAGCCACAGCCATCAAATGCGTTTCATTAATTGTCGTGGCACTTGTGTATGGTCCAGATCTGAGGACACACAATGCACTTGAGTCAACTGCGCCACATCCAGCATTAAATGAAGTAATTACAATGAATGAACAAGATTAAATCGTGGAAGTATGATCCAAGGGCCACAAACGTGCACACGTGGTGGTGGTGGTGGTGGAAACCACCATCTTCTCCGGCCAGACAACAAATTCCGGCCACCAGTTGCAGGAAAATAAAACTTAATGAAAATTAAAAACAAGGCCATGGAAATGAAGCTCGTGTGATGGAGATCATCACTGTACAATGGATCTCCCTCACTCTTCCTATATTGAGAGAAATGTGAAGGAGAAAATCATGGTGTTCATACTGATTGCTCATGAAATAAAGAATTGAAAACACCAATGACTTGCCTCAAGTATGAGGACTTCAGAAAACCACAGAAACACAAGCAAACTACATTGAATTAAGAGATTTAAATCCAAAAAGTTTGAGAATAAACCTTTGAATTGATGAACTTCTGGCCACGAATCCTCCAAGATCCTTGCTCTTCTTTGATCTATGAATGTAATGGAAGTGATAGGCTAAGGAATTTGGCTTTAAAATTCAGCTAATGATGCTGAATTTCAAGCTCGAAAAATTGAAGAAAATTGATTAATTCCTTTAGTAATGGCTATGGTTTCACTTCTGCAGCACTTGGGATCTCCAAAAGGTTAGCAAATGAATAAGAGGAAGCCTCTATTTATAATTGAATGCATCCGCTGATCATGCTTTGTTCATGTGCATGGCAAATGGAATTTGAATTGCATGGGCCTCTGTAAGCGTGTGGAAGGCCCAATGATGAATGCAGAAGCTTGCTGAGATCAAGTGAAGGGCAATTGGTCGTGCACTTTGAATGGAAACAGCTTGCATACCAAGTTATAACATAAATATACCAAAATGTACATAAATGAAAAGAATTTCGAATCTCCCAAATGGTGAATCCAAAAGACTAATGTGAGTAATGGTTGGAAAGCCCTTGAAGTAAGGAACAAAAGTCATGTTTGGCAAAAAATCATTTGGCATGTCCGAATTGATGAAAACTGGCTGGGAAAATCCAAGTACAAAACATGTTCAAATCATTTTGAAAAAGTTCACCAAAAACAAGCTTAATCAAACCCCTTTGTCCTCATGATACAAGCTTCAAATGAAAAAATCTCTAACATCAAAGTTGTAGATCTTTTCAAGATGGACAATCTAGAATCAAAGTTTTCATCATTTGGAATTTTTATGACAAGAGTTATGGTCATTTGGAGTTGGGTACTTTTTCAAATTCAATGAATTAGGTCCAAGATGACCTATAATGTTTTGTATTATCACATGTATTTATTTTAGGATTATGAAATTTTGTTCAACATAACATTTTAATTAGGAATCTCAATATTTCCAATGCATTTGGTCTCACCTCAAAATCATAAAAATTAAAGAAGTTATGCCCTTGGTAAGTTGACCCAAAATTAGGGTTTCAGTCAAAATGACCTATAATGTTTTGAAATGAATGATGACCTTAAAAGCTTCAAATGGATTTTTGATGAACATTAAAGTTGTTAACATGGTTCTTAGGAATATTTGTGCTCTTGGGGTTATCTTCATTTGACAAACACATCAAAAATTATATCTCATTGATCCTCAGTTTAGTTAGATGACTTGACTGGTCAACTTTTCAAAGTCAAACTTCCAATCTTGATGAATAAATTATTTAGGGGCCTAAAATAGGCTCACATATTCATAAAATGATGAATTAAAGAACTTCCCTTGATTAAATTTGATCAGGGGTTGAGATTGCTTCATGGGCAAGGCACAATCAAAACATAATGAAATTAGGGTTTCCTTGGGAAACAATCTTCAAGCCCTTTGGGTTATCTTGATCAAATTGACAAATTTAGATACTTGGGAGACATATATGATGATTAGGAACTTTGTGGACCATTTTCATGCTTTTTCGCATCTTCATCTAGCCATTTCACTAGGCTCATGAGCCTCCTAGGAGCATTGTGGAGCACATGATCACTTGAGCTTCAAAACAAAAAGAGTTAGTGACATATTTTTGTGCTTTTGGTTAGTAATCAAATAAGAAATTCAATAGTATACAATACAAGCATGCTTGGTGGTCTCAAAACACTCAAACAAGTCCCAACCCTAAGGCTAAGGAGCCAAACATGCTATGATCCTTGAGGCAATGCACTTGTGCAATAACATGATGCCATGAGGGATCTTAGGGTCAAAATTAGGGTCTTACAGTTGATGTTGCTAATGAACGTTTGTTTCAAGGTCCTGTCTTTGGGAAAATTAGAGGAAGGATCTTTGATGTGGTGGCATGAGGTTGAGAATTAGTTAGCATGAGATTTTGAATCTGAAACTTCTCCTGAAATGGAATCAGAGCATTTCGGTTAGACATTGACATGTTTTCCTTCAGACGGTAGTTCAGCAAAGCCCGAGCTATAGTGATTTGTTCTAATTCTGCATTGTTCTCAGGTTCAGTTGAAGAGTTATCACTCTCTTTTTCCACTTGCTTTATATATGAACAAGTTGCCATGGCTGCATTTTTCTCGGCTTGTTTCTTATTCTTGGCAGGTTCATCAGTAAATGTGATTCCAACTAATTCTACTATCCCGGTAAAAACAGGTAAAAGTCCTAGGCCTGATCTGAATGTATTGGAATGTCTAAAATTGAATGTATTGGAAATTGAATTGTCTTAAAAGTGGTTAAATGTTATGAAATGTTTATTGCATTTGTCTTATTATGGAAATGGTGAATTGATATTATGTGTATGTAATTTGAATGATTCCCATGCCATGTATTGTTAAGAATATGGTCATCATGGTTGTGAAATGAATTGAATGCAAGGTTGTTGTTAGTGATGGGATATGGAGCAAGACCACCATGAATGACTTGAAGAAAATGGTCACTTACAAGTGAAGAAATTTGGCCATAAAGTTGAAAATGAATATGAAAGCATGAAGAAAAAGTGGAAACTAGACATTAGGTTTAGGAATTTAGATTAGTTGACTTTGGTCAACTGGTTGACCAAAAAGTCAATAGTTGACCAAAGTCAACTATAGGTCAAAAGTAAAAAAAAATTGTAATCTTTTTTATGGACATTTGTAATTTTATGTGTGTAAGACCCCAATTTTGACCCTAAGATCCCTCATGTTATCTCATCATTTGCATTGGCTTTGGGATCACACCTTGGCATCCTCCTTACCCCTCATTCATTGGGTTCGTATTGGGAGAGATCACCAAGCACATTTGATTGTATCATAATTTATTTTTCTTTATTTACTAACCAAAATACAAAAATATGTCCATGTATATCTTTGTTTCTTTTGTAGGTAATGTGTGCATCCACATGTGCCCTATCAAGCTCACAACTAGGGCTTGAGACCCTCAGTGCAAGGAGATCAATCAAGAGATTGTTCAAAATAGTTATAAACATAATATATGGATCCCCATTATCTTCATTTATCATTTTGATCAAGAATTCATCAAGAGTTTGAAGCTTGTTTCTCTTGGAAGCCCTAATTCATCTAGGTATCTTGCGTGACTTCCTCAGCAAGTTTCTTCAACATTTGGTCAAATATTTCAAGGTATACTTAATTGTAGATCATCATATACATATATGATCCTCCATGAGTCCTAAATATCAATATAACTTGAAGTTTTCAAGTTGGTTCAAAGAGGTTGACCAAACAAAGTCAACTGGTCAAAACTGGGGTTCCCTAGACCCTATCTCCTACAATTTTTGTCAGATGAAAATTATTCCAAGATAAAAGTTACTCCTTATGGAATTAAGAACAACTTTAATGTTGACATCAAGATCTAGTTTTTCTTGGAAAGACATTTTTCATGGTGAAATATTATAGGTCATTTTGTTTGTGCCCTAGTTAGAAGGTCAACTTCCAAGGACCATAACTTTCTTAATTTTTATGAGATGAAGGCAATCCAAGTTTAATAATCAATTTAAAGATGTCCTATACAACTTTTATTCTTGGAGAAATGTCAAATTCAAATTACAAGGGCATGTTCCAAGAGGAAACATTATAGGTCATTTTGGGCCATTACCATTGAACAAGCAATTTTCCTCAACTTCTAAAATGCATAACTCCCTCATGCCAAATCCAAATGAGGTCAAATTTTTGACCAAATTGAATAGGTATGAAAGATATACAAATTTGGTGAAGAAATAATTTCCATTTGAAGCTCATAGCAAATATTATTCAAGGTGGAAGAAGTGGTCATTGGCTTGGTACTTAGAAACATTTCAATTATGTTTGATTTCTCAAACTTCCATCTCAAAATTCATCATGATCCAAGCTTCAAATGGAAAAAATTTCAACACCAAAGTCGTTGCCCTTGATGTCACCTTTCGAAAAAAGTCCAAGTTCACTTCATCTGGAAAAGATTTGAAGGACTTGCGCATGGTTCCTTTCATAGGTTTGTTTTGGCAAGATTTGAATTCAATTGACCATTTCCTTTTGCATGCTTACATGTTATAGTTTCAGGATCCATTGTGCACAAATTGGAGTGAGATCAAATCATGAATTGGGACTAAATCATTGTTCATGCATATGCACCAAAGTTGCTAATATTGGCAAAATTTCAAAGTGTGTGAAAAGCAACTTACTATGCTATATATACATGACCATTGTGATCAAAATGAGGATCCTTTTTGCCCAAGCTTTGAACCCTTGCATCCCTAGCCTCCATTAAAGGATAAACTTGAAGATTTCACTTGAAATCGAGTTTCAATTCTCCTTCTATTTTGAGATTGAAACTCCAATAATCCAAGTCTCTCATTGATCCATTTCACTTCCTGCAAGCTTCTAGAGTCGAGCCAAGGCAAATTGGAAGCAAGATCAACCTAAATTGAAGCCACTTGAAGGTGATTTTTCTCAAACTTCTCTTCTTCGATTCTCTCTTATTTCTCAACTATTTTGCTTGATCAGTGGTTGTCTGAATTCCTACCAATGTAGGCAACAAGATTGAGTTGCTTTGAGGTTAAATCGAAGCAACTCAGATCATCAACCTCAAATTTCAAATCCATGTATCTTTTAATATACTTGGAATTGGATGAAATGGATGTCAAATTCGAGCTCTTGAGCATTTTTCCTTTAAAATCATGTCCACACTTTTTATTTTGGTGAAAGTTGATGGTGGACCAGTTCGGTGAGGTCAACCGGAGAAGGAGACCGGAACTAGCGCTCCGGTGGTGTGTTGGCACTCTCCCAACCTTCTGATTCATTTGAAATGTTTTAATCTTGACTACTCCTTATGATTACCATCCCTATGACGCGTTGACTGAGGTGTATGGTATGAAGCACACGCTTGGCCATCAGATTTGTCACCTCAATTAATGAGGGAGATCTGATGACCCTTGTTTTTTTGTATTTTCTGAATTTTCATTTAATCCACTTATTTTGTTTAATTCATAGAAATTTTATTTTTAATCCAAAATATATGGGACTTTCACAAAAAATATTTAAATATTTTTCTCTTCCATATTTTGAATTAAAATTAATTTTTGGATTAATTTTGGTATTTTTTATGAATTAAATGCTTTTGTGCATATTTTTAATTGTTTTAAAATACTTATGACTTTCTAAAAATTGTGAAACTTTTTGTCTAAGGTCTTTTTACCTTGTTTGACCTAGGATAAACCCCTTGGCCATTTATTTGGTGTTTTGAAGGGATTTGAGGTTTTGTCTAAATTAAAATGCATTTTAATTCATTTTTAAATTGATTTTTTAATTAATTAAATGTTTAAAAATTATGTTGAGCCTTTTTTATGATCTTGTGATGTTTGACTTTCTGTTTGGGCCTTAGTCATGGTTGATTTGACTTTTGTTTGATCAAAACCATTGGATATAGGGGATTGATGAAATGTAAATTTCATCTCCCAAAATGAATGGATAGTATTGATCAGATGAAATTCCTCTCATGATCAACTTGTGTTTCTATTTTCCCCCTCCCTCTTCATATTCATCCCTATTCTTCCCAATTCCCTCATTTGACAAATGAAATCTCTAATGTCTAAATGCTAATTGATTCATCAATGACCTTGTGCCAGATGAATCAGTACATGTCTGATTGAAATAGGTCCCTCCTATTTTCCTTTAGTGTGTGGTATGTTTTAGGAGTTTGGTTCTTTGTACCAAGTCTCGAACATGCATTAACACCTATATTTGTATTGCCCGACCTCAGATAGTTGTGACTTCTACATAAGTCCAATTACGATTGCTTAACATGAAGCTAAATTTGATCAGGAAGGCATAGCATTCTAGTAAGTGAGATTGTAAGTCTCCCATTCCTCATGGCATTGTGTGGAGACTTGACTTTTTTTTCCTTTCATGAGAGCTAGTGGCATACTGGTTGAATTATCCAAGTTGGAGCCCTTCTCATGGAAGATGTCTTGGTTTAAGGATTCATACTTGTGAATGAATGGTTGAGTGTTCTCCAAAGAATGACTTAATCAATTAAAACTCAACACTAACATTTGACTAACTCTTATTCATTATGCTTTTAATTTCAAGTCATTTACTTTATACAATTTAAATTTCAGTCATTTATCATTCATTTCCATTTACATTTCATGCAACTTGTTTATGTTCCAAGTCATTTTCACTTTGCTCACTTGAGCCATATCTTGTGATTGTATATATTTGTTTGTGTGTTTTGATTTTGTTTGTGGTCTTAGGACCCTAAAACACCTAATAACAACAAAAACCCTAAAAAACATTTGGTGGACTGTTGGGATTTGATATGGACTTCTGGACATGGAACTAGGAAACACTCCCTGTGCTAAAGGACTTGGTCAATGCCAACATTTGAGACTGAGTTATCTTTACTAGGCCTTCATATGATGCAAGATCTTGAGTGCCTTTGATTCATATGTTACTCTATCTTTGTGCTTACTTGTTATACTACTATTATTATTGATGTTTGATGATTGGTTATGAGTTGATCAAGGAACATTTCATCTGATGCATTGGAAGAAGTTGAAGACTGCTAGCTATTGGAGTTGCTTGCTTGGATATTCTGGCTATCTTTATTTGATGCCTTGATCTTCATGATGTCTGGATATTTCTCATTGCTTATTGCTTGTTGCTTAATTAAAGTCCAAAGAAAAATGAGTTTCTATATGACATTCTTGTCTATTGGATTGCATCTGAGTGGTCAGATCTTTTCAACTCTTAACTTTTAATTTTTGCCTATGGTAGTCTCTTCATCTCCTCCCACTTCTTAAATTTCAAAATCTCTCCCTCCTTTCAAAAAAAATATTTGCTTGTGTTTACCAACTTAAACATGTTTTAATGATTAGAAACTTTGGCCTTATGCCATTGATTTTTTTAAACTTTTTCTTAAATCAAATTTGTAAATAAACTTAACCATATTGACTTAAATTTCAAAAGACAAAAGGAACTAACAACCTCATTAAAATGTTTAGCCTTTTTGTGCCATTTTCTTGTTAAACTTTTGTTAAAATTAATTCACCAACTTCTTTGAAATTTTTACCACGAACTACGAGGTTTTGATCCCTCATTTTTATGTTGGTACCTAGGCATAAGACTGAAGGTCTTGTCAAACACAAAAAGATGATTAATGAATTATTTCTCATCCCCACACTCTATATTTTATCAAACATCATTTATACCCAAAAACATATGCACACAAAAAAGGTCTCCCTAGGAGTACCTAGGATACTTTGGGTGCTAACACCTTCCCTCTGTGTAATCAACCCCCTTACCTGTAATCTCTGGAATTTTATTAGTTTTGATTTGAAAACTTCTTATCTTTGGGTTTTGTTCGTACTTTTCCCTTTTCCTTTTGAAATAATAAAAGCGCAGTGGCGACTCTGGTTTTATTGACGTCAAGTTTATCCATAGCTTGATGGTCATGAATTTACCGCTACAAAAATTAAGTGGAGACTCTGTTGGGGACTAGTCCTCAGTGGGTTTAGCCTACTTCTCTATGTGTATATATTTGCATATTTGATGTTTGTATATATTGTTTGTGTGATATACTATGTCTGTTGTGCTTGGTGATCTCTGAGTGGTGAGATAAGTTCTAACCCGAACTTGAGTGCAATTAAGATATAAGGATAGCATAGTCATGTTCAACTTGTGTGGAGTAGTCCTTAACAAGTTGGATTAAGATCCATCTACTCAGTGGAGACCTCTTTAGAGTGACTGATGTCACACAAGTTATTTGTAGATAGACATTACTTTCTCTGATTTGGGGTCCGAGAAGCTAAGGACCGTGGAAAATTTAACCCAACTTGGCCTATTTAGGACGTAGTGCAGAGATTGTTCAAGTGTAGACTTGATAACAGTTTTTATGTGATACTACACTCAGACGAGTTTCTCTTGAGAATATTATGGGTTGATGAGTCAGTCATCCTAACTTATAATATCCGATAGATGGGATTAAGACTCTAGGAACTTTTTAGAACATGATCTACATGTTTTTATCCTTAATACACTCCTTTGGGATGGTTCTTAACCTGACTTCATGCTCGTGATTCACAACAAACCCTTTGATTCTTGGTCGATCCGATCAAGTCTTGTCAATATCAATGGATGATTGATCTTGATAATGACTTGATCCATCCATTGACCTTCGTTTTTGTTTTCCTTGTGTGTGATTGTTGTATCCATGCATAGATGCACATCATGACATTCATCACAGATAAAAAATTTCAAGGAAACTAAGGTCTTATTTGCAAATATTTTCAGACCATGGATTATGGACGAAGGAACACTAAGAAGTACAGTTTCAGATGTCCTGATTTAAAAGAGATAAGGAAGTTGTCATCCTTTGTACTAGATCCCTTGGATTTCAAGAAACATAATGGGAAGCTCTTGTCTGTATTATCTAATGATGTGGTTGAAGGACTTCTGAGTGTTTTGGTTCAGTTCTATGACCCTCTCTAATGGTGCTTCATCTTTTTTCTCATTTGTTAATCTTTGGTATCTAGGTTGTTGTCTTGAGTATGGAATACTTAAGAACATTTGTTATGTACCTAATATTTACTTTAAGTGCATCCCCAAAGAGAATAAGGCCTTATGGAGTGATCTTCTTTTGAGGATGGTTAATCTTGGTGGGAAGGCGTGGTGTCTTTTGGGTGATTTTAATTATGTTCTCTATGTCTAAAAGAACTAGAGGTGATGATTATGCTTTTATTTATGGTAATGTTGGTTGTGTTGAATTCAGTAACTTCATTTCTCATATGGATTTGTTAGATGCTCATCTAGGTAAGTGTTTTACGTGGTACTAGACTCATGATGGGGCTACTAGTCATCTCCATTGGATCCTTCTATCTAATTGGCCAATCTTTTTCTTACTTTAATTTGTTTTCTTTCTATTTTTTATTGGTTGAATGGAAATCCACATGGATTGCAAATGTGAGCCATTGATCAATATCGATTTAATGGTCAGAATCAAAACAAAGAAACACAAATTGTTAAACAATTAAAAATTCCTAGAATGTCCCTTCTAGATGTTTTAAAAGATCTAAATCAAATTAAATCAATTAAGTCAAATAAAATTCACATATTTTAAAATAAACATAATACAAAAGATGCAAAGATGGATAATTTTAATTAATTTTTCCAAACAATTTGATAAAAAGATAAAAATAAAGGGGATACAAATGAATAAAAATCGAGCGTAAAATTGGTCAAAAATGACAATGAATGCACTAAAATGATCAGCGCAAAATATGCTTCTAGAAAACACACAGGTTTTGATCAAAATTTGAAATGAAAAATGCTCGATTGATTAGGCTCTAGATGGTCAAAATGCGACCGAAAAAGAAGTCGAAAAAAAAGATGAGCTCGCCAAGTTAAACTACGTGAATTGTAGATTAATAAAATTCTCGTCTGCAAGCTAGATTTCAAAAAATTTCGCCCGTTAAGTTTATGTGTATTTGAGAAACGATTCAACCAGATTATTTGTGTAACGCCCCAGATAGCCTTCATGCTTACCGACTGACCTTACAAATTAACCCGAGTCTTTTCAACATGTTTTGTCCTCAATCACATGCTTTCCTGAAAACTTCCCAAAAGGTCACACATCCAAATACTACTCCAAGTGAATCACGCTTAACTATGGAGTTCTTATTTGTTAGGCTATCGAAAAATCCAACTTGGGTCTTTTCAACATGTTTTATCCTCACTCACATACTTTCCAAGAAACTTCCTAGAAGGTCACCCATCCAAATACTACTCCAAGTCAAGCATGCTTAACTATGGAGTTCTTATTTGTTAGACTACCGAAAAAAAGATGTATCATGTTGGTATAGGTAGTACCCATAAATAATTATAAGTCTTCCTTCAACCATGCAGTCTCATCCCTGCACAGTCTTAGGATCTCTCTCATTCTCATGTGAATTCAATTTTTCCCTAGAAGCTTCTAGGAGTGTCTCATTGCCATGCCTCGTGCACCGGAAGCTACTCCTTTTCCCTCTAGTGTTACATGTAACCATTCTTTGTCCTCTTCGGCCTCGGGTGTAACATGCCCACCAGTTTCTGCTTGGTTCGTCCCCGAACCACATCGTACTAGGATAGATCTGCTATGATACCATTTGTAACGCCCCAGAATGCTTTCAGGATTATCGATTGACCCCACAAACCATCACGGGTCTTTTCAGCATGTTTTGTCCTCACTCACATACTTTCCGAGAAACTTCCTAGAAGGTCACCCATCCAAATACTACTCCAAGTCAATCATGCTTAACTGTGGATTTCGTATTTATTAGGCTACCGAAAATGATATGCATCTTATTGGTATAGGTAATACTCATCAATCCTTATAAGTTTTCCTTCAACCATGCAATCTCGCCCCTGCACAACCTCAAGATCACTCACATTTCATTGTGAATTCGGTTTTTCCCTAGAAGTTGCTAGGAGTGTCTCATTGTCATGCCTCGTGCACTAAAAACCACTCCGTCACCCCCGGGTGTTACATGTAACCAGTCCCTGCCCTCTTCGGCCTCGAGTGTAATAGTTTGTATATCTAAAAATTTATTCGGGTGGACATTTTAGGCATTATGCGTGATGAAAGACATGTTATGCTATGTAGATGATGCAAAGTAAAATAAAGTCGGATGCATGAAATTCTTAAAATGTCCAGACAAAATCGGGTATGACAATCTCTAACAAAAAGATGTGATTTGGTTTGTTACAAATTCAAACTTAAACCTTTTTTGAATATAATTTGATCTTTCAGCTCTCGACAAATCATGTAATCTTATTTCTAAAACAAATAGCAATAAAACATAACTGAATCTTATTTCAAAGGTTTTGTTAAAGCGCAGCAATCTGGCGCCTGTTCCACAAAGCCCAGATGTCAAACCCACATTCTAGAGCATTGCGGCTAGCATGTGCTCTTCATACCGCTTTAGCAACCTAGATTAATCTTGAATACTTGGACATTTCTCCAAGTTGTTGTTTTACTACATGCAGCCATTCTAAATGGTCAATCCAATAGGAACTACATTTCACATTCTTTGTCAATTTGGAGTATTAAAACTTGTCGAACTATTGTAGTTTCTATAAATGTATTGACCATCACTTTGAAATTTGTAACAGAAGCCTTTGGGCAAAGTGCAAGGACAAACTGGCAAGAAGGAATTTGGGAAGAACAAAGCAGGGCAGGAACCTAAACAGACATATGCTTAGGTAGAAAATGGAAGTAGGGAAAAAGGAAGAGCTCATGTGGCAAGGGAAACAACACCTGCAACAAGGGATGAAAAGGATAATTCTCAGACCTCTCAAGCTCAGGTAAAACATAACATTGAAGACCATGTGCAATTTTTCGATAACGTGGGACAAGATCTAGAGTTGGCCCTACAAATATGTCCTCATTAAATGCATATACTAGAATGTGAGAGGTATTTCTAACTTTCCACCAAAATTGGCATTAAAAAGGATTTATTCTTGTTCATAAACCTGATTTTGTGTTTATATATGAGCCTTGGAATTCTTTTGAATATTTTCCTCCTAGGTGGTTAGTTAGACTAGGTCTTAAACTTTTTGTTGTCAATATTAGGGATGACTTGGATCCAAACATGTGGTGTTGTTGTCTCGATAGTTTAGACCCTGAGGTAATACTAGCAGACAATCAACAAGTGTCTTTTCTGATGAAAAAATAAGGATATCCTTTTTGGTTTAACTGTTGTGTATGCCTCAACAAATCATGTGATTAGAATATCTTTGTGGTAAAACCTCAATAATATTCGATCTCAATTTAAACTACCTTGGATCTTCACAGGAGATTTTGACTACATTTAAGGTTCCCATGAGCATAGAGGTGCACATCTTCCTACCATAAACCCTATTGAAGAGTTTAACCAATGTACAAATGATAACCTTTAATTTCATTTGCCAACCTCATGATCTTTGTTCACTTGGAGAAATGGAAGGAAAGGTTTCAATCACACTGAAAGAAGACTTGATAGGGCTATTTGTAATCAATAATAGATTGACTTATGGACAACCATCTCTTGCAAGACTCTTACCAGGAATAGGTCTGGCCACTTTCCCATTTTGTTAGAGTTCTTGAAAGGTTCCATGGCACATCAGAGACATATTCACATTGCTCACTACTTGCGATTCTTGTTAAGAAATGTGGTCGGGCCTAACTCAACCCTACAAAACCGTTGGTAGAGTGAGGATTGCCCCCACTTATAAACACATGTTCAGGCAATATATTATCCGATTTGGGACTCTTAACACACCCCTCACGCTCAGGACTAGACAACTGGAGCGTGTAAATAAATGGTGGGTGGCCCGAGAAACCATGATAGGTGGTCCACCGGATCTCAAACCAGACTCTGATACCCTGTTAAGAAATATGGTCGGGCCTAATTCAACCCTACAAAACCGGTTGGTAGAGTGAGGACTGCCCTCACTTATAAACACATATTCAGGCAATATATTATCCGATTTGGGACTCTTAACAATTCTCAGTTGGGGTTGTTCCTTTCATATACCTAGGGGTACCTATGTTTAGAGGAAGGTAAAAAACCATCCAATTTTAGTTTACAACAGACATGATTAGAGCTAAACTAACTTCTTAAAAAACCAACTTACTATCCTTGTTGGAGGGTTGCAAACTTGCAATTAGTTAAGTCAATCACACAAAGTATGTTGCTTCATTGTTTGCTTATATATTCTTGGTATGTTTCTGTCAATTATTGAGAGGTGGGTGAGGAACTTCATTTGGAGCGGGGAGCTGGACAAGAGGAAGATGGTCACAATTGATTTGTTTAATCCCCTTAATTTTTATTTTTCTCTACCCTCTCTTTTTATTAATATGCTTTTGTGGTGGCTCTTGTCTTTGGAAAAAAAAACTTCAATCATTATAGAATTAAGGAAAATTCTTATATAAAAACAATCATAATATATAGTCATGTATAGTCAATCACAATTTTTTATTAATTAAAAAATCAAAATTAAATTTTCTCTCTCCTTCATATCACAACCATCCATGATTTCAATTAAAAAATTTCTCTCTACTTATAAATGTTTCTAAGAATATAGATTTAGATATCTTTTTATACAAGTATTTCTCTATGATTAAAAAATTGACTTTATATATAAATGTTATGTTGGAAAGCCCTTGAAGTAAGGAACAAAAGTCATGTTGGGCAAAAAATCATTTGGCATGTGCGAATTGATGAAAACTGGCTGGGAAAATCCAAGTACAAAACATGTTCAAATCATTTTGAAAAAGTTCACCAAAAACAAGCTTAATCAAACCCTTTTGTCCTCATGATACAAGCTTCAAATGAAAAAATCTCTAACATCAAAGTTGTAGATCTTTTTAAGATGGTCAATCTAGACTCAAAGTTTGCATCATTTGGATTTTTTATGACAAAAGTTATGGTCATTTGGAGTTGGGTACTTTTTCAAATTCAATGAATTAGTGTAAGACCCCAATTTTGACCCTAAGATCCCTCATGGCATCATAACATTGCATTTGCATTACCTCAAGGATCTTTAGCATCTTGGTTCCCTTTGCCTTTGGGTGGGACTCCTTGTGATTGGTTTGAGATCACCAAGCATGCTTGAATTATACATCATTGTTTCTCTTACTTTTGTTTACTAACCAAAAGCACAAAAATGTGTCACTAACATCTTTTGTTTGAAACTTGAGTATCATCCAAGACACTTTGTGGGTTCTATTTAGATGATCAGTCAACACAAGGGAATGGCTTGAGATACTTCCAATAGGTTCAACTGGGGTTTATTCGTCAGTCAAAACGTTAATCTTGAAGGAGCAAAAGTTTGTTCATGAGATGTCATCCTCGCTAGGCAAGCAGAATGGGTCGCCTAGCGAGTCTCAAGAAAAGCCACTAGAATCACCTACGCTCAGAGGAATTTCTTAAACTGTCATGCTCGCTAAGCGAAGCCCACGTGTTAAAAAAAAAGAAAAAAAAAAGAAAAAAAAAAAAGAACGAAAAAAAAAAAAATAATAATAAAATATAACAGAAAAATTTTGGACTTAGGCCTCTCTTATTTGAGCCCACGGGTCCACAAAAATCAGGTTATAAATTCAGAGTTTCAGTGAAACAAAAAGCATTCTATTCCTATTACCTTGGCAGGGAAAAAGATAGTGAGAGAAGAGCTAACAGAGTTCAGAGCAACCTCCAGAGACTGAAGGGAACTCATCGGCAAAGAACCAATTCCCTCTCATATAAACCCTCAGATTGCTTTGCAAACCCAACCGGGCAATTCAATTTCATTCGATCTCTCCAGTCAGGTTTGCCTTATTCCCATTACTTTATGATTTTAATTTGAATGCTCTGAATGTATGAGGTATTATGGGTGAATTTGATACCCTTTTGATGCATGTGTTTGACAAGAGGTTTAGGCCTCCTACCCTTGGTTGCTTTTTGTGAGCTTTTTGTGAATTTTAATGGCATGATTCATGTGGTTACATTTTGATTTAGGGGCAACTCTTGATTACCCTATCTTGTTTCTCTAACCTGTTTGTTGAGTTTTGTTTTGTGAGGGCTCATATGACTCTTGCAGATATGGCTTGCCTGGTGTTCCACTTTATTTGTGGGATATCACCTGGAGGTTTATTCTGATTACCTGTACTGACTCACTTTCTTTGATGGTGCTAGCTTGAGAGATCTCTGGGTTCCTTATTTATCTAATTGTTGTTACTTCGGATCTTTATCCGTACGGTAGATCTCCCGATCCCTTTATTTTTTCCCGCATGTTACCGATTTCTTAGGTTTCGTATAGCCTCTCGTGGCATGTCATTTAAGGTAGCGCGGTTCCTTCATCTAGGACTGCCTTTGTGCATGAGCATCCCTAAACAACCCAAACTCATTGATTTTTCTTCTCCTAAGAACATGTTATCTCCTTCTACTACAGGCGAGTAAGTCTCCTAAGGTCGAGCATCCGGTAGATTGCGTAGTAACGTCGTTCACCCCAAAATACAACCCTTACCCCATAGGTAGTCGAACTACGTTTTGCTCTGATTTTCATCCCAGATGAGATACGTAGGCATAAGACACGATGTCTTAGCGAGCACACTCCTCTTTAACCCATAGGTATCTGAGCTACGAAGACTCTGATTCTCAGATTCAGATGAGATACGTATGCAGTGGATGCGACGTCCGTGCGAGTCATTTTCTTTTGACCCTTCTTTTAGTAAGTAGTACATTAGATAAACATACACGCTTTTCTCATACCTTCAATCATGTTTTCACAAATAAATTTTCAAAAAAAAACAACAACCTTTGCAACAAATGTGAAAAGGGCTCCCTAGGAGTACCTAGGATGCTTTGGGTGCCTAACACCTTCTCATTGCATAACCAACCCCCTTACCCAAATCTCTGACATTTTTACTAGTTTTTGATTCGATAAAACTTTTAGGTTTTTGTTCGCTTTCTAACCATTCCTTTGGATAAATAGAAGTGTGGTGGCGACTCGACTTGTATGATTTACCTTGGATTTAGTCAATATCTCTAATGGTAACGAATACCCCGCTACAATTAGGTCCAAGATGACCTATAATATTTTGTATTATCACATGTATTTATTTTAGGATTATGAAATTTGGTCCAATATAACATTTGAATTAGGAATCTCAATATTTCTAATGCATTTGGTCTCACCTCAAAATCATAAAAATTAAAGAAGTTATGCCCTTGGTAAGTTGACCCAAAATTAGGGTTTCAGTCAAAATGACCTATAATGTTTTGAAATTAATGATGTCCTTCCAAGCTTCAAATGGATTTTTGATGAACATTAAACTTTTTCACATGGTTCCTAGGAACATTTGTGCTCTTGGGGTTATCTTCATTTGACAAACACATCAAAAATTATATCTCATTGATCCTCAGTTTAGTTAAATGACTTGACTGGTCAACCTTTCAAGGCCAAACTTCCAATCTTGATGAATAAATGATTTAGGGGCCTCAAATAGGCTCACATATTCATAAAATGATGAATGAAAGAACTTCCATTGATTAAATTTGATCAGGGGTTGAGATTGCTTCTTGGGCAAGGCACAATCAAAACATAGTGAAATTAGGGTTTCCTTGGGAAACAATCTTCAAGCCCTTTGGGTTATCTTGATCAAATTGGCAAATTTAGATACTTGGGAGACATATATGATGATTAGGAACTTTGTGGACCATTTTCGTGCTTTTTCACATCTTCATCTAGCCATTTCACTGGGCTCATGAGCCTCCTAGGAGCATTGTGGAGCACATGATCACTTGAGCTTCAAAACAAAAAGAGTTAGTGACATATTTTTGTGCTTTTGGTTAGTAATCAAATAAGAAATTCAATAGTATACAATATAAGCATGCTTGGTGGTCTCAAAACACTCAAACAAGTCCCAACCCTAAGGCTAAGGAGCCAAACATGCTATGATCCTTGAGGCAATGCACTTGTGCAATAACATGATGCCATGAGGGATCTTAGGGTCTTACAGTTGATGTTGCTAATGAAGGTTTGTTTCAAGGTCCTGTCTTTGGGCAAATTAGAGGAAGGATCTTTGATGTGGTGGCATGAGGTTGAGAATTAGTTGGCATGAGATTTTGAATCTGAAACTTCTCCTGAAATGGAATCAGAGCATTTCGGTTAGACATTGACATGTTTTCCTTCAGACGGTAGTTCAGCAAAGCCCGAGCTATAGTGATTTGTTCTAATTCTGCATTGTTCTCAGGTTCAGTTGAAGAGCTATCACTCTCTTTTTCCACTTGCTTTATATATGAACAAGTTGACATGGCTGCATTTTTCTCGGCTTATTTCTTATTCTTGGCAGGTTCATTAGTAAATGTGATTCCAACTAATTCTACTATCCCGGTAAAAACAGGTAAAAGTCCTAGGCCTGATCTGAATGTATTGGAATGTCTAAAATTGAATGTTTTGGAAATTGAATTGTATTAAAAGTGGTTAAATGTTATGAAATGTTTATTGCATTTGTCTTATTATGGAAATGGTGAATTGATATTATGTGTATGTAATTTGAATGATTCCCATGCCATGTATTGTTAAGAGTATGGTCATCATGGTTGTGAAATGAATTGAATGCAAGGTTGTTGTTAGTGATGGGATATGGAGCAAGACCACCATGAATGACTTGAAGAAAATGGTCACTTACAAGTGAAGAAATTTGGCCATAAAGTTGAAAATGAATATGAAAGCATGAAGAAAAAGTGGAAACTAGACATTAGGTTTAGGAATTTAGATTAGTTGACTTTGGTCAACTGGTTGACCAAAAAGTCAATAGTTGACCAAAGTCAACTATAGGTCAAAAGTAAAAAAAATTGTAATATTTTTTATGGACATTTGTAATTTTAAGTGTGTAAGACCCCAATTTTGACCCTAAGATCCCTCATGTTATCTCATCATTTGCATTGGCTTTGGGATCACACCTTGGCATCCTCCTTACCCCTCATTCATTGGGTTTGTATTGGGAGAGATCACCAAGCCCATTTGATTGTATCATAATTTTTTTTTCTTTATTTACTAACCAAAATACAAAAATATGTCCATGTATATATTTGTTTCTTTTGTAGGTAGTGTGTGCATCCACATGTGCCCTATCAAGCTCACAACTAGGACTTGAGACCCTCAGTGCAAGGAGATCAATCAAGAGATGGTTCAAAATAGTTATAAAAATAATATATGGATCCCCATTATCTTCATTTATCATTTTGATCAAGAATTCATCAAGAGTTTGAAGCTTGTTTCTCTTGGAAGCCCTAATTCATCTAGGTATCTTGCGTGACTTCCTTAGCAAGTTTCTTCTACATTTGGTCAAATATTTCAAGGTATACTTAATTGTAGATCATATTATACATATCTGATCCTCCATGAGTCCTAAATATCAATATAACTTGAAGTTTTCAGTTGGTTCAAAGAGGTTGACCAAACAAAGTCAATTGGTCAAAACTGGGGTTCCCTAGACCCTATCTCCTACAATTTTTGTCATATGAAAATTATTCCAAGATAAAAGTTACTCCTGATGGAATTAAAAACAACTTTAATGTTTACATCAAGATCTATTTTTGCTTGGAAAGGCATTTTGCATGGTGAAATATTATAGGTCATTTTGTTTGTGCCCTAGTTAGACGGTCAACTTCCAAGGACCATAAATTTCTTAATTTTTATGAGATGAAGGCAATCCAAGTTTAATAATCAATTTAAATATGTCCTATATAAATTTTATTCTTGGAGAAATGTCAAATTCAAATTACAAGGGCATGTTCCAAGAGGAAACATTATAGGTCATTTTGGGCCATTACCATTGAACAAGCAATTTTCCTCAACTTCTAAAATGCATAACTCCCTCATGCCAAATCCAAATGAGGTCAAATTTTTTACCAAATTGAATAGGTATGAAAGATATACAACTTTGGTGAAGAAATAATTTCCATTTGAAGCTCATAGCAAATATTATTCAAGGTGGAAGAAGTGGTCATTGGCTTGGTACTTAGAAACATTTCAATTATGTTTGATTTCTCAAACTTCCACCTCAAAATTCATCATGATCCAAGCTTCAAATGGAAACAATTTAAACACCAAAGTCGTTGCCCTTGATGTCACCTTTCCAAAAAAGTCCAAGTTCACTTCATCTGGACAAGATTTGAAGGACTTGCGCATGGTTCCTTTCATAGGTTTGTTTTGGCAAGATTTGAATTCAATTGACCATTTCCTTTTGCATGCTTACATGTTATAGTTTCAGGATCCATTGTGCACGAATTGGAGTGAGATCAAATCATGAATTGGGACTAAATCATTGTTCATGCATATGCACCAAAGTTGCTAAAATTGGCAAAATTTCAAGGTGTGTGAAAAGCAACTTGTTATGCTATATATACATGACCATTGTGATCAGAATGAGGATCCTTCTTGCCCAAGCTTTGAACCCTTGCATCCCTAGCCTCCATTAAAGGATAAACTTGAATATTTCACTTGAAATCGAGTTTCAATTCTCCTTCTATTTTGAGATTGAAACTCCAAGAATCCAAGTCTCTCATTGATCCATTTCACTTCCTGCAAGCTTCTAGAGTCGAGCCAAGGCAAATTGGAAGCAAGATCAAGCTAAATTGAAGCCACCCGAAGGTGATTTTTCTCAAACTTCTCTTCTTCGATTCTCTCTCATTTCTCAACTATTTTGCTTGATCAGTGGTTGTCTGAATTCCTACCAATGTAGGCAACAAGATTGAGTTGCTTTGAGGTTAAATCGAAGCAACTCATATCATCAACCTCAAATTTCAAATCCATGTATCTTTTAATATACTTGGAATTGGATGAAATGGAGGTCAAATTCGAGCTCTTGAGCATTTTTCCTTTAAAATCATGTCCACACTTTTTATTTTGGTGAAAGTTGATGGTGGACCAGTCCGGTGAGGTTCACCAGAGAAGGAGACTAGAGCTAGGGCTCTGGTGGTGCGTTGGCACTCTCCCAACCTTCTGATTCATTTGAAATGTTTTAAGCTTGAGTGCTCCTTATGATTACCATCCCTATGACGCGTTGACTGAGGTGTATGGTATGAAGCACACGCTTGGCCATCAGATTTGTCACCTTAATTAATGAGGGAGATCTGATGACCCTTGTTTTTTTGTATTTTCTGAATTTTCATTTAATCCACTTATTTTGTTTAATTCATAGAAATTTCATTTTCAATCCAAAATATATGGGACTTTCACAAAAAATATTTAAATATTTTTCTCTTCCATATTTTGAATTAAAATTAATTTTTGGATTAATTTTGGTATTTTTTATGAATTAAATGTTTTTGTGCATATTTTTAATTGTTTTAAAATACTTATGACTTTCTAAAAATTGTGAAACTTTTTGTCTAAGGTCTTTTGACCTTGTTTGACCTAGGATAAATCCCTTGGCCATTTATTTGATGTTTTGAAGGGATTTGAGGTTTTGTCTAAATTAAAATGCGTTTTAATTCATTTTTAAATTGATTTTTTAATTGATTAAATGTTTAAAAATTATGTTGATCCATTTTTATGATCTTGTGATGTTTGACTTTCTATTTGGGCCTTAGTCATGGTTGATTTGACTTTTGTTTGATCAAAACCATTAAATCTAGGGGATTGTTGAAATGTAAATTTCATCTCCCAAAATGAATGGATAGTATTGATCAGATGAAATTCCTCTCATGATCAACTTGTGTTTCTATTTTCCCCCTCCCTCTTCATATTCATCCCTATTCTTCCCAATTCCCTCATTTGACAAATGAAATCTCTAATGTCTAAATGTAATTGATTCATCAATGACCTTGTGCCAGATGAATCAGTACAAGTCTGATTGAAATAGGTCCCTCCCATTTTCCTTTAGTGTGTGGTATGTTTTAGGAGTTTGGTTCTTTGTACCAAGTCTCGAACATGCATTAACACCTATAGTTGTATTGCCCAACCTCAGATAGTTGTGACTTTTACATAAGTTCAATTACGATTTCTTAACATAAAGCTAAATTTGATCAGGAAGGCATAACATTCTAGTAAGTGAGATTGTAAGTCTCACATTCCTCATGGCATTGTGTGGAGACTTGATTTTTTTTCCTTTCATGAGAGCTAGTGGCATACTGGTTGAATTATCCAAGTTGGAGCCCTTCTCATGGAAGATGTCTTGGTTTAAGGATTCATACTTGTGAATGAATGGTTGAGTGTTCTCCAAAGAATGACTTAATCAATTAAAACTCAACACTAACATTTGACTAACTCTTATTCATTATGCTTTTAATTTCAAGTCATTTACTTTATACAATTTAAATTTCAGTCATTTATCATTCATTGCCATTTACATTTCATGCAACTTGTTTATGTTCCAAGTCATTTTCACTTTGCTCACTTGAGCCATATCTTGTGATTGTATATATTTGTTTGTGTGTTTTGATTTTGTTTGTGGTCTTAGGACCCTAAAACACCTAATAACAACAAAAACCCTAAAAAACATTTGGTGGACTGTTGGGATTTGATCTGGACTTCTGGACTTGGAACTAGGAAACACTCCCTGTGCTAAAGGACTTGGCCAATGCCAACATTTGAGACTGAGTTATCTTTACTAGGCCTTCATCTGATGCAAGACCTTGAGTGCCTTTGATTCGTATGCTACTTTATCTTTGTGCTTACTTGTTATACTACTATTATTGTTGATGTTTGATGATTGGTTATGAGTTGATCAAGGAATATTTCATCTGATGCATTGGAAGAAGTTGAAGACTGCTAGCTATTGGAGTTGCTTGCTTGGATATTCTGGCTATCTTTATTTGATGCCTTGATCTTCATGATGTCTGGATATTTCTCATTTCTTATTGCTTGTTGCTTAATTAAAGTCCAAAGAAAAATGAGTTTCTATATGACATTCTTGTCTATTGGATTGCATCTCAGTGGTCAGATCTTTTCAATTCTTAACTTTTAATTTTTTCCTATGGTAGTCTCTTCATCTCCTCCCACTTCTTAAATTTAAAAATCTCTCCCTCTTTTCAAAAAAATTATTTTCTTGTGTTTACCAACTTAAACATGTTTTAATGATTAGAAACTTTGGCCTTATGCCATTGATTTTTTTAAACTTTTTCTTAAATCAAATTTGTAAATAAACTTAACCATATTGACTTAAATTTCAAAAGACAAAAGGAACTAACAACCTCATTCAAATGTTCGGCCTTTTTGTGCCATTTTCTTGTTAAACTTTTGTTAAAATTAATTCACCAACTTCTTTGAAATTTTTACCACGAACTACGAGGTTTTGATCCCTCATTTTTATGTTGGTACCTAGGCATAAGACAGAAGGTCTTGTCAAACACAAAAAGATGATTAATGAATTATTTTCTCATCCCCACACTGTATATTTTATCAAACATCATTTATACCCAAAAACATATGCACACAAAAAAGGTCTCCCTAGGAGTACCTAGGATACTTTGGGTGCTAACACCTTCCCTCTGTGTAATCAACCCCCTTACCTGTAATCTCTGGAATTTTATTAGTTTTGATTTGAAAACTTCTTATCTTTGGGTTTTGTTCGTACTTTTCCCTTTTCCTTCTGAAATAATAAAAGCGCGGTGGCGACTCTGGTTTTATTGACGTCAAGTTTATCCATAGCTTGATGGTCATGAATTTACTGCTACAAAAATTAAGTGGATACTCTGTTGGGGACTAGTCCTCAGTGGGTTTAGCCTACTTTTCTATGTGTATATATTTGCATATTTGATGTTTGTATATATTGTTTGTGTGATATAATATGTCTGTTGTGCTTGGTGATCTCTGAGTGGTGAGATAAGTTCTAACCCGAACTTGAGTGCAATTAAGATATGAGGATAGTATAGTCATGTTCAACTTGTGTGGAGTAGTCCTTAACAAGTTGGATTGAGATCCATCTACTCAGTGGAGACCTCTTTAGAGTTACTGATGTCATACAAGTTATTTGTAGATAGACATTACTTTCTCTGATTTGGGGTCCGAGAAGCTAAGGACCGTGGAAAATTTAACCCAACTTGGCCTATTTAGGACGTAGTGCAGAGATTGTTCAAGTGTAGACTTGATAACAGTTCTTATGCGATACTACACTCAGACGAGTTTCTCTTGAGAATATTATGGGTTGATGAGTCAGTTATCCTAACCTATAATATCTGATAGATGGGATTAAGACTCTAGGAACTTTTTAGAACATGATCTACATGTTTTTATCCTTAATACACTCCTTTGGGATGGTTCTTAACCTGACTCCATGCTCGTGATTCACAACAAACCCTTTGATTCTTGGTCGATCCGATCAAGTCTTATCAATATCAATGGATGATTGATCTTGATAATGATTTGATCCATCCATTGACCTTCGTTTTTGTTTTCCTTGTGTGTGATTGTTGTATCCATGCATACATGCGCATCATGACATTCATCACACACACAAAATTTCAAGGAAACTAAGGTCTTATTTGTAAATATTTTCAGATCATGGATTATGGACGAAGGAACGCTAAGAAGTACAGATTCAAATGTCCTGATTTGAAAGAGATAAGGAAGTTGTCATCCTTTGTACTAGATCCCTTGGATTTCAAGAAACATCATGGGAAGCTCTTGTCTGTATTATCTAATGATGTGGTTGAAGGACTTCTGAGTGTTTTGGTTCAGTTTTATGACCCTCTCTAACGGTGCTTCACTTTTCCCGACTATCAGCTTGTGCCCACGTTGGAGGAGTATGCCTATCTCTTGGGTATGCCCGTGTCTAACAAGGTACCTTTTAATGGATTAGAGGAGATCCCGAGATCTCATATCATAGACGAAGCTCTTCATCTGAAGAAATCTGAGATTGATGCTCACTTGGTGAAGAAAGGAGGAATCCTGGGGTTGACTTCTGATTTTCTCATTGGTAGAGCTAGGGTTTTTGCTCAAGCCGGTAGCATGAATGCTTTTGAAGCTATCTTTGTATTACTCATTTATGGCTTGCTTTTGTTCCCTAACTTTGACGGTTTTGTTAATGTTAACGCTCTTAGAGTTTTCTTGATTGGGAATCATGTTTCAACTCTGTTGGGTGACATGTATTTCTCTTTGCATTTGAGGAATTTTAAAGGTGGTGGGACTATTATGTGTTATGTTCCTCTTCTATACAAGTGGTTTATTCCACACTTGCCTCAAACACCTGCTTTTATGGAGAACAGACAATGTCTACGATGGTCCCAGAGGCTTATGTATCTCACTAATGATGATATTGTTTGGTATGATTCTGCATTGGGTAGCTTGAACATTATTGATAGTTATGGTGAGTTCTCTAACGTGCCTCTTATTGGTATGCAAGGAGGAATCAACTACAACCCAACATTGGTCTGTCGTCAACTTGGGTTCCCCTTGAGATATAAACCTAATAACACTCAGTTAGAAGGTCTATTTTATCAAGAGGGTAAAGATCCCCAACATTTGAAGAAAAGGATGATACATGCTAGGCATAATGTGCATAGGAAGGGAAGATCCGAACTTGGTCCATGCAACTGTGTAGCTTTGGAAGCTTACACTATTTGGGTGAAGAAGAGAGCTTTGGAGCTAAAGATGCCATATGCTTGTAAGAGACCTGTGTATATGGTTACGGCTGAGCCATCAACTCTCCCTAACCAAGATGTAGAGGAGTTGGAAGACGCACTCGCCAAGATGAAGTAAGAGAGAGATATGTGGGAAGAGTGGTTCCATGCTTTGAACCAAAAGCATGAGGAGTTACAGCTTGAGTCGAAAGACAAGGATGCACTTATTGATATTCTTAAAGACCGTGCAGTAAAGAGACAGGGAGGGCCAGAGGATTTATTTTCCTCTAGCATACCTCCAGCTTTCAGTGCTTGGAAGAAGATTTTTGATCAGCTTGTCCTCGAGATGGATCAGATGAAGACATCCTTTGAGTCTGAGATTCGACGCATTCGAAGGAAGTATACACCCATATCCAGGTCATCTGATGCACTTGCTAGGGATCCTTAGGATGACAGTTTCCTTCTCTTTTGTATTTGTATTTTGGTTTTTGAAATTGTACTCAGTATAATCCTTCCAAATTTTATGAATAAAAAGAGATTTTATGGTCAATTGAACTATTATTGTTGATTATTATTATATTTTTCAAAAAAGACTTCATATATTCCTTGAAATTAAAAACAAATAAAAAAACATTACATTTCATGCATCATTTGTATATCAGGTTTCTTCCGCCAGATGTCTTATCAATTATTCTTTTGTGCATCAACCAAGTTGACTCACCACTACAACACTCGTGCTAACCGACTGAAGAGAATGGAGCATCTAGAGCAAGAGAATAGAGAACTGAAGGATGAGATCTCCAGACTTACGGCAGTAAAGGAATCCGTGATTACTGCTCATAACCAACAGTCACCGTCTCTTGCAACTCCTCCTCCTCAGAGGGTTGTCATTTCTGAGATTGCTTCTCTGTCTATAACTGTGACAGCTGCCAACCATCCCATTCCTGCTATGCCTATTGGATTCCCTTGGGGAATGCCACCAAATTTCGTGCCAGAGGGGTATGCGCCCACGTTTGTTTCTCTGTCAGCATCGAGCTCGGTCATGTCAGTGCCTCCTTCCATCGTTCATACTCTGCCGCGTGTTGAGGAGACTATCTACCACTCTGAGCCGTCTAAGGGTCTAAATATCTATGAGAAGATGGATGAGATGAAAGATCAATTCCTTGAGCTGCACAAATGAAGATTTTGAGAGGGAAAGATTTGCTTGGAAAGAGCGTTATTGAACTCTGTTTGGTTCCCAACATTAAGATCCCGATGAAATTCAAGGTCCCAGACTTTGAAAAGTATAAAGGGAATATCTATCCATTGAGCCATCTTGTTATGTACCCCAGGAAGATGTTTACCCAAACTGATAATGATCTTCTGCTAATTCACTACTTCCAGGATAGTTTGACTGGAGCTGCCCTGAGGTGGTATATGGGCCTGGACAGTGCCAGCATTCGTACTTTCAATGACTTGGGTGAGGCCTTTGTCAAGCAGTATAAGTACAACGTCAATATGGCGCCAAATAGAGATCAATTGAGGTCGATGTCTTAGAAGGACAATGAGACTTTATGGCTAAGTAACTTCAAGGTCAAGCAGTATAAGTACAATGTCGATATGACGCCAAATTCATTGAAATCCTAAAAACTAGGTTAATGACAAAGGTCTAGAACAAAAGATATGAAAATATGTCTTATTATTTTAAATGCTTCATTCGTGATTAATGTTTTGCTATATGTTAAGTATACCATGACTATGAACTTGTTGCTTACATAAAGTTTAATTTTACTTATTTCTAGTGATAACATGTTAATGTAAGTCAAGAATCATATGCATACCAAAGTGATATGAGTGAAACCTCATATTTTAAATAAACAATGAGAGTGAACATGCATGTTAACTATGTAAATTTTGCATCAATCTTGATATTATTTGATATAATTGAATTCATGGATTATAAAATCTACTTTAGCAAATTAGGGATATAATGTTAACTATGAGGGATGTGATCAAGGTATTGTTTGATTTTGAGTGAAAAACTACTTTAGCAAAAAACCAACCTTCTGAGGGTGTGGTCCTTTGACAATACCTTTGATTCTAAAATCAACATTTTTGTTCTTTCAACGTTACAAACCTTAGCCAATCTTAAAAGAAAAACAATATTCACCACCTTATCTTAAGGATATGGGGGCATTTAAAAATGCAAGGGTATTTCAAAAACAAAGCTGAGGAGAAAAGGAAATTTTGTGAAAAAAGAAAATCAAGTAGTAATGGTGAAAAGAAAAAAAAAGAATATGTTTTGACAAAATAAAAAGGAAAAAGAGATTAAATGTCAAAATATACAAACATAAGAAAATCACCAAAAGAATAATGGTTGTAAAGATTGGAATCAAAGAAAGATACATTTTAAAAAATAAAAATATTTACCAATAAGATATTTCTCTTTTATCTTTAGACTTTTTGAATCCAAAGAAAAAACTAATATTTTTTGTAAGCCCAACTATGTTATAACCAAAAGAAAGACCTCGGTGATCCATAAATGATAATGTATCTTGTGTTATTTCTTAGATAAAATAACTTTTTTCTATAATTCAAGCATTGTCCAACTATTAGGGAAACACTAACCATAGAGAGATACTCAGTGAGATCATGTTCTGATAAATAATTGACAGGAAATTTAGACATGTTTTAAAATATTATTTTGGTCAAAAAAGTAGTTTATCTTCATGCTATGGCTTGTGGATATTTATGATATTGATTATGAACTTGCATTAGATAGAATATCATGTCATAAAACTATGTTTTTCAAAAGTTCTTTATCTAATCATTCAACCTCTCATGAAACATACAATTAAAAACTCCTGAATCATTTCAATGCATTTTGTTTGAGGACAAACCAAAAGATAAGTTGGGGAGAGTTGATAAGTGCTAAAATTACGTAAAATACATAGATATTTATTAACTTATTTTACAAGTAATCAATAGAAAAAAAATCTCAATTTATCAATCCAAAGTGATAAAATACCTATTTGGGCATTTTAACGGCACATTAACCAAAAACAAGTAAAAAGAACTGAAAAACCACCACACAACACCCAGAGACCTTGCCAAGACACTTTCCTACAAGCAAGGCTCGCTAAGCCAAGATCATAAGTGCGTTTAGCGAACACAGACAGCCAAGAAGACTTCATGGCTAAGTAACTTCAAGGTTAAGTAATCAATCTCGATAAGCTAAAAGAACAAGTGGGCTTAACGAGCAAAAGTGGTTCTTGACTTCAAGACTAAGTTACTTCAAGGTGATAGAACAATATGTGCGCTAAGATAGGATGAGCGATGCACCTAGCGAGATGGGCGATACATGTGAGTTGGAACTTTTTAACAAGGAAGAAACAAGGCGTGCTAAACACGTATTGGAGGTGTGCCTAACGAAAACCTCCTATCAACACCTATAAATAACTTGAATCAAATGTTTAGAGGTAGGAAGATAAAGTGTGGTGACTAGAATGGATATTTGTGAAATTGCCACCTCTTCCTTTAAGACACTCTTATCATCTCTGATCAGCAACACTCATGGCACCTACAATCATTCCATGGAATTGTCTCATTGACACGAATGATCCTCCCAGATGCAAAAACATCATCTCTGAGACATAAATTCAAGGTTTTCCATAGAGTGGCTAAGATCAAGTAGACCACAACGAGGATCTCTAGTCTGAATATTGAGGGGAGCACCATCGCCGATCAGGAGCAAATTGTTGAGCATGTGGTCACATACTATAGGGATCTTTTTAACAAAGTTTATATTTTGCAAGAGGATAGATTGATCAATGATGTCATTCCTCAACTAATGAATGCAGATTCAAATAATATTTTGAACATGCTACCAACTCAGGAGGAAATTCATAACTCTATCATGAGACTGGACAAAGATAGTGTCCCATGCCCAAATGGGTTTAGTGGACTATTTTTTCAAACATTCTGGGAGATTATTAAGGAGGATGTAGTAATGGTTGTCACTTAATTCCTTAGGGATGGCTGCATCTTAAGGAGGGTGTCTAGCTATAAGATCTATCATAACTTTGAGAATGAGGCTTCAAACAAAAAGCAATGTTCGGACAATATGATATTTCCAATTAATGTTTGCATTATAACTCTTTTACTTTATTGAGTCGATATATGTTTAGGTGGGATATGATTTGGAATGCGTATTTGTTTATAAAATTGTTATAAAAATTGTAAGTTGATTTTTTTAAAATAATAATAAATTTAAGTTGAAATAATAATAAATGTAGAATATGAAATGTAAACAGTAATATTATGAATAATATATAAAAAAAACTATTGAAACTTGTATTAGATAAATCAGTCGTTTTAGTTTTTTTTATAAATAAGACAATAATTTTATAAGAGAGAAAATAATTTTAAAATATACATTCAATCTTTTTTTAATAAGTTCCCTTAATCTTTTTCACATATTTATAAAATATGGTTGATAATTTCTATTATTCAGTATTTGGATAAGTAGTAAAGTTGTTTCAGTTTATAACATTATTATTTTTGTTATGATATTATTTTCTCATATATAAATATTATTTTATCGATAAATTTCTATTATTCAATAAATTTCCCGTATATAAATATTACTTTTGTTTTGATAATATTTATAAAAATATTTGAATCAATAGTAAAGTTGTTCTCATATATAAAAATATTTGAATCAACAATGTCATTTTTCCCGTTTATAAATATTTATAAAATCATTTAAATGAATAGTAAAGTTATTCCCGTTTAACAAACTCGTGCATACGCATGGGGTACATTTTAGGAATAGATATGGTATTGGACGTCCATTTGTTTGTAGATTGTATTAAAAGTAGGAAGTTGAAATAACAATTAAGATTTACTAAATATAAACAATAATTTTATAAATAATATGATAAAAAATAAAAATTATTGAAAGTTTTATTAGATAAATATGTTTTTTTTAGTTTTTTACAAATAAAATAATTATTTTATAAAAGAGAATAGAATTTTAAAATATCAATTCAATATTTTTTAATAGACTCCCTAAATTGTTTTCACATATTTGAAAAAAGTAAACGATAAATTTCTATTATTCAATATTTGGATCAGTAGTAAAGTTATTTCTGTTTATAACAATAGTATTTTTCCCTTATATAAAATATTTTAATCAATAATGTATTTTTTCCATGTATAAATATTATTTTTATTTTGATATTATTTATAAAAATATTTGAACCAATAGTAAAATTGTTTCCGTATATAAAAATATTTGAATTAAGAATGTATTTTCTCCCGTATATAATAATAATTATTATTTTGAAAATATTTATAAAATTATTTGAATCAATAATAAAGTTGTTCTCGTTTATAACAATATCAAATTATTTATATAAATTTGTTTCTTGTATAAAATTATTTGTATGATACGTGTAGATAAAGATGATTGAGTAGATATTGATTCATCTGAAAATTTCTTACAATAATTTTAATCTTTATAATATATAATTTATGTATTACACATCAGTTATAATCACTTGTTCTATAATAGATCAGTTGTATTTTTTTTTGTCTCTAGACAATTTTATTCATATATTAAGCATAATTATTTGTTCTATTTATTATTAGATCGATCTACATGAATATTTGTTCGATATATATCTTTTAGCAAACACTGAATTCAAAATTCACTTTAAAGTTTCAAGATATAATATTCTAATATTGTATTATCTCTATTCCAAAATATTCTAATATTGTATTATCTCTATTCCAAAATTATTGCAAACGTTGTGATAAATTATTTTATTAGTTTAGCTCGGTCTGAAATTACTTTATTATGCATGCTGCAAAATAAAATATGAAAGTGTATTAATTGATTTACATGAGGACGGAGAAAGTCTACTATTGCTCCTCAGCCATTAATCAAACATAATAAAAAATGATATGAAGATGAAGTTTCTCTACCATCTCATCATTATCATAATATTAGCTTGAAACAAAAATTTATACCAGAACATTGCAAATATATTCTTGTTAATTAATAATATATATAGTTAAAGGGTGAAAGAAGTTGCTCCCTACCTACATGTATAAATAACACAAGCTTAATATGTGAATTTTTTTATTGAATACTAAATGTAAGTCAAAGTAAATTATAAATCATACTATTATATATTTATATTAAAGAAAGGATTTAGTAAAATATAATTTATTTCATGACTTTTTATACACGAAAATAACTCTAAAAAGATCATTAGTTTTATTTTAAAAGCAATTTTTTTTATATATTATTTTCTTTTTAAAAGCAATAATTTTAAAATTTATTTAATAAAAATTATTAGTCATAGAAACATTTAATTAATCTATTCTCTCACAAAAATTATTAACCTTAAAATCATTTACTATCCAAATTATTATAATAGTTATTATGAAAGTCAATGATAAGAAATTGAATGCTAATAAAATTGATCAAATTTATTGACATTTATTAACTACTATAAAATAAATAAATAAATAAATCTTCAAATTTCTATTCATAGGAACGTTATAAAAACCATTTTTTATTGAATGCTAAAAATAAATCAAGGTAATGATAAAATAAATTATAAACGCTATTATTAGAATTTCATACTAAAGAAGAGGTTTAATAAAACATATAAATCTATCTTTTTCATGACCTTTTATGCATAAAACTAACTTAAAAAGAACATGAATTTCATTTTAAAAGTAAAAGTTTTCTTATATATTATTTTATTTTTAAAAGCAGACATTTTGAAAATTATCTATTAAAAATTATTAGTCATAAAATTATTTGCTTAAATTAGAATGTTAGTTAAGTCTATTCTCTTACAAAAATAAATTATTAACCTTAAAATAATAGAAAATATTCAAATATTAAACATACCATTTTAAGTATTAAAACAAATATTATAATTATTACCTTTATAGTTTAATAATAAAACAAATCTTTTAAATTTTAAGCATAAAAAAAAAGCCAAAATATATATTAATACATTTGTCACATTTCTTATCATTCCTTTCTTTTAAGATGTAACAAAAAAAATTAGTATATATATATATATATATATATATATATATATATATATATATATATATATATATATATATATATATATATATATATATATATATATATATTTGAATTCTCTTTGACCAATACAATACAATACAATACAGTATAATTATAAGGTTTCATGTGCAAAGCATATATCCTCAATAATAATAGCTTTATATATAGATGTCAAATAATTCCTTGATACATGATATGTTTTGGATTCAACAATCAACATGACAACAATACAGTAATTTAATGATTCAGACATTTCTGTCTCACCTTCTTTAAAACATAAAACATAAGACGATTAAGTTCATTTTAGCCTACTTTAAATTAGGCTTCCAACTTAAAGCAATCTTGGGACAATATGACTATATTTAATTAATGTTTGCATTATAACTCTTTTACTCTATAGAGTTTAATGGTAAAAACAAAGAAAAAAATTGTAAATTCTAAGTGTGTTCTAATATCAAAGTCTAAATATGTAATATTTTAGAGTATCTTTAGTACATATAATATTTATAATGATAAGGAATTGAATAAAAATAAAATACAATAGTGATAAGATATATATTTATCTTTTATTATATGTTTGGTGCACATTTGAACAGAAATATTATTTTAACTTGTCATATTTTTGGTACAGTGTGACATGACAAAATATATATCATACTTAAACGACAAATTTACTATTTTGAGGCAATTTCATATGTTTTTATGAAATTATGTGTTAATATTTTTAAAATTTAAAAAACAATTAAAATAAAATATTAAAAAAAGGTTACAAAGTAAAAAATTGATATAATTCTATAAAATATCCACAAATTCTGCTAAAGTATAAAAAAAAAGTTATTTTTTATAAAAGAAATCATGAATTACTCTATTATATGCGTTTGAATAGTTAAGTATATATATATATATATATATATATATATATATATATATATATATATATATATATATATATATATATATATATATATATATATATATATATATATATATATATATATATATATATATATATATATATATATATAATGAAAATGTTTATATTATTTTAGTCTGCATTGTAGGATTTAATTGAAATACACTGAAAGTGTAAAGGGATTTTATACTGTCAGTTAATCCTAAACGTTAGATATTGAAATAAATTTTATTTTTATTTTAAAAACTTATAAAATAATGTAAATTGGTGATGGTGATGAATCGACAGTGTAAATCTTTTTACACTGACAATGCATAATAATTAATCTCTTCGTTTACAGGGAAATTAACTAATAATTTTTTTTCGTAAATCAGATGTATCAACACTAACAAATATGAAGTTTATGAAACTCGTTTACAATTCTTAGTCTTGTTTCATTGATTAATGCTAGAGAGTTCTAACTGTAAGTATATTAACTAAATATACATAATGGCAATATGAAGATTACATCTATTGAACAAAAGGTCATATATTAATTTAATAAAACAAAAAAGGTAGCATGACTCATGATTAAGTGTCTTGCCATATTTTAAGCAATTTATCTCTCATTTCTTCTACGTGAGCGAGGGATGGGATGCAATTGAAATAGGAAGCATAATAGATGGAAATAAGGTTCTTTTGTGTGTGAGTGTGGTATCACATAAAGAAGAAAAAAAAAGTAAATGTACTTGTATAATGCCCTTGGGATTTTGCATCGATGAATTGTTGAGAATTGAGATAGACTCAATTGAACTATACTTTGTATAATAATTTATTTCAACCGTAAGTATGTGAAAATTTTATATAGATAAATGTACATTATATTTTTTTTTGAAAAATATATATAGATCAATTCACTTAAATAATTAAAAGGTGTTATAGGTAAAATTGATGCATTAATTATTTTTTAAATAGTTGATCTATATATATATATATATCAATGCTTTGTTTATATTAATACATAAATATTAATAAAGGCGACGAGTTGAATTGAATCATAAATTAATATTTACATTTATTTAATTCACCTAACACATACCAATTGAGCTACCTCACCTACGGTCGCAACTTCATATTTAAAATATTGAAATTTCTTATTAACTAATCATGAGGCGGTTAAGAGATGTTACATATTTAAAAGAAAGTCACTAAACAATCAAGAAAAGATACTCGTACAAGAAATTTCCAATGGTTAGTTTAAAGATGGTTACGAGTTACTAAACATTCATGTTAGGTGAAAGTTAATATCTATTGGATACTCAGAAGCTTGATTCCCCGCTCTCCCCTATTCCTTCAACGGCTAAGCATCATATTTCTTTGGTTGGTGTGAGTTTGAATCCGACTGAAGGAATATCTTTTCCATCTTCTTTGACTCGGGATTTTACTAGCAGTCCAGCACAGTTGCACCCTTTGATTTAGATAACTTTTCATTCCTATCTTCTTCATAGGAGTGTTGACTTATAGGTTAGAGTGACCAACATGGAGCATATAACTATAAGTGTACAAGAAGTTGGGCGGGCATCACACTCTCATGTTTAATTGGTGTTGATTGTAGGATTAAGTGTCGGGTTTTTGTTATCGTCTCCACAGGGATTGTGAGATATCGTCGTCGTTCGACAGTTGTTAAGTTCTTAACTCGTGGTAACAAGGGGGGTTTTGGTTTTAGGTCACGGTATCTTGCATAAAAGGTAAGAAATTGCGGTAAAAGTTTTGGTTTTACGATTTGAGAAATATTGTCAAAGTTAGGGTTCGACGATCACTTTGCATGCATATGTTCGATCAACAAAACTCATAAACTCCTTTAGATGATAAACTATTTCACAAAGTCCTCCCAATGTGTTTATCTCTAACACACATTGTGGGTTTTCCCATTTTGATCCATTGTTGATCTCTCACACAATCTATCAAAATGACAACTTTTTGGTTCAACTTTATGGTGAACAAAATCATTCATTACTATCTCTAGCTAACAAACAAGATTGGATGAAAACCTAGGTAAAGAGTTGGAAAACATCTCTCGATCATAAACCAACACAAAGAGTTATCAATAAAACAAAGTTTTCACCATATATTCATCATCAAAGAGTTTACAAATGAAGATCATCCCATATGCACACAAAGCTTATGATCATCTACATCTAACCTTGACAAAATGAAGGACTTAGCTACTCATTTTCATGGTAGCTTGTACAACAAGTTTCGGTTGAAGGGTGATCAACATCCGAGTCGAAGAATCGAGATTGGATGGGAATCCACCTTCTTTTTGTGAAATATTGCTAAGAGATGAAGAAAAATGAAGAAAATGGGTTTTTAGGTTACAAAAAACTGATCCCAAGAAATGCTGAGAAATATCTAAAAAATGCTAAGTGTAAAAGTTGTGTTTTCCAAAAAGTAGCCCCTGCTACTTATAGTACTGGTTCCTGAGCTGTCATGCTTGCTAGGCGAGCAGAATGGTTCGCCTAGCGAGCCCCAAAATAGGCCACCAGAAGTGCCTGCGCCCAAAGAAATATCTAAGTCCAGATTTCATGCGTTCGCTAGGCGAAGAATCCTTCGCTAGGCGAAGCACACACTTCCTCATTCGCTCCAGCGAGTTTTGATGTTTTGCTATTGGAATTGCTCGCTGGGAGCTCGCTAGTGGCTCGCCTAGCGAGTAAGTGCTAGCTATGGTTTTGTCCAAGTATGGGAGTGTTCGCTACTTCCCTCGCCACAGCGAGTTTGCTGACTTTGCTACTGTAAAATTCTGGGAATGTTCGCTGGCAGCTCGCTGGGGGCTCGCCTAGCGAACACTTCGCTGCATCACTCGCCTAGCGAGCATGCTGATGAATGCCAACTTTTCTTGATTCCTTTGCCAACTTTCTTGTGTCTTTGTTTTCTACTCTTTCATGCCTAATTCCTGCACAATAACACACAAATTAAAGGTACCAAGATCATTTCACATTGTATTGCAAATCATCAAAAGCAAAGGCGGTTTCGAACACTTTCTCGATAAAAAGGAGTGAAAGATGCCCACATTTGATAGCTCAAATAAGCACTTTTGGGCATCTAACAACTCTCCCCAACTAGATTCTTTCTTGCCCTCAAGCAAAGTATGCCTCTTGAAGGACAAGAGGATTTGCTTATAGAAAAAGGTTTCTTCGAAATCGGATAAAATGGCTCAAACACAAGAGAATCAACTAGACACAAGTTCCCAATGGTTAGAATAACATAATGCACAAGAACTAAAACTTTGTAGCAATGCAAAACATGTAACAATCCACAACAATGTTATCCTGAATGAATCACCCTATCTCTCCTCTTAGAATAAGGATTGAAGAAATTACGCGTTTGCAACCGCGGGGACAATTTCACTCTCCAACAAACAATGCAGAAATCAATTCAATTCATACAATGTCTAACAACTATAAATGAAAATGCGGAAGCGCGAAGATCACTAAGGTCTTTTCCAGTTGTAGCTTGGTTAGGTTTACAAACAAGGGTCATATCTAAGGCCATTGAAAACGAACTTGCCGATGCAAAAGAGACATTCACTGTACAAGCTATTCACACATCTCAACTTCATTCCATTTGTTTCGCATTTGAAACCTCACAACTCTTATTTCACAACTCAATTTTGTTTTTCATTATTTTTCTTCCAAGCAAGCATTCATTTTCATTTTCTTTATATTTTTTTTTCTTTTCACATCGTATTCATAAAACAAATGTTTCTCTTTTCTAATTTTTTTCAATGCTTGCTCGGTTTTTCAAGAGTTGTGGCACTTACCGATTCTCTTTTTCGTTCTCCCCAACTTATCTTTTACTCACCCTAAGTGAATGCTCTTGACTTTTTATGGCAAAAGAACAGTTATCAAAAATTTCCGGGTTTCAAGAAAAAAGATTTCTGACATCTCGCTTTATTTCAAGCAGAGATTCAACTGTTTAAGCTCAAAGGGGTTAACGAATATTCTCTCTGCTCACGGGTAAGTTGTATTTGGAACTGGTTGTGCTCGAAAGAAAACAAGCTCTTTGATCATTTCTAATTGCTTCCACAAATTCACAATAATAAAAGACCAAGCATGAATCAAATGAATCAACAAAGTTTATTAGAATCCAGCATTTAAGTGTACAATGGAGGTTTCCTCACAATTTGTTGTTCTAAGTCCTAGATGAAACATTCATTCAATTATGTTGCAAAAAGAACAATATTCAATTACGAAAAGAGTAAAGTTCTTAATGTATTCTAAAATTCTAACCGGAGGTAACCATGTACCTTAGCATTATTCGCTTGTTTATTTTTATCATTACCATCCAAGCTCAGATGCACCTTCATTGGATACTTCTTTGAGGAGCAACCAATCTAGAAGGTTTGACACTCAACAACCAAAAATTTATTAAAACAAAAGAAATTTAAACCAAACACAATAATTTAAAACATAAACAATAACTATTACTTAAAAAATTTAAAATGTGTGTGGGGGACAAAACACCCCAAAAGTACATAACCAAAACCAAAATACTATAAATCTTAAAATACAATAAAATAAAACATAACATGAAAAATAAAACAAACTTAGCCCTCATAGGACTCAGAATTCTCATCACTACCGGCCTCAGAACCGGTACCATCCTCACTATCATCATCATCCTCATCACCATCCTCAGCACCACCAGAAGTATCAGCACCAGAAGCGCCAGCACCCGCCCCCTCTCCGAAACAGGCCTGTCCACAGGTCAGCTAGCGTGCTGCAAGAACTGCTCACGCGTCATCATCGGATGCTCTCCGGAAGGGTGACACACCTGCAACTGTAACAACTGCATAGAATCGTGAATATCAATCATGGCGCGCTGAGTCGCCGCCATCCAATCCCAATTATAGTTGCAGACAGCCTGCTGGAAAGGATCAAATCCTTGAGCAAAAACACCAGGACCATCAGAAGCCCCGGTATCACCAGTAGCTGCACTACTCCTGAAGTTCTTTGGCTTACAATACTTTGCCACATATCTGTCGTCGATGGCTAACGGAATCCTCACTTAGCTGCGGGAGGGTAGCTTCACCCTCGAATGTTGGCACAAAGCCATGATGAGACAAGGGAAAGCAAGGGGGTAGTTAACTCGTGCCCCCGACTTCAGCCCTCTCTCCACCACGGACTTCATCTCTAAAGCAATGATTCTCGCCACATCGATCTGAATATTAGTGAGAATGCAGTGTACCAAGTGTGCCACTGGGATCGACACGGTTGATGTGTGGGACTTGGGTTTAATATTGGTCAGAACCAGCATTAGGATCAGCTGAGCCAAGGGAATCATATCTTCCCTATGGTACCTCATAGGAACCCCAGATGGGTTCAACTCAACTGATTTTCCCTCAAATAAAAGGGCTGCAGAAATAGAGTCGGTGTCTCTATGGAGCCTCAAATCACGGTGGTATGTGTCCCTCTCATTAGCTCCCAGATGGAGCGGTTCACCTAGCACACGGTTGATTGCATCCCGATCGAAAGCAACCTGACGGCCGGACACTCTTGTGGTCCAAGTGAACGGCTCGTCGTCATTAGGCAGTGCGTTCGCATAGAACTCACGCACTATCTCAATGTCATAGCTCTCGAGTGGAGAGATCAACCAGTCCCATTTCTTGCTATGAATCAACCCAACAAATGTCCGGTAGTCGCCTTCGGGGTTGATCATAAACCTCTTTTCTGGCAAGATTTTTCTTTTTTCCAATGCCACATAGCGAGCGGCTTGCTTTGCCCCGACGAATTTGTCGGTGTCGAACTGAATGGGCACAGTACGGGAAGTGCTCCCGACCTTTCTCTTTTTCGAAGCGCTCGATCTGGATGCCATCTGTAAAGTCATAGAAAAGAAACAGCACAACCACAAAACAGATTAGAGAGCAAAACAAAAAAACCAACTACTGTCATGGTCGTTGCTGCTTCGCCTAGCGAGGACCTAGCGAAGCTTCACTACAGGTTCACCTAGCGAAGTGGCAACGAACGCTCGCCACTGATTCGCCTAGCGAATATGCTAGCGAATGATACAGGATTCTGATTTCTCATTCAATAACCATCCAAATTCAGAAAACCCTAAGTTTAATGGTACCCATTTCAGAAACTAAGTGATTTATCATGCAAGGCATTGTTCTAAACATTCATGCAAACCTAAACATACATGCAAAACCTAATGAAACCCACTCTCCCAAATTCACCCATAATGTCTCATACTTCAGAAATTTCAAATTGACAGCATAAAGTAAATGAGATAGGACAAACCTGGTGGAGAGATCGATTGAATTTGAAATGCAACGGTGGTTAGGGTTTGCAATGTAACAGTTGGGGTTTGTGTGAGATGGAAAGTGAGAGTGTGATTGTGAGTGCATGAGGTTCAGACTACAACACTTAAAAATGGTTTTTGGGCCCAAATGAATGGCCTGCTGAAAATTAAATGGGTTTCTGCCACGCAGCGCTCGCTACTGCTTCGCCTAGCGAGCAGCTAGCGAATCAGCTCGCTACTGCCTTCGCCTAGCGAGCAGCTAGCAAGCATGACAATATTTTTTTTCTTTTCAAAACAGCATGTAAAGCACATTTCAGCAAGGTTCTTCAAATTGAACACCAATACCACAACAGAAAGTTGTAAATACTTACAATGTTGGGGTGCCTCCCAACAAGCGCTTGTTTAACGTCGGATAAGCTCGACGGTTCGACGGTCTTCACGATCCGCCTTTGTTGAGCAACTTCCTCAAGGGCTTTGTTGTCTTCAAGAGGTTCTTGATGAACCTTCGATAAAATCTGATACTACCCTTTTTCGGAACTATTTGCACAACACTCACCCATTCACCATCGGATATCGAACAGTTCATCCTGTCCTCTACTAGTTTTACAACGTCCTTCTTTTTCAGCACTCGTATCAATTGATTCTCCTCTTTTGTGGACAAAGTATTGCTAATGATCACCGGTTTAGTACAGTTATCACCAAGGAACACATACTTCAAATGTGGCTCTAGTTTTTGCTCCTCCACTTTCTTTGTCATATCCAAGCCTTTGCTTGTCTCTTCATGATAAACAAGTTCTCCACAAACCTCTAATTCATGCAACAATGCTTCTATCGCTTTTCCTTTATTTTTGGTCGAAACTTTGTAGACTCCGATAAGAGATCTTTCTGAAGGATTAGAAACATGAACCTGGTTTGCGACCTCCACTAGTTTCTCCTTGGTGGCATCGATTCGGAAAGAATCATGCTTCTCATTAGGATGCTTTTTGGCTTCAAAAAGATTGAAGGCTACCTCTTCATTTTGGACCCTTACTTTCATCAAACCGTTGTCAACGTCAATCATCATGCGTGCGGTTTTCATGAATGGTCTGCCAAGAATAAGCGGAGCATCGTCGTCCTCTTCCATATCAATCACAATGAAATCAACTGGGAAGAAGAATTTGTCCACCTTCACTAACATGTCTTGAGCCACTCCATATGGTGAAGTGGTAGACTTATCAGCTAGTTGTAAAGTCATCTTTGTAGATTTGATCTCAATATTTCCCAATCTTTTAACAATGGATAGGGGAATTAAATTGATTCTAGATCCCAAGTCAATCAAGCCATTACCCGTGTAGGTGTCTCCAATGGTTACCGGTAAAGCGACTCTGCCCGGATCGGATTCCTTCCTTGGGAGAGTTTTTTGAATGATGGAACTACATCGTGCATCAAGCAAGATTGTCTCGGGTTCCATGTACCTCCGCTTTTTAGTAAGTATGTCTTTCATGAATTTTGCATACTTAGGCATTTGCTCCAATGCTTCAGCAAATGGAATGTTCACTTTCAGTTGTTTGAATATATCCATGAACTGGGCGTAATGTTGTTCATTCTCCCTCTTAGATGGAGCATGTAGATACGGAAGGTTTTGGATTAGAGTAGCGCTCACTACCTCCTTTCCTCTAGAAACTCTAGAATTCCTATCTCTTTTCTTTTTCACTCCATCCACCTTCAATTCATCACTCTTATTATTTTCAACTTCCACACGTTCTTTATTTTCTACTTCACCATTTTTTTCATCCTTTTCAACTTCTTCCTCACTCCACTCCCCAACTTCACCATCCATACTATCCTCTATTATTTTCTCCTCATCATTTTTCTCATTCTCTCTTTTTTCACTCTCATCTCTTTTTTCACTCTCACTAATCAACTCCCTTCCACTTCTCGTCGTTATCGCTTTACAATACTCTTTTGGATTCGTTTGCGTGTTCGCCGAAAAAGATGGTCCAGGTTGTTGTTCCGCTAGTTGTTTAGCAAGTTGACCGACTTGAGTTTCGAGATTTTTGATTGCCGCATCGTTGCTCTTTTGATTAGCCATCGACATTTGCACAAATTGTGTCAATGTCTCTTCTAACTTTGAAGTCACGACCGACGGTTGTTGAGGTTGGTAAGGATTTTGGGGAGGGTTTTGACAGCTAGAAGTACCACCCCCATAACCTTGGTTATGGTAATAGTTACCCCTTGGTTGGAACCCTTGATTCCCTTGAAAGTGTTGTTGTTGATTTTGAGGATGTGGTTGATACGGTTGTTATTGTTGTTGCCTCGGTTGGTAGTCTCATTGGTTCGCCATGTAATTCACTTCTTCGAACCCGGGAGGTGGACAAAACCCGCTGTCATGATCACCCTTGCAAAGCTCACAACAAGCTATTTGTTTAGCTTTTGAAGGTTCTCTCAACTCTTTTATTTATTGAGTTAAGAGTTCAACTTGTTGTGAAATGAGTTTATTTTGGGCAAGAATGGCATCGTTTGTCCCAAGTTCAAGCACTCCCGATTTCTTCAAAGTGTTGCCTCTACTCTGACTTTGGAGGTCATTTAGAGCCATACGGTTAATGATATCAGTAGCTTCTTCAGCGCTTTTAAACAACAAAGAACCACCCGAGGTAGCATCCAACAAAGTCTTGCAATTAGGTTGAAGGCCATTCTTGAAAATGTGGATTTGCGTCAATTCATCAAAACCATGTCTTTTGCACTTCCAAAGCATGGATTTAAATCTTTCCCATGCCTCATTCAATGATTCGTTGGTTCCTTGCGAAAACACGGAGATAGCCGTTTTGGATTCCATGAACCGGTTGTGGGAGAAAAATCTTTCAATGAACTTCTCTTCCAACACGTTCCAATCCGTCATGACTATAGGTGTTTGATCCAAGTACCAATCTTTGGCTTTGCCGATCAAAGCATGAGGAAATAGTCTTTTGAGCAACGGTAGCTCTTGAGCTTGATCAACTCCGGCCACCAATGCTATCTCGTAAAATTTGGTGAGAAAAGCAAAGGGGTCTTCATGGTCCATTCCGGTGAATGGACTTCCATATAGCAAGTTAAGAGTTCCCGTCTTCATCTCGGCTTGCCTTCCCGCGTGGTTGGCAAACTGAGCAGTATTCCTTGGACTGTTGACACATGGTGTGGAAATGGGAGGTGGTTGTGGTGGTTGATCCATGATAGGTGTGAAAGGTGGTGGATGTGTTGTAGAAGAACTTTCTCCTTGTTCTTGTCGTTGTCTAGCTTGTTGCCTCCTTCGTCTCGTTCTGCTATTCAGTCTCCTTGCGGTTCTTTCGATCTCGGGATCAAAAAGAAGTTGGTCCTCAGGAACCTGCCCTCGCATAAAACGAAAGCTGCACACTAAACCAAACAAATTACAAGCTTAAGTCAAAAAATTCAAAAGTTAAAAATCTAGCAACTATTGCGATGCTCGCAATATCAATTCACAATCCCCGGCAACGACGCCATTTTGTTGATTGTAGGATTAAGTGTCGGGTTTTTGTTATCGTCTCCACAGGGATTATGAGATATCGCTACCGTTCGACAGTTGTTAAGTTCTTAACTCGTGGTAACAAGGGGGGTTTTGGTTTTAGGTCACGGTATATTGCATAAAAGGTAAGAAATTACGGTAAAAGTTTTGGTTTTACGATTTGAGAAATATTGTCAAAGTTAGGGTTCAATGATCACTTTGCATGCATATGTTCGATCAACAAAACTCATTTCACAAAGTCCTCCCAATGTGTTTATCTCTAACACACATTGTGGGTTTTCCCATTTTGATCCATTGTTGATCTCTCACACAATCTATCAAAATGACAACTTTTTGGTGAACAAAATTATTCATTACTATCTCTAGCTAACAAACAAGATTGGATGAAAACCTAGGTAAAGAGTTGGAAAACATCTCTCGATCATAAACCAACACAAAGAGTTATCAATAAAAAAAAGTTTTCACCATATATTCATCATCAAAGAGTTTACAAATGAAGATCATCCCATATACACACAAAACTTATGATCATCTACATCTAACCTTGACAAAATGAAGGACTTAGCTACTCATTTTCATGGTAGCTTGTACAACAAGTTTCGGTTGAAGGTTGATCAACATCCGAGTCGAAGAATCGAGATTGGATGGGAATCCACCTTCTTTTTGTGGAATATTTCTAAGAGATGAAGAAAAATGAAGAAAATGGGTTTTTAGGTTACAAAAAATGATCCCAAGAAATGCTTATCTAAAAAATTCTAAGTGTAAAAGTTGTGTTTTCCAAAAAGTAGCCCCTGCTACTTATAGTACTGGTTCCTGAGTTGTCATGCTCGCTAGACGAGCAGAATGGTTCGCCTAGCGAGCCCCAAAGTAGGCCACCAGAAGTGCCTGCACCCAGAGAAATATCTAAGTCCAGATTTCATGCGTTGGCTAGGCGAAGCACACGCTTCCTCCTTTGCTCCAGCGAGTTTTGATGTTTTGCTACTGGAATTGCTCGCTGGGAGCTCGCTAGTGGCTCGCCTAGCGAGTAAGTGCTAGCTATGGTTTTGTCCAAGTCTGGGAGTGTTTGCTACTTCCCTCGCCACAGCGAGTTTGCTGACTTTGCTATTGTAAAATTCTGGGAATATTCGCTAGCAGCTCGCTGGGGGCTCGCCTAGCAAGCACTTCACTGCATCACTCGCCTAGCGAGCATGCTGATGAATGCCAACTTTTCTTGGTTCCTTTGCCAACTTTCTTGTGTCTTTGTTTTCTACTCTTTCATGCCTAATTCCTGCACAATAACACACAAATTAAAGGTACCAAGATCATTTCACATTGTATTGCAAATCATCAAAAGCAAAGGCGGTTTTGAACACTTTCTCGACAAAAAGGAGTGAAAGATGTCCACATTTGATAGCTCAAATAAGCACTTTTGGGCATCTAACAATTGGCTCCAGAGCACCTTTCTTCTAGTCTCTCCAATCCATTTGTGGATACAGGTCATATTAGCCCTCTAACTTCTATCATTTTTTGTATTCATAATAGTGTTCTCGATGTATTCCCGAGGATGACTTGAGTTCCCAAGGGGTTAACAAATTTGTAAGTTTGGATTCTATTCCTTTTTCTTGTGTTTCACGTCACTTACAACCTAATCCTTTATGATATGAGGTTTTGAAATCCTTAGATAATAAGAAAGCGTACAAGGTGTTTAAGATTGCCAAGAAATTAGGCTGTACTTTTATTCTCAGTGAAGATGTTGAGGTTGAGGTTGAGAGATTAGTGGGCCTAGAAAAGAGAGATAGGCAATTGAGATATGCTAGGTTGTCCTGAAGTTGTGTTCGATGTTGATTGTATCTTTTAAAACTTGTGGGTTAGGGAGTAGGGTTAAGTAGAATAACGTGAGAAATCTCAATGTTTTCAAGTCTTTAGATTTCCTAGCAATTCAAGAGAGTATATTGGTAATAGTGGTGGCCTTTTCACAATCTGGTACAGTTTGAATAAGTTATCTTTTTTCTCATTTGTTAATCTTTGGTATCTAGGTTTTTGTCTTGAGTATGGAATGCTTAAGACCATTTGTTATGTACCTAATATTTACTTTAAGTGCATCCCCAAAGAGAATAAGGCCTTATGGAGTGATCTTCTTTTGAGGATGGTTAATCTTGGTGGGAAGGCGTGGTGTCTTTTGGGTGATTTTAATTATGTTCTCTATGTCTAAAAGATTTTGAGGTGATGATTATGTTTGTATTTATGGTAATATTGGTTGTGTTGAATTCAGTAACTTCATTTCTCATATGGATTTGTTAGATGCTCTTTTAGGTAACTGTTTTACGTGGTACTAGACTCATGGTGGGGCTATTAGTCGTCTCCATTGGATCCTTCTATCTAATTGGCCAATCTTTTTCTTATTTTAATTTGTTTTCTTTCTATTTATTTTATTGGTTGAATGGAAATCCACATGGATTACAAATGTGAGCCATTGATAAATATCGATTTAATGGTCAGAATCAAAACAAAGAAACACAAATTGTTAAACAATTAAAAATTCCTAGAATGTCCCTTCTAGATCTTTTAAAAGATCTAAATCAAATTAAATCTATTAAGTCAAATAAAATTCACATATTTTAAAATAAACATAATACAAAAGATGCAAAGATGGATAATTCTAATTAATTTTTCCAAACAATTTGATAAAAAGATAAAAATAAAGGGGATACAAAATGAATAAAAACCGAGCGCAAAATTGGTCAAAAATGACAATGAATGCACTAAAATGATCAGCGCAAAATATGCTTCTAGAAAACAGACAGGTTTTGATCAAAATTTGAAATGAAAAATGTTCGATTGATTAGGCTCTAGATGGTCAAAATGCGACCGAAAAAGAAGTAAAAAAAAAAGATGAGCTCGCCAAGTTAAACTACGTGAATTGTAGATTAATAAAATTCTCGTCTGCAAGCTAGATTTCAAAAAAAATCGCCTGTTAAGTTTATGTGTATTTGAGAAACGATTCAACCAGATTGTCTGTGTAACTCCCCAGATTGTCTGCGTAACTCCCCAGATAGCCTTCATGCTTACCGACTGACCTTACAAATTAACCCGAGTCTTTTCAACATGTTTTGTCCTCAATCACATACTTTCCGGGAAACTTCCCAAAAGGTCACACATCCAAATACTACTCCAAGTGAATCACGCTTAACTATGGAGTTCTTATTTGTTAGGCCACTGAAAAATCCAACTTGGGTCTTTTCGACATGTTTTATCCTCACTCACATACTTTCCAAGAAACTTCCTAGAAGGTCACCCATCCAAATACTACTCCAAGTCAAGCATGCTTAACTATGGAGTTCTTATTTGTTAGACTACTGAAAAAAAGATGCATCATGTTGGTATAGGTAGTACCCATAAATAATTATAAGTCTTCCTTCAACCATGCAGTCTCATCCCTGCACAGTCTTAGGATCTCTCTCATTCTGATGTGAATTCAGGTTTTCCCTAGAAACTGCTAGGAGTGTCTCATTGTCATGCCTCGTGCACCAGAAACTACTCCCTTGCCCTCTATTGTTACATGTAACCATTCTTTGTCCTCTTCGGCCCTAGGTGTAACACGCCCACCAGTTTATGCTTGGTTCGTCCCCGAACCACACCGTACTAGGATAGATCTGCTATGATACCATTTGTAACGCCCCAGAATGCTTTCAGGATTATCGATTGACCCCACAAACCAACACGGGTCTTTTCAGCATGTTTTGTCCTCACTCATATACTTTCCGGGAAACTTCCTAGAAGGTCACCCATCCAAATACTACTCCAAGTCAATCATGCTTAACTGTGGATTTCGTATTTGTTAGGCTACCAAAAATGATATGCATCTTATTGGTATAGGTAATACTCATCAATCCTTATAAGTTTTCCTTCAACCACGCAGTCTCATCCCTGCACAGCCTCAAGATCACTCTCATTTCGTTATGAATTCGGTTTTTCCTTAGAAGTTGCTAGGAGTGTCTCATTGTCATGCCTCGTGCACCAACAACCACTCCCTCACCCCCGGGTGTTACATGTAACCAGTCTCTGCCCTCTTCGGCCTCGTGTGTAATAGTTTGTATATCTAAAAATTTATTTTGGTGGACATTTTAGGCATTATGCATGATGAAAGACATGTTATGCTATGTAAATGATGCAAAGTAAAGTAAAGTCGGATGCATGAAATTTTTAAAATGTCCAGACAAAATCGGGGTATGACAATCTCTAACAAAAAGATGTGATTTGGTTTGTTACAAATTCAAAATTAAACCTCTTTTGAATCTAATTTGATCTTTCAGCTCTCGAAAATCATGTAATCTTATTTCTAAAACAAATAGCAATAAAACATAACTGAATCTTATTTCAAAGGTTTTGTTAAAGCGCAACAATTTGGCGCCTGTTCCACAAAGCCCAGATGTCAAACCCACATTTTAGAGCATCGTGGCCAGCATGTGCTCTTCATACAGCTTTAGCAACCTAGATCAATCTTGAATACTTGGACATTTCTCCAAGTTGTTGTTTTACTACATGCAGTCATTCTAAATGGTCAATCCAATAGGAACTACATTTCACATTCTTTGTCAATTTGGAGTATTAAAACTTGTCGGACTATTGTAGTTTTTATAAATGTATTGATCATCACTTTGAAATTTGTAACAGAAGCCTTTGGGCAAAGTGCAAGGACAAACTGGCAAGAAGGAATTTGGGAAGAACAAAGCAGGGCAAGAACCTAAACAGACATATGCTCAGGTAGAAAATGGAAGTAGGAAAAAAGGAAAAGCTCTTGTGGCAAGGGAAACAACACCTGCAACAAGGGATGAAAAGGATAATTCTTAGACCTCTCAAGCTCAGGTAAAACATAACATTGAAGACCATGTGCAATTTTTCGATAACGTGGGACAAGATCTAGAGTTGGCCCTACAAATATGTCCTCATTAAATGCATATACTAGAATGTGAGAGGTATTTCTAACTTTCCACCAAAATTAGCATTAAAAAGGATATATTCTTGTTCATAAACCTGATTTTGTGTTTATATATGAGCCTTGGAATTCTTTTGAATATTTTCCTCCTAGGTGGTTAGTTAGACTAGGTCTTAAAATATTTGTTGTCAATATTAGGGATGACTTGGATCCAAACATGTGGTGTTGTTGTCCCGATAGTTTAGACCCTGAGATAATACTAGCAGACAATCAACAAGTGTCTTTTCTGATGAAAAAATAAGGATACCCTTTTTGGTTTAACTGTTGTGTATGCCTCAACAAATCATGTGATTAGAATATCTTTGTGGTAAAACCTCAATAATATTCAATCTCAATTTAAACTACCTTGGACCTTCATAGGAGATTTTGACTGCATTTTAGGTTCCCATGAGCATAGAGGTGCACATCTTCCTACCATAAACCCTATTGAAGAGTTTAACCAATGTACAAATGATAACCTTTATATTCATTTGCCAACCTCATGATCTTTGTTCACTTGGAGAAATGGAAGGAAAGGTTACAATCACACTAAAAGAAGACTTGATAGGACTATTTATAATCAATAATAGATTGACTTATGGACAACCATCTCTTGCAAAACTCTTACCAGGAATAGGTCTGGCCACTTTCCCATTTTGTTAGAGTTCTTGAAAGGTTCCATGGCACATCAGAGACATATTCACATTGCTCACTACTTGCGATTCTTGTTAAGAAATATGGTCGGGCCTAACTCAAGCCTACAAAACCGTTGGTAGAGTGGGGACTGCCCCCACTTATAAATACATGTTCAGGCAATATATTATCCAATTTGGGACTCTTAACACACCCCTCACACTCAGGATTAGACAACTGGAGCGTGGAAATAAATGGTGGATGGCCCGAGAAACCATGATAGGTGGTCCATCGAATCTCAAACCAGGCTCTGATACCATGTTAAGAAATGTGGTCGGGCCTAACTCAACCCTACAAAACCGGTTGGTAGAGTGAGGACTGCCCCCACTTATAAATACATATTCAGACAATATATTATCCGATTTGGGACCCTTAACAATTCTCAGTTGGGGTTGTTCCTTTCATATACCTAGGGGTACCTATGTTTAAAGGAAGGTCAAAAACCATCCAATTTTAGTTTATAGCAGACATAATTAGAGCTAAACTAACTGCTTAAAAAAACCAACTTACTATCCTTGTTGGAGGGTTGCAAACTTGCAATTAGTTAAGTGAATCACACAAAGTATGTTGCTTCATTGTTTGTTGTCAATTATTGAGAGGTGGGTGAGGAACTTCGTTTGGAGCGGGGAGCGGGACAAGAGGAAGATGGTCACAATTGATTGATTTAATCCCCTTAATTTTTGTTTTTCTCTACCCTCTCTTTTTATTAATATGCTTTTGTGGTGGCTCTTGTCTTTGAAAAAAAAAATTTCAATCACTATAGAATTAAGAAAAATTCTTATATAAAAACAGTCATAATATATAGTCATGTATAGTGAATCACAATTTTTTATTAATTAAAAAATCAAAATTAAATTTTCTCTCTCCTTCATATCACAACCATCCATGATTTAAATTAAAAAATTTCTCTCTACTTATTAAATGTTTCTAAAAATATAGATTTAGATATCTTTTTATACAAGTATTTCTCTATGATTAAAAAATTGACTTTATATATAAATTACAGTTAATTAATCAATGATACAATATGACCATATTCAATTAATGTTTGCATTATAACTGTTTTACTTTAAAGAGTTTAATGGTAAAAACAGAGACAAAATTGTGAATTCTAACTGTGTTCTAATCTCAAACGTCTAAATATGTAATATTTCAGAGTATCTTTAGTACGTATAGTATTTATAATGATAAGGAATTGAATAAAAATAAAATACAATAGTGATAAGATATATATTTATCTTTTATTATGTGTTTGGTGCACTTGAAAAAAAAAATTATTTTAACTTAGTCACATTTTTGGTACAGTGTGACATGATACAATATATATCATACTTAAACGACAAAATTACTATTTTGAAGCAATTTCATATGTTTGTATAAAATTATATGTTAATATTTTTAAAGTTTAAATATTAACATAAAATACTAAAAAAAGCTTACAAACTAAAAAACTGATACAATTCTATAAAATATCCATAAATACTGCTAAAATATATATAAAAAAAAGTCATTTTTTATAGAAAATTCATAAATTATTCTATTATATGTGTTTAATTAGTTATATATATATATATATATATATATATATATATATATATATATATATATATATATATATATATATATATATATATATATATATATATATATATATATATATATATATATATATATATATATATATATATATATATATATATATATATATATATATATATATATATATTGTAATTTATAAAATTGCCTTTGCAAAGAAAATAAATTTAGTTTTTTAAAAGAATCAAATTAATATTTAGAAATTTACAAAATTTAATAATACAATTATAAAATATTATAATTTTAATAAACTAATTATTAATTTTATTTCTTTAATTTTTTACCATTTTTTTTATTTTCTATTTAATATAAAATTTTCATATTTTATTAATACATCAGAAATTTAGTTTCTTATCCTATTTTATTGATTTTTAATCTAACTCGAATTTAGGGTAATGATTTCAACTAGAGAGATAGAATGTGATGGGGGTTCGGGGGTTGACTTATCACACACTTGTGTATGTTATTGCCACAAATTCAAATGAAGATAAATAGTTGAACATAAACTCCATCTCAAATGAGTTTAAATATCTCTGTCCGTCTCATTTTTAAACTAAAATTATTTTTTAATTAAAATTGTTGATTTTTCCGAACTCATAATTTGTTTCAACTCCATAATATATTTCAAATAATAAAGTAAACAATAAAAATTTTGAAAAACTTTTAAACATTTTCAAATAATAAAATACAAATTAAAATATTAATGTATTAATAAACAAATAATATTCTAAATTATTAAAAATCAAATCATCTAAATTATCACGTGGACAGATTCACTACAAGAATAACTTTGTGCAGCCACGTGATTTAGTGACGTGAAATGCACGTGGCAAAAAATGCCAATTACGACGTGAATTTCACGTGGCTAAAAGAAAAATATAATAAAAAAATGGAATGACAACTTTTCAGGTTGGGGGGAAATGAAAATAATTAAAATTTGGTAGTGACATGCAGATCACGTCGCTATTTTAAATTTAAAATTCAAATAATGTTTTGTGAAATGTAATTCACGTCGCAACTAGTGACGTGCTGATCACGTGGGTACATGTGGGTACAGATGACCGTTGAAGGCTTTGTGGCGTGTAAATCACGTCGCAAATAGCGACGTGCTGATCACGTGGGTACATGTGACCGTTGAATGGTTTGTGGCGTGTAAATCACGTCGCAAATAGCGACGTGTTTACCACGTGGGAACATTTCCTTTACCTTCCCTCCTCTCTCCCTCTTCCCTTCACCGTTTCATTCTTCTTCTTCTTCGTTTCCTCTTCCCTTCCACCTTCTGCAGACCCATTTCTCTCCCTAAACCCATTTTCCCCTTCAACCCATTTCTCTCCTTCAAGCTTCAAGCTTCAAATCCATTTCTCTCCTTAAAGGTAAATACTTTTATTATTTCAACTTAAACCCATTTCTGTTTAATATATATGAATTTTATTTTAATTATTGTATTTTTTTTTAAGAAATAGCTAAGAGTGAATTATTCATTCAAGAATTTGGAGCAAACAGATTCAAAGTCTTCATCAAGGTATATTCAAAATTGTGAAATTTAATTTTTTTTTTTAATTATTTTCAGATTAGTTAAATGTATTGAGTTTGGACTGGATTATGTGTTGTACTTATTATGTATTAAAATCGAATTTGTTTGGACTGGATTTTGTTTTTGTGCACATTATGTATTAAAATAGAATTTGTTTAGAAATTTAATGTATTATATATTTAGAATTTGTTTAGAATTTGTTTATAAAACATATACCCTAATGTATTATTAAAACAGAATTTGTTTAGAATTTGTTTAGAAATATAATATATAATAGTTTTAAAAAAACAGAATATTTAATGTATTATATATTTAATGTATTATACAAAAAAAACAGAATATTTTATGTATTAAATTTTTATAGTTTAGAAATAGATTTTATATAATATACTATTAATACCAATACTATCCTCTCTATTAATACCCTATTTATAAAATCATTTTTAATTATTTCTAGAGAAATTATAAATTTCAAAAGAAAATCATGTCAAGCTTGGAAATATTAAAACTTTGATATTACTTTGTTTAGAAACTATTTAATGCCTTTATATATGTGCACATTATATTTTTTAGAAATATAATATATAATTTTTTTTAAACAAAATATTAAAACAGAATAATATTTATAAAAAAAAACGAAATATTTTGTTTATTAGAAAAAGTAATATGAATCATGTCTAAAAATAGAAGTTGTATTATTATTTAGATAATATGGTTAGTTTAAAAAATATAATAGATTAGTGTTTTGAGTAAAAATTGATAAGTGTGTATATATATTATTTAGATAACTAAATAAATAGAAGTTGTATTATTAATATTATGTTTAAAATAATGTATAAAAAAACAAAACATTAATTTCATATATATTAGGGTATATGTCTAAAATGTTTTTTTTTTAAATAACACATATTAGGGTATATGTTTTATAAATATATGTTTAGTTTAAACAATAAAGTATGTAATAGTTATATTATATATTTATTAATAGTATAATATAATTTTTTTAAATTGTACGTAATAATTAGTTGGATGTACGATAGAACGATTTTTAAATTGGACGATAGAGGAATATCACTTTTGAAATTAAAATAGTAACGATTTTGTAAATGTGCAGTATGGAATATTTTCATTACTATCGTAGTTGGATGTACGATAGAACGTATCCAGGAAGACGTGGACTTAAACCGAACTTTGAGGAAGGAGTTAAAGGGTTTATCACATGGGCTTTCGCTCAAGAATGTTGTCTAAGCGAAGGAGGAGTAAGATGTCCTTGTCTAAAATGTGAATGTAGACCTATAATTAGTGACCCGGAGGAAGTAGAACGTCATTTGAAGAGAAGGGGTTTCATTAAAAATTACTGGGTTTGGACATATAATGGAGAACAGTTGCCGAGTAATGTACAAAGGACTACGACTACACATGCTTCTAGCAGTCGATCACATATGGAACACCGGGAAGAATTTAGTTTGATCAGTGACATGGTTGGCGATGCTTTTGGGGTTAACGTGACCTATGATGAACCTCAAGACTTCGATCAGGAAGAGTTGCCGAATGAGGAAGCTCAAAAATTTTATCAATTGTTGCAAGAAATGAATACGCCGTTGTTTGAAGGGTCGTCAGACTCAAAATTATCGATGTGTGTGAGATTATTGGCCGCCAAGTCCAATTGGAATGTTCCTGACCAGTGTTTGGAATTCTTTGCAAAAATGATGTTGGACGCAACTCCTACGAAAGACAACCTTCCCACAAGTTTTTATGATGCAAAGAGGTTGGTGTCGAAATTGGGTTTAGAGGTAAGAAAGATTGACTGTTGCACTAATGGTTGCATGTTGTTTTACGATAATGAGTTTGGTACTAATGATGGATCGTTGGAGGAATGTAAGTTTTGTAAGAGTCCGAGATACAAAGTTCGCAGTAAAGCCATTAACCGTAAGCAAAAACATGTGGCAGTGAAGTCCATGTTTTATCTGCCGATCATACCAAGGTTAAAAAGAATGTTTGCTTCAATGCATAGTGCAAGTCAAATGACATGGCATCATACAAACCAAACAAGTTCGGGCACAATGCGACATCCATCTGATGGTGCGGCATGGAAGCACTTCGATATGATACATCCTGATTTTGCAGCAGAACCTAGAAATGTCAGACTTGGACTATGCTCTGATGGTTTTACTCCATATGTCCAAGCGTCTGGAAGTGGATATTCTTGTTGGCCAGTTATTGTTACCCCTTACAACCTCCCTCCTGAGATGTGCATGACAAAACCATACATGTTTTTGACTTGCCTCATTCCAGGTCCAAAGAGTCCAAAAGCTGGAATAGATGTGTATTTACAACCTTTAATTGATGATTTGAAGAGGTTATGGATTGGAGAATGGACTTATGATATATCTTGCAAACAAAACTTTACTATGCGAGCAGCCTTGATGTGGACTATAAACGACTTTCCCGCATATGGCATGTTGTCCGGTTGGGGGACACATGGAAAAATGGGATGCCCGCATTGCATGGAACACTCTCATGCGTTCACGTTGGAAAAAGGGGGGAAAAGTTCGTGGTTTGACTGTCACCGCAGATTCCTACCGAAAGATCATGTCTTTCGAATAAATAAGAATGACTTCAAAAAAGGCATAAGAGTAACAGACTTGCCTCCCCCTCGTTTCTCACCCGGTGAAGTATGGAACCGAGTTAGTGAACTGCCAAAATTCACAGATTATGGTAAAGCTTGCAGAATTGAAGGATATGGGGATACACATAACTGGACAAAAAGAAGTATTTTTTGGGATCTCCCGTATTGGAAAGATAATTTGTTGCGACATAATCTTGATGTTATGCATATTGAGAAGAATTTTTTTGATAACGTGTTTAACACAGTGATGGATGTTCAAGGTAAAACAAAGGATAATGAGAAGGCTAGAAAGGACATGGAGATTTTGTGTAATCGAAAGGAGTTGGAGTTGAAGGTTAAACCGAATGGGAAGTTACTAAAACCCAAGGCTAATTACAGTCTAACTTCCGAAGAAGCTAAAGCGATTTGTCGATGGTTAAACGAATTGAGAATGCCTGATGGTTATGCGTCAAATTTAGCAAGGTGTGCTGACTCTAGCACCGGAAAGTTGCATGGAATGAAAAGCCATGATTGCCATGTTTTCATGGAACGATTGCTTCCAATTGCGTTCTCTTCACTACCTAAACATGTGCTTAATCCACTCACTGAAATTAGTCAATTTTTTAGAGATATCTGTGCATCAAAATTAAGAGTGGATGACATCGTTAAGTTGGACAAAAATATTCCAGTTATTCTCTGTAAGTTGGAACAAGTGTTTCCGCCTGGTTTTTTTGACTCTATGGAACATCTACCTGTGCATCTTGCATATGAAGCTTATCTTGGAGGCCCTGTTCAATATAGGTGGATGTATCCGTTTGAAAGATTCATGGGTGATTCGAAGAGATCCGTGAAAAATAAAGCTAAAGTTGAAGGATCTATATGTGCACATTATTTGCATCGGGAAACATCACATTTTTGCAGTCATTATTTCAATCACTTGATGTTAACTCCAAGAATCATAAGGAATGAATTTAACATTAATGAAAAAAGTAAATTTACCTTATCAGTCTTCGGTATTCCCGGTCGTCCATCTGGTAAGAAGAATGTACATTGGCTGACTCAAAAAGAATTGCTAGCAGCACATGTTCATGTCTTGATTAACTGCGTTGAAGTTAAACCATATCTTGAGTAAGTATACCCACCTATTTAACTTTATTGTTTAAATATGTCAAACTTTTTACTCAAACTTATATTGATATTCTTTGTAGGGCATTCAATACCTCCTACTTTCAAAGCACCGGTGAACATCCGAATACTAGTGACACACATGCTTATTTTCCAGGTAGAGCCCGAGGATAAGGGTATGTGAGGCTCCTCAGTCGGCCGTATGTCCTCCCCCACAGAGTCAGGTAGAGCCCATGTCTACGACCTCTCAACATTTTATGCCACTGCAGTCATCTATGGGGTATCCTCCCCCACAGACTCAGGTAGATCCCATGACCATGGGTTCACAGCCTTTTCTCTCGCTACTATCATCCCATGGTTATCCTATGGCCCAACTTGGGAACCCATCCTTTATTAGCCCATCTGGGAACCCATCATTTATTAGCCCATCTGGGAACCCATCCTTTATTAGCCCATCTGGGACTTCATCATACCATCAGACTGGGGGATCTAGTTTTCCTCATCCCTCACAGGTACCCCCACCCTTCATGCAGTCTGGGATCTTTCCAGATCCCACACAGGTACCTCTGTCGTCCCAGCATCCCACAAACACACCATCATCATCCACGCATCATGGGGGATCTCGCACCCCACACCCACCACGTGCCACAGATATACCCGTGCCTGAGGAGCAGGAGGAGCAGGATGACCAGGAGCAGCAGGATGACCATGTTTTAGAGCAACCAACTGCAAATCCCACAGAGTATGAGATGATTGATGGCAGATATTTTATTGAGCCATGTGGAAAATCGTAAGTATCTAATTTATAAATTTTATTTAGTATACATGTTTCCATGTTTCCATGTTTATAATTAACACTTATTCAAATTGTTGTTTAGTTTCTCTCCGAGTAGGCCAGCTGCACAGTGTGTAAAACATGTGATTCAACAAATGTATAAAAAAGCTTGGAAGTCATTCAAAGAACTTTCCAAGGATGAGAAAGATGAATGGTTTGATAAATTTAAGGTAAAATAAATTTTATTGTTGTTATTTTAATTAGTTATTTTATTGTAATATATTATCTAACACTTATCTAACAATTTTTTTGAATGTCATACAACATTGTAGGAAAAGTGTACGTGGAATGTAATGGATGAATATATGATTAGAAAAAATTATCGGGGAAGAACATCTGTCCGACTTTCTGACATGCTTAGGCGTGTCAGACTTGATTGGGAAGAACGAAATATTCGTCCCAACTGGATAGGCAAGGAAGTATTTGACGAACTTCTTGCCTATTGGGCTACCGATAATTTTAAAGCTAAATCTCAAAAAGCAAAAGACATGAGAGCATCCGAAAGGGGGGGTTGCCTTAATGCTACAGGAAGTATAAGCATTGGAGAACATGCAAAACGAATGGTAAAAATTATAACTACGGTTTAAAATTATATTTTGATTTATTATGTGTTTAATTAAATTTATTTATATTAATCAGACACAGGCACAAGGAAGACCCCCCCGACTTAATGAGTTGTTTGTGAAGACCCGTACAAAAAAATCGGGGGATTTGGTTGATGATCGGTCGAGAAGAACTATAGTAAGTTGTTTCTATTTTATTTTTTTTGTTAAAATTCTATCAATTTTGTGGCGTGAATTTCACGTGGTAATAATGTTTGTGGCATGAATTTCATGTGGCAACAATATATGTGGGATTCTTTTCATGTCACAACTGTATCTAATTATTTTATTTGTTGTATGTGTAGGAGGAGTATCAAAGATTGCTCACACAATTTCTAGTTGAAAATCCTCAATATACACCTGTTGGTTCTAATCCGCTTGATCCACGCGTGGATATGTATATCTGGAGCTTAGTCACTGGAGGGAAGGGACGTAATGGGTGTTTTTTTGGTGTTGGTCCTTTGGCTGGCAACTACAGAACCGGAGATAGAACTTTATTTGATAGAGTTGCAAGTGGGGAAGGAACGTCCCGTCCAACACAATTGACACCTGAAATGATGGAAACGGTGAGGCAACTGGCTCTAACAGAGGCTAGACGAGAGACGGCGGAGCGTGAGGCGGCGTTAAAGGCCGAATTAGAGGAAATGAAAAAAAGACAACACGATATGGAGGAGCAAATGAGACAATTTATGCAGTCCATGAGTAGAAATCAAAATCAAAGAACAAGTGAAGACGATGTAGATGACGACGAATTTGATGTGTAATATTTATTTAGTTTTAAATATTAATTTTTGTATAAATAATTACTTTGCTATTTTTATAATACATTTTCATATGTGTAATTTTAATTTAAAAATATTTCACTTAATTATTAATTATTCTATATTTTATTATTTATTAATTATTTTATCTTTTATTAATAATATAATTTAATAATAACAATATATTTTATCTTTTATTTTAATTTTGTTTTTAAGTTGTGAAGTGTAAATCACGTGGGTAATTTGCCACGTGATTTTCATGTGGCAACATACCATCCATTTTCAAATGTTGTGACGTGATATTCATGTGGCAAAGTTGTGTCATGAATATCACGTGGCAAAGTTTAAGCGCAGAAGGAAGTAAATTTCAAATGTTGCGACGTGATTTGCCTTTGGCAAATTAGCGACGTGTTTATCACGTCACAAAAAGTTGCCACACGCGTTCCAGCGACGTGAATCAACACGTCGCTATTTTTGACTAGTGAAGTGATTTTCACCTTTGCCACGTGATAATCATGTGGCAGGGGGGAGTTTTTCTTGTAGTGATTAATTTCTATGCTATCCGTCTCATCTCTATCTTTTTAAAAAAAAACCTCATATATAAATTCGCTTAAAATGTATTATTCCTATCAAATTCTTTCATACTATTTTATCTTGTCTTTTATAATATAGACCAAAGACATTGTTTTATATATATATATATATATATATATATATATATATATATATATATATATATATATATATATATATATATATATATATATATATATATATATATATATATATATATTATTTTAGTCGCCATTCAATGAAAATGAATAAAATTATAGGGAAATTAACTAATAAAAATTCTTTTTTTTTTAAATCAGATATATCAACTCTAACAAATATGAGTTTTTGAAACTCTTTTAGAATTCTTAATCTTGTTTCATTGATTAATGTTAGAGACAAGGGCAGATCTTGATAAAAATATAAGATTAATTGTTATGTACTATCAATGTAAAAAGTTTTATATTGTTAATGCATCACAATCATCCGTTTGTATTACTTTTTAACTGATTAAAATAAAAGTCAATCATCCGTTTGTATTACTTTTTAACTGACTAAAATAAAAGTCAAACATGTTAGATAAATCAATGGTTGTGATTAACTGACAGTGTAAAAAGTCTTTACACTGTCGGTGTATATCAATTAAATTCTAAAAATATTAGGGAGACGATAAATATTAATTAAAATATTATAATTAAAATTAATTAAAAATTATAAAATTTTGATATAATTTTTTAAATATTCAAAATAACTTTACCAAAGTAAAAATATAATATATAAAAGGAGATATCTAGTCTCGAATTAAAGTACTGTCTTCCACTCTTTTAAAGATTTGAACTCATCAATTATTCAATCAGTGAGGAAGTGTTCAACTATTTCTTTTTCTATGTAAAACATCATATTGTCAGCTCGAAATTCACCCTCCATCTTATTGTGCAATCTTGTCTTGATTATCTTTATTGATGAGAATGATCTTTCTATAGTAGGTGTAGAAACTGGGAGAGTTAAGATAAGACAAATAAGTCGATCGATCAAATAATATGTATATACCTTCCCTGTCTTTTTTAGAGCTTCATAAAATTTAGACATAGATGACAAGTTATTTAAATTTGATTGACCAACAACATCAAGATGAAAGCGTTAAAGTTGATATCTCAAACTAATTTTCTCATGCTCACTAAAATCAGTAGGATCTAATTTATCTACAAGAGCACATATATTATTTATATCAAGTCATTTGTAAATATCCTTAGGAACCAAACTATTGCTTAGACTTAAAATCTCCATTGTTTGCTCACAAAACCTATGATTCAATTCTTGTCGTTGTTGGTCGATTATAACACATAAGAGATTCACTCTTAAATGTTGATCCACGGTGATGTGATCCATTTGATGACGCGCACGACCTTCACGCTCTATATAAACTGCATTATAATCAGGAGAGTCAATATCATATTTTTCCCAAAATAATATTACATCTTTCAATAAACCATCTCATTCATCTTCTCTCAAATTTTAAATTAATTTCTTTGTAGTCGAGACTAACTGCATAATATTAAGTATCTCTTGAGATTTATGTTGTAAAGTTTGACACAAACGATCTGTAATTTTCATAGGTTCTCTCATCATATTATATTCATTCCCCTCTCATATTACTAGCATCATCATACTCTATCCCACAAATATCTAAAATATTTAGACCATGTCGAGAAAGAAATTCACAAATTTTATTTTTAAGAGTGATAGTCACTGTCATTAACATGCACAAGCTCAAAAAATCGTTCTTGAATACACACGTTTTTATCCACAAAAGAACAAGCTTTAAATGAGAGCCAATGAATGGAATCAATAGAGCTCTTAAAATGAAGTCTATTTTGGATGACTTGATCAGCACACTGCATATTAAGAACATTTCTGATGTGAATTGATTGATTGAACAAGTCTTGAGAAGATTTTAAAACATTATTGTGAGGTGAACAAGGACTCCCTCCGATATGTCCACTAGGTTTTTTACTGACCAAATAACAAAGTAAACAATAAACAGCATCATTAGTTGGAGAATATTATAACCATAAAGAGAATATTTTAAACCAAAATACTTAAAATCGTCTTGAATTTTTATCTCCATTAAAAAAATACTTTTCAACTTCGCATTAATATGGACTCCAATTAAAATAAGCTCTTCGAACTTCTCTTCAACAAAAAGGTAACGTATTAATTTAATAAAAGAAAAAAAGGTAGCATGACTCATGATTCAGTGTCATGCCATATTTTAAGCAATCCTATGATATTCATCTCTCATTTTTTCTTGGTGAGCGAGGGATGGGATGCAATTGAAATAGAAAAGCATAATAGATGGAAATAAGCGGTAATTAAGGAAGGCTCTTTTGTGTGTGAGTGTGGTATCACAGAAATGTACTTATATAATGCCCTTGGGATTTTGCATCGATCAATTGTTGAGAATTGAGATAGACTCAATTGAACTATACTTTGTATAATAATTTATTTCAACCGTAAGTATGTGAAAGATTTATATAGATAAATGTACATTGCATTTATTATGGAAAATATATACATCAATTCACTTAAATATTCAAAAGGTGTTATATGTAAACTTGACGCTTTACTATTTTTCAAAATAGTTGATATATAAATATCAACATTTTATTTATATTAATACATAAATATTAATAAATGCCGACGATATGAATTGAATCATATATTAATGTTTTATACTCATTTAACTCAACTAATACATATCAATTGAGCTATCTAACATACTCCCGCGACTTCAAATTTAAAATATTAAAATTTCTTAAAAACTAATAATGACAGTTCTTCGTTCGAAAAATGCAGAAATCTCTCGAAGCTTCGTCCATAATTAAACTTTGAATATAGTATACTTATCATGAGTCGGTTAAGAGATGTTATATATTTAAAAGAATGTTGTTAAACAATCAAGAAAAGATATTCATACAAGAAGTTTCAAATGGTTAGTTCAAAGATGGTTACGAATTACTAAACATTCATGTTAAGTGAAAGTTAATATTTATTGGATACTCGGAAGCTTATTCCTCGCTCTCCCCTATTCCTTCAACGGCTAAGCATAAATTTCTCTGGTTGGTGTGAGTTTGAAATCGACTAAAGGAATATCTTTTCCATCTTCTTTGACTTGTGATTTGACTAGCAGTCCAGCACAGTTGGACTCTGATTTAGATAGCTTCTCATTTACATCTTCCTCATAGGAGTGGTGACTTATAGATTAAAGTGGCCAACATGGAGCAGACTGATTGTAGGTGTACCAAACGCTCAGCGGACGTCAGACTCTATTGTTGAATTGGCTCCAGAGCATCTTTCTTCTAGTCTCTCCAATCCACTGGTGGATACAGGTCATATTAGCCCTCTAACTTCTATCGGTTTTTGTATGGAGAATAGTGTTCCCAATTTATTCCCGAGGATGGCTTGAGTTCCAAAGGCATTAACAAATATATTAGTTTGGATTGTGTTCCTTTTTCTTGTGTTTCACGTCACTTACAACCTATTTCTTTATGATATGAGGTTTTGAAATCCTTAAATAATAAGAAAGTGACCAAGGTGTTTAAGATTGCCAAGCAATTAGGTTGTACTTTTATTCTTAGTGATATGGTTAAGGTTTAAAGATTAGTAGGTCTAGAAAAGAGAGATAGGCAATTGAGGTATGCTAGGTTGTCCAGAAGTTGTGTTCAATGTGATTGGATCTTTTAAGATTTGTGGGTTGGGGAGTAGGGTTAAGTAGAATAAGGTGAGAAAGCTCAATGTTTTTAAGTCTTTGGATTTCCTAGCGATTCAGGAGACTAAACTCAGTGAGGTTTTTGTTTCTCTCCTTCATTCTCACTAGGGGGACCCTTTTTGTGATTTAAGTGTTTCCCCGTATATTGGTAATAGTGGTGGCCTTTTCTCAATTTGGTACAGTTCGAAGGGGTCATCTCTTTTCCCATTTGTTGGTCTTGGGTATCTAGGTGTCTGTCTTGAATAGGGTATGCTTAAGACCATTTGTTATATTACTTAATATCTACTTTAAGCGTAGCCCCGAAGAGAATAGGGCCTTGTGGAATGATCTTCTTTTGAGGATGGTTAATCTTGGTGGAAAGGTGTGGTGTCTTTTGGATGATTTTAATTATGTTTTCTCTTTGTGTAAATGAACTGAAGGAGATGGTTATGTTTATATTTATGGTGATATTGGTTGTGTTGAATTCAGTAACTTCATTTTTCATATGTATTTGTTAGATATTCCTCTTTTAGGTAAGTGTTTTATGTGGTACTAGGCTCATGGTGGGGCTGCTAGTCGTCTGCATTGGATCCTTCTAGCTAATGGTTGGTGGGAGATGTGGGGAACGGCGTGTAATACCCTAAACCCTAAAACATAGAAATTTCGAAATTAAAAAAACTACACGCATGGGATGTCACTAAAACACAACAAAAATTTGTCCTGTAACACGGGTTATATAAAAACATGCATGCAATATATTAAACACATATCATCACATGCTCGTCTTTAGATAAGCTCACCATAACAGAATAATCAATTTAAAATGATTCAATAACAAAATATGCATCATAACATCAACATGGTTATGGAAAATGACTTCAATATAAACAACATAAAAAATAATAGCAAATAGAAAAACAAAGCCCAATGTTACCGTTTAGAGCAACGGATTCTAAAACATAGCATAAAAATGGAAAGAAAGAAGAACAACCTCAGCGCCATCCTTCATTTTCTAAGAAGCTACTCATTTACCTCCTCATTTGTACCCGAAGAAGGAGCACATAACCATACAAACAACAAAGGGGTGAGAATACAATCATAATATATAACAGTGCAAAAGTATGCAAGGGTAGTGTCATACGGTGAACTGACTTTGTGTGTTTTTGCTTTGGAAAGCAAATGTCGCGGATAGCAAGAGTCGTCACCGACTTTTCTTTTATCCGATAAGGAAAGGTGGAAAAGAACAGGAAAGACCTTAATTAGATTTTGGGTTCGGGAGGTACATTATACAAAGGGAAGGTGTTAGCACCCTTTGTATCCATGGTTATCCATGGGCTCTTAATTGCTTGATCACTTATGTTCGTCTGAAAAAAGTGTTTGTGAATTGCTTAGAAAATGTTTTGGAAAGAGAGTTTAACTTTGTAATGATTCTTGTACGAATGTATACAAAGTGTTTATCTCGTTTAATTTTGAAAGCTGTTTAGAAAACTGTTTAGAAAAATATAACTTGCCAATGATTCTAGTACGAATGTATACCAAGTGGTGATTTTCTAGTAGATGTTTTGTAAAGTGTGAGGTGTGAAAAGTATTTTAGGTTGTGAGCCAGCAATTAAGAGTTATACCTACCCAAGGTCTTTATGGGCATTTCCTATCCTTATGAGGGTAAAACTGTCCTTACTATTGAGAAGTAAGTAGTTTTATCCTTTGGATGTAAAAGGGTCATCGTAGGGTCATCGATTGGTCATTGAAGGCAACATTTGTAAGGATACCTTAGCATTCGAAGGGACGATCATCATTTAACCGTAGGCTACAGCGACGGGTCATCGAGGGACAAAATCATATATTCGCAGGCAACATCCGAGGGACTATGATTTATTTTATAGGGACATGATGAGTTAATCGAAGGGTCTTTGCTAAGTGTATCCCCACATTCGCGGGACATGACCATAATACCGTAATACCGTAAGGCAACAAAGAGAGGTCCAAGATCACATATTCAAAGGCAATATTTTATAATCAATTAGGTAATTAGGGTGAATCCCCATATTATAATCAATTAGGTAATTAGGATGAATCTCCACAAGGGTATCCCACAAATAAAGTGGAATACCTAGCCAGCTACCTTTTCCGGGAGTATGCGAACCCTTACAAAATTCAGCAAACAGGTCAGAATACCAAATCAGGGTGCAACCGAGAGTTGCATCACAAAAGAAACACAGCGGTAGGAATGTCAGGCAAAATAACGCACGGTTAGAATAAAACGGATCAGATAAGCATAGAACAAGACAGAAAAATCAGCGACTGTCACGTTCGCTCCTGCCTCGCCTAGCGAAGGCTTAGCGAATGCTCGCTGCATGCTCGCTTAGCGATGTGCTAGCGAGCGGCTGCGGGTTCTGGTTTTGATAACAATACAATTCCGGAAAGCTTCACACCCTATGGCATCCATCACAGAAATTACATGGTTAAACGTTCAAGACATTCATATATACTTAAACTCACATGCTAGACTTAAGACATTTTTATAAATTCAATCATAATGCCACATGCTAATTAAGAACATAAAGCGGTAATGGTAATGCAAACCTGTTTGCAATTGAATTGCAACCTTGAATTGGCAAGTCACTCTTAGGGTTGACGCCGGATTGAGTTGGGCGGAGATAACCTTGGTGCAAATGAGTTTCCTTCAGGGTTTCCTTTAGGGTTGCTCTGAATTCTCTGGGTTAGCCTCCAGGGTTTGCTGTGCCTTCTCTCTATCTACTGTTTTCGTTCTGTCTTTTTCTGACTGAAGTGTTGGTACTTATAATGCTCTTTTTGTGACCTAATGGGCTCAGAATGAAGCCCAGAATTTTCTGGTTTTCGCAAGCTTCGCTAGGCGAGTGGCGTAGCGAAGGGTTCGTTAGGCGAAGGAGTTGCTCGCCTAGAGAGCATGCCAGTTTGAGTCATTTCCTCGGTTTGGCCACCTGTGAACTGGGTCTTTGTTCCTTTAGGATCAATGCCTTGAAAAATAAGTTGGAGTGCCTTGAAAAAAATGCTTGTAATATTAACGGGAAAATTTTGGGGTATGACAGGTAGCGTAAACAAATATCAACACAATTCAATCGTGTACATCACCAAAGAATTCTCAATCACCCATATCAACATAATCATTCAATACATATGAAAATAAGGAATGCAAATTTACTCAACACCTCGACTCGAAAATGCACGTGGTACCATTATGGATAATATAAGTCCATCTCGCTCCTGAATCTCCACCATAGGACCAGACCACACCAAATCATTACCATCACCATAGGTAACGCTGCACCGATTCCCATATAGGACCGATTACTCGCTCCTGAATCTATACCATCAGACCAAAACACCATGAAACAATCACCATTATGCACAACAATATTCTCCATACAACATAAGTGAATTCACTCCTCGTGGACAACGCCATATACTTTAAAATAATGGCCAAACAACATCATGAACATAACACAACACCAAAAATAGGAACGACAAAGCAATTATGCGCATCTGAGAAAGTGACGCTCATTCTGGAAGTGTGACGGGTTACCCGTCACCAAGGTGACGCCTGTCACCAAACACGTCACCTCAGACGCCATCCACATGATTATCGTCCCAACCACTTATGCTTAGGGATCATGACGGTCTACCCTTTAGGCAGCCGACGCTCGTCAGCGCCTCCAAAATGTTGATGACCAAGGTTTAATTAGGGTGACGCCCGTCACCCTGAACCAAAAGTAGATAATGTGTTTTCTTCATTAGAGTTCAAATCAAAACTCCAATTTAAATTCCCCATACTCAAAATCGAACAACAATAACATGGAATATAATACCTAACATCAAAGCATCAACTGTCCATCAATCAACATGCAATTTCATCAATTAATCATGGATTTGACATGGTTTATTCATAAATTTCACAACAACGTACGAACACACTCTCATATTAATTCCATCAACAAGAACATATCATTCTCGTGGCAAAATAGTGCATGAAAATCACACAATACAATACATAATCATACACCTACAAAATTTGTTTCATGTTCATCATTCATTCATATAAAAAAAAAAGGGAAAAAGGTTGAGAAAAACCTTATGGTATTAAGGATTTCCCTCTACTCAATCATGCAATCTACACCAATATTAGATGTAATCCTCCCATTACCTTATATTTTCCAGCAAGATGCACCTTCTAGCTCTAACAATGGAGTTTCCCTTAATCTCTTTCTCGTAGCCTCTTCTTCTCCCAATTCTATTTTTCTCATGTACTAATCCCAAACCCTTATTAACTTCTTCTCGTTAGAGCCTTAATCTCCTTAATTAGTGACTTCCAACCTTACTCTCACTTATTCCTCTATTCACCAAAATGCCCTCTTGACTCTAATATTATTTTAATAATAATACTAATAATATACTCCTTTACTCTCTACTATTTCTACTCTATTGTATTCAACAAATTAAATAAAAAACTATCTTCTAATTATTTAATAATAATAATTCTCATTATTCTAATATTATTAATTCTATTATTTATTTAAAAAATTAGAACTATGCACTACCAACCCAAAATATCAAATACGAATATTAATCATCCAAACACTACCCAATGCATATAGAAAGTGATTTAAGTGATTAATCACATACCATTTTAATTAAATAAATAAATTAGAAAAATAGAGTGTTACACTACGTCTCAACGGGCTCTGCCTAGAGATGTGTCTGACCACTATCCTTACATCCTAATATTTTCCAACTAATTGTTGGACCCTAAGTCATTTAGATTTAACAATTATTGGCTTTATGATCCCTGTTTTTAGCAATTAGACTAGTTCCTAGTATATTGGTTGGAATGCTTTTGTCTTGAAAGAGAAGCTCAAATCTCTCAAAGGTGCTTTGAAAATTTTGAACCATCAACATTTTGGTAACCTCGATTCCGATATAGCTTCCTTGAGGAGGACGTGAGCTCTCTAGATGCAAGAGTTGAGTAAGGTGGGCTTTTGGTGGGGGAGATTAACTCTAGGAAGAACGCCGCTTCGGATCTCTGGTCCCTTCTTTGGAAAAATATGCCCAACTTTTTCATAGGTCTAGAGTTACGTGGCTTAATAAGGGTGATGTCAACACTAGTTTATTTCATGTATGTATTAAGAGAAAATTTAGAAGGAATAAAATCTTAGATCTTAAGGTAGGGGACATTTCGATTGAAGGGGTGTCTGAGAACTGTCGGGAAGTGGTTAGTTACTTTTCATGCCATTTTAGAGAACCAATCATTGATCATCCTCAGTTAGATGGGGCCCTTTTCCATTCTCTCTCTGAGCAAGATAATGTCGGTCTTACCGTTCCTTTCCTACTCATTCAGATTGACAGCAAATTCCTCGGTGTGATGGTAATAAGAATAATGGACCTGATGGTTTCTATTTATCCTTTATTAGGAGGTTTTTGTCCCTCATTAGAGATGATGTTGGGGGTTATGTTTGATCAATTTCACCGGTTTGCTTATCTTCCTCCATATTTACCTCTTTTTTTGTAACCTTGATTCTAAAGGTTGATTCTCTTTCTCTATTCGGGAACTGTCAACCTATTTCCTTGGTGGGGTCTTTTTATAATATTATTTCCATATTCTTTGTGGGTAGGCTTTATGGTGCTATAGATAAGCTTATTAATTTCTCCTAACCGTTCAGCCTTTCTCAAATAAGGTGGTTGCTTTGAATAAGTTGGTGGACTTTGCTAAGAAGAGGGAAAAAATTGTCTAATTTTTAAAGTGGATTTTGAGAAAGCTTGTGATTCGCTTAGCTGGTCCTTTCTAGATAATATGTTTTTTTAGATTTGGGTTTAATGATAAGTGGAGATGTTGGATTCATGTTTGTGTCTTTTCTAGTAATCTTACAGTCTTGGTTAATGGTTGTTCGACCCAATAAATGAGTATCCAAAGAGGGTTGAAGAAAGGAGACCTTATGGCTCCTTTCCTTTTTCTCTTAGTGACATAAGTTCTCAGTTGGTTGTTCTCTAGGGCTATGGATTTTCAGCTTTTCTATGGCTTCATATGGGGATCCTTTAGAGAGGTAGAAGGTCTCAATGCATTTTTCTATTTTTAATCAGGATGATTAATGGGGGGAGAGCTTGGTACATGGGATGGTGAGATTTGGGTCTAGGATCTTAAGAGAATAAGAACCTGCCTCTTTGATCATAACATGGTTTTGATTTTTGATCTTATCTTTGTGATTAGGAATTTATCCCTTCCTTAGAGAGAGATAAGTGGTGGTGGAGTCACTCTAAAGAAAACTATTATTATGTTGAATCTACGTACTTGTGCCTTCTCACTCATGAGTTTTCTAGTGACCATTAGTTCACGTCAATGGAGTTGGTTCTCCCCAGTATCCAGAGTAGCTAGACCCCTTCTAAAGTAATTGTGGTTTCCTAACAACTTCTTCATGATCAGATCAATACTAGAGAGAACTTAGTTAAAATAAGGATTTCTCTGGTCTCGAGTGGTGTACCTTGCCCCTTAGTTCGGGTTCCCTTGAATCGCCCATTCATCTTTTTTGTGACATGTGAGGTCATAATTATTGTTTGGTATATGATCTTTAGTTTATTGGGTTATTGTGTAGTTTTACCTAGAGACCTTCTGACTTCATTTTTTTTCTTTCCATTTGATGGATTATATAGGATTAAGGAGGGATGTCTTATGATTTGCAATGTGATGTTTTGGTCGATTTGGAAATCACTGAATGGTATAGTGTTCTCAATTAAATTGGTGGCATCAAAGGATGTGGAAGATTTAAGAATCCTCTTGGTTTGGAAAAAGTATTATGGGAGGTATGTTGACAACTCTTGTGCTTTCTCAACTTGTCTAGAGAACCATATCCCACATATGAGGCAATAATAACTTAAGTGTCTTAAACCTCCCTTTGGTGTGTTATTGTTGTTATGTCAAAGATTATTTATGTTTTGCATTGGTCCTAGATTGGGAACTCTAGCTTTTGGCCACTTTTGGAGCTTACACATGACATTCAACTGCCACCAGTGCCCAAGTCAGATGTCATGGGGCCTTAGTCCAGTAGGTGGTGCAAACTTCACAAGGTTAAAAGTCGTCACACTGAGGATTTATAGCAGCTCAATAAGGAGATAGACTGCCTCATCCAAGAGAGACATTTAAATAAAAATGTCGCTGCCCAAATGCCAAGAGGATCCACCTCTCAAGGGCGAGATGCTTACGGGAGTCCCAAGTACAAAAAAAGGCAAGGAATCAAGAAAGAGGGTGAGGACATACATATGCACCATACCTTTAATACCATAATGGAAAGATTTGCAGGAGGCCGACAGATAGTTTTTCTTGTAATATATATGTTCCCCATATCCTAATCATTGACGACTCGCCCACTAGCATTGATTTGAGCGAGATGGGAGCCCCAAAATCTTAGATTACCTTTTCCAAGAGGGATGTCGTAGGCATCCACCCACATGACAACAACCTCATGGTCATAACTATACGGTATGCCAATTGGGATATTAAGGGAGTGTTGATTGATCAATAAAGCTCTACATAAATCCTCTATTAGGATGCTTTTGAAAGACTTTTTCTGGACCTGGATGACTTAAAATCCTACTAAATATCTTTAGTAGGATTCTCAAGTGATCAAGTGCATGTAAGAGGTTATATTACCCTAAAGATCACATTTGGAGCCGAGGATAACACTAGGTTAATAAAGGTTAGATATTTGGTTATAGATGTTCCTTCCTCTTATAACATGATTATAGGGAGACCTAGTTTCAACTAGCTCAAGGCTGCCCTATCTAAGTTGTATTTATGCATGAAATACCCACTCCTAGATGGTAGAGTTGAGGTTATACAGGGGAATCAAGAGATTTCCAGTAAGTGTTACATATAGAGTGTGAAGCTGAGAACAATGATGGTTGTGTCCCACACCCAACGAGAAGACTGCCATGGAATGAACACTGTAAGCATGAAATTGGGGGAAGGGGGGGGGGGGGGTCAGGCCATAAAAGGAAACTTCAATGTCGTGAATTCTATTTTAAATCTTATGAACAAGAATATGTTTAGATTAATAAACACATGTACTGAAGCCAAAGAGGTTTGTGAGATCCTCAAAATTGCTCATGAAGGGACATCCAAAGTTCGTATGTCAAGGTTGCAGCTCCTCACAACGAAATTTGAAAATCTAATAATGAAGGAAGATGAATCCATATCTAACTTCAACGTTATCTTTCATCACATAGACAACACTTATTTTACCTTAGGAGAGAAGATGTTTGAAGAAAGGCTAGTCATAATAATTTAAAGATCTCTACCTAAGAAGTTTGGTATGAAGGTTATAACTATTGAAGAAGCTCAAAACATAAGCAACATCAAAGTTGATGAATTCATTGGATCCCTACAAACCTTTGAGATGGCTATAAATGAAAATCTGAAAAATAAAATCAGGAGTATAGCCTTTGTATCCTACACTGATGAGGATGAAGATCAAGATGAGAAGGATACCTAAGAAAGTCTCTTAGATACTATAACTCTTCTTGGTAGAAATTTTAACAAAGTCTTTAAGAGACTGGACAAAAGATCAAGGAGTCAAAGACAAAGCATCAGACAACTTCAAGAACATTGGTTTCCAGCGTAAGAACAAAGATGAAGACAAACCAAACAAAGGAAAAGGAATTAAATGTCATGAATGTGAAGGTTTTGGTCACATTGAAGCTGAATGTACCGCATTTTAAAGAAGAGGAAAAAGGGAATGTCAACCACTTGGTTTGATTCTAAAGATGAAAGTGAAGAAGAAACAACTAATAGTTTGATGGCTTTCAGTGGAAACTATGAATCTAGTAGTGAGTCTAGTGATGAACACATCTCTAATGAAGAGATAAATGATGCATATAAAGTGTTGTACATCAAATGGGAGGAAGCATGCATGATATAAGAAAAACAAAAGAAAACTATAAATGTTCTCCTCATGGAAAAAGAGAAACTGGTTTCAACCATCACTGGTCTGGAAGAGGAAGCCACCCTGTTAAATTCAAATCTAGAAAGTATGACAAATATTGTTCGTATGTTGAACAATGGTACAAATATACTGGATAAAATCCTGTAAGTTGGAAAGATTCCTAGGAATATGAAGGGAATAAGATTTTACTACAATTCTATGAACAAAGAAACCAAAATTCCTACTGAAAGGTTTGTTCCCCCTTTATAATAAAATTGAGTTTTTGATGTTGGACCGTATGTATCAATAACCGGTTCGACTTATGTACCCTCAAAATAGAGGGTACAATAGCTCATCTTGGAGATGTCACAACTATGGAAAATATGGTCATATAAGACCATACGATTATAAACTATATGGATATCCTTAGTTCTATAGTCAGCTAAGACTCAACAAAAAAACAGGCAAGAACATTCAAGCAAGGAAATCATGGAAACCCAAAGAAACAACCACAAGTCTCATAACCCATACATTTGTTCAAGTTTACTCAAGAGAAGATTGGTACTTTCATAGTGGATGTTCTAGGCACATGACTAGAGAAAAGAACTATGTAGAAGAGTTAAAATCTTACACCAATAGTTATGTGTACTTTTGGTGATGAAGCAAGAGGAAAAATCAAAGGTATATGCAAACGGATTTGTCCAGGTTTCCCCTGCCTTGATGATGTGCTTCTGGTATAAGGTCTAATTGCTACCATGATCAGTATCAGTTAACTATGTGATCGAGGTCTGAATGTGAACTTCAACAAATCAGAATGCATTGTTATCATTAAAAATAAAGAAGTGTTAATGAAAGGTTCAAGGTATAAAGATAACCTCTATATGTGGATATCCTGTATCAGGAGTCAGCCCTCCACATACTTAATATCTAAGGTTGATGAGACCAAGCTATGACACTATAAACTTGGTCATCTCAACCTCAAGAGCATATAGAAGATCATATCTGAAGAAGTTATCAAGGGATTACCAAAGCTCAAAATTGAAAAAGGAAAAATCTGTGGAGATTGCCAAATAGGTAAGCAGACCAAGATGTCTCACAAGAAGTTGTAACATCTTACCACATATAAAGCTTTAGAGTTAGTGCATATGGACTTCATGGTGCACAAAGTGAAGAAGATGAAGATGAAAGAAGAGAGAGAATAATAAAACTTCCACTATTCTTACAAAAACGATTACATCAAATGTTTATGCACACCCATTATACACAATGCACACACTCAGTACTGCGCTGATGTATATTACTGTTGACACCTAAACTTGTTTATATATACAAACAATGATGTCATGTAGGCAAAAATGTTAACATACACTAGTTAGATTAAGCTTAACAAAAAACTAATATTATTACTACTAAATATGAATTACTTCTAACAAATACTAGCACGTAATAATGCATATTATATTTCCTTACACATGTCCATTCATATTATATTTTCTTACTAATATTCATGCATATTTCAATCAACAAGATTATTAAAAAAAAATTCATACCTTATTTATTTTAATTTTACTTATTCTTATTTTTTAAAAAACTAACAAATACTCGAGCATAGTATATTAAAAGTTAAATTGCCAGTAAATATATAACAAATTAAAATAAATTTAGAAACTAACTATCAATAAGTATGTGATAAAAATGGGTGTAAAATACTGGGCTAAAGTTCAACTATTTACGACAATATTTATTTATACTTATATATTAATATAAACAAATTATTTTTAAGGGAATATAAATAAATTGTTGATATTTATAAATCAACTATTTAAAAAAGAAAAATAATAACGTGATAAAAAATATTAAAAGATGTGGATGAGGTAGCTTAAATGATATGTGATAGTTGAGTTAAATAAATATAAACTTTAAGTTGAAAATTTAATTCTTAGCAACAATATTTATTTCTAATTATACATTAAGCTAAATCAAAAATTTAAATCAATAATAAAAAAAAACATCAAGACAACAACTATAACAAGTAAGATCAACAAATAATAGTGACAATTTGACAAAAAGAATTAAATATTTTGAAGAGAGTAAATGTTATTTTAAAGAGAGATTATAACTCTAAACAGGAAATACGTGAGAAACAGTAGACTAATACTTTGTACATATATTTAACTATCAGAAAACTAGTGATCACATGTAAAAAAGAAAACTTCTCGAACAAAACTAATTATAAGACACTAGTAAAGGACCCGTGTGTTTGCACGGGTCACACTCTGTCTAATTATTAGTGAAGTTGTTAGGTTATTTGTATTCTATATTTGAATGTTCAATTACGGAATAACAACGATACTATTCTATTATTCTGTGAAGAAACTTTTGATATCAAATAAACCAAATCAAACAAAAGAAAAAGTTATATATCCAATTTTTTCAGTTAATACAATATGAAAATAAATAAATAAAAAATGGTTTAATATTTACTTTGGAAAATGATAATATAACTAATCTTTGTAACATTTAATAAAAAAAATAAAAGGGTTGCTTTAGTGTATTTAGTTTGGATATTCCCAATACCAATACAGTTTCCTATATTTCATCTCTCTACATACCAAATTTAGGATTCCAATTACAAACATCTATGTAGGAAAAATCAGATAGTAACATGTCTGTAGATGATCAGCGTGCGCGTTGCCATGGAGACAAATTGGATGATAATGGTGGAAGCATGGGGTATGAAATGATGTTGTATCAATTATGTTCTTCTTCTGTAATCATTTGAAATGCATCTGAAATTTTTATTGTTTTTGCATTACCAATCATGTTCTCATATGGTTCGATTTTCTACTCCTTCAATTTTGTGATAACACGATAATGTTTAAACATAATCTGAGTTTTCCAGATTCCAAAAATGAAATTTCATTTCCAATATCAGGGTTTAATTTGGAACGATAATGGATGAAGAATGAGGTGCGAAGCAGATGTGATCTTATCATTCTTCTTCTACTGTAATGCTTTTTTGCACAACTAATATTGAATTTGTCCCATCTAACCAATTCATATTTATTTAGGTTTCGTTTTCTACTCAATATGATTGCCGAAAATATGAATATGTTTTTATAAAATTTGAGCAATTCTATATCCCAATTTGTAGTTAAACTTTTGAATTTAGAGTTTCAGTTTTTTTACTCAATAAATCACATTACATCTTAAATAGAGTGATACTTATAAGAATTTGTACATGTTTTAGATGTTGACAATAGATGTTGATGATAGAATGTGATTATGGATGCTGGTAATTGATGTAAAACTTTCAAGAAGTTGTAGAGATTATTCATGCTGGTTATATATGTTAACTGTAGATATTATAATTTCTGATTATATATGTTGATTATAAATTCTAGCCTGTAAAGATTATATATATTAGAATTTGTAATTTAGTATTAATATTATATTGTTGATGTCATTTATAATTTTTGAATTTCAGCAACGAAACTGCAATGGAGATCATTTAGCGTATTGTGTCTGAGATTGGTGAATGTTCAGTCAGTTAAGAGACAGAAGTGTGCGAAGAAATGTCGTACTGGTAATATCCTGCTATGAAAACTGCGAATATCTCTCAACTTACCAATGTTGTTGCTGCTGTAAATCAACCCGCAAACAATGGAAAAGATGTTATTCAGTATATTAAGGAAGAAGTTATTGATACTGCAGATGCTAATAGATTTATGAAGGAAAATGAAACGCATGTTGAAAAGTGTGTTGCAAAGGAAAAATATGTTGGCAATAAGAAATCTGTTGGCAAATCCATGGATAAGAAAGGTAAATTCGTTAATGTTTTTTTGGGTAGTTCTGAAAATTTAGGTCAATAATTTTTGGGAAATTAGTGTACTTAGTATGACTTTAAGTTTGTTTTGGATTTATAATATTCTGTTTTTTCGTTTATATTTAGTATCCTTTCGTACAAATGAAAAACAATCACATTGAAAAAAAGTAGATTACATTGCAAGTTGCATGTTTGAAATACTTAATTAGTAGTAACTGTCAAATGAATAAAAATGTTACTCATTGTTGCTGCAATTGACAAATGAAATACGAAATCAATAAATAAATAATTGCTAATGTTTGAATGTGCAGATGTTAATAGATTTATGAAGGAGAAGGAAAGGCATGTTGAAAAGTGTGTTGCAAAGAAAAACATGTTGGCAAGAAGAAATATGTTGAAAAATTTGTGGATAAGAAAGGCAAACAAAAATATGTAGAGAACGCACGAGTCTCAAATCAAATTACTGAAGAACTGGTTATAAGGATAAACAATATTCTTGAAAGAGCCACATATGAATCTGTGCACCTAATATTATGGTAAGAGTATCTAATTTAATATAAATAAGATATTTTATTTGATAAATAAAATATATAATATTAAATAAGTGAATTTATTTAAATTATAACCAATTTATATAATTTTAATGGGATATTTGATAAAAAAAAGTATAATAAAATATATTTAAATACAATTATATATTTGAAATAACATATTTAATTATAAAATGAATTATGAAAAATTATCAAATAAACTCAATTATATTAAATAATCATAGAGATAATAAGGTGATAAAAAATAAATGTCAACGGTAAGTTGAAAATTCAATTCTTAGCAACAATATTTATTTATAATTATACATTAAGCTTAATCAAAATTTTAGAACAACGATATAAAAAAACATCAAGACAACAACTATAACAAGTAACATCAATAAATAATAGTGACAATTTGACAAAATAAAATAATATATTTTGATGAGAGTAAATATTATTTTAAAGAGAGATTATAACTTTAAACAGAAAATACCTGAGAAAAAGTAGAGTAATACTTTGTACATATATTTAATTATCGGAAAATTAATGATCACAGGTAAAAAAAAACTTCTAAAACAACACTAATTATAAGACATAAAGAGTAAAAGTATTGTTTTGAAAAGAGCTATGGATACACACCAAACAGATCAAGAGATTTTTTGAGAATTATTTCATCAGTTGTTTCTTTCAAATTTTGGGAGGACTCTAGGTTCCTTGGTAGTTTAGTCCGAAAACTATCAAACCTCGGTATTACATGTAAAATTATAAATAATAACTTGAAAACAATACACAAAGTATTTATCAAAGAATATAATTAAAATATATTAATAATTGAAAGTGATGCTCAACTTTTAGACTATTAGTTTCTTACAAATGCTACACTAATTATAAGACATATAGAGTAATAACTAATTTTTAAGTGAAAATTATACATTAAAACTTTATGACAATTTTACTTTTTAGGTAAAATAAATATTATATTTTTAATAAATTCATTTATAATTTAAAGAAACATGGTAGAAAATATTACTAAATAGTAAATTGTATATAGAGAAACAATTTGATAATGTATAATATTTGGGAAATGCATGCATATGTATGTTTTAATGGTATAAATTTTTTAATATTATTAAATTAAATTTGCAATGTATGAATATATATAAACAAGTTAAGTCTAACACATAAAGTTTTAAATTTAAAATTGAAAACTATACTAAATTATAGCATTGGTCATTTTTTTTAAAATTTTTAAATATGTCAATATACTTAACGTTGACTAAAAAAGCTTAAATACTAATCAAAGAAGTTAAATAAGTGAAAAAAATTAAAATAAAATCTGTAGACAAATATATAAAAAAAAAGATAAAATATTTAATACTTGTTTTGTTTTCATAAAATTCATTTGAGGTAGTCTTGTACAAAAAGTGTCACGCAATAAAAATGAATAATTTTTAATTTTAATTTAAAAATTAATCCACTAAGTTGTGAAAGTTTAGTCTCATTTTCTTAATGGAAACATATTGATAAAAAGTTTTGATTTAATCCATTTTATAAGGTTATGGATATGACTTTTTTTAGATTACATTTATGTATTTCCAATATTTTAGCAATTTTTGATAATAATTATGTTAATTTAGAAAATAAAAAGACTCATATAGAGTTTTTTTAGAAAAAAATTGACCATGTTACTGGTTAGATTTAATCCATTTATTCTACAAAAGTTTTGATTTTTTAAATATAAAATAACTAAATAAACCTGCAATATAAAGTGAGTATTTAGGTACCAAAAATAGAATACATATTAATGTTCTTATAATTTTATAAGGTTATGGATATGACTTTTTTTTAGATTACATTTATGTATTTCCAGTTTTTTAGCAATTTTTGGTAATATTTATGTTAATTTAGAAAATAAAAAGACTCATATAGAGTTTTTTTATAAAGAAAAAAATTGACCATGTTACTGGTTAGATAAGTAATCAAATGAATATTAGGTAACTTTCAATAATTTATATAATTAATAATAATGATTTTTTAAACTAAAAGGGTGAAGGGAAAAGAGATCATATTAAAAGAAAATAAAAAAAGTAAAAAATTGTGAGAGTTAATAAAATATAAGTGAAGGTTTAAAAGGCATATACAAAACAATAAAAAAAAAAGTTCTTAAAACTTAGAATTCAATGTCAATATGGTGAAGATCTATTATGAGTTCCAAACTTAGGAGAAATTCGGGGTAATTCTAGATTTCTAATTCTAAAAACATCAATTTATAAATAAACTATGCTAAAATAAAATGAAACTTAATTGATTTTTTTACATAATTTAAAATAAGTTCTAATTAAAGTCTCAAAATTAAAAATTATATAATTTTTATAATTTTTTTTATTAATATTAACATGTCATTATCCATTGACCGCCATATACAACTACTATAACCACCAATTACAATTCTAACAACACCTCAACTTAAGTCCTCTCCGACCACCACCACTTTGATTGTCATCTCAATCGTAACAAATCCACGTTTATCTATCATCACCCTGACTATTGTAGCTGCCAATCCATTGCGATCATGGTGTATCTTCCATAAATTAATATGAGTGTTTTCCATCTTAAAACTAAAAGTAGATCCTTCCCTTTATTGTAACCCAGTATAAATTTTTTTGAATCAAGTCTTCATTATAGTTAGTGGAGACTTTCAAACAATTGTTGGTCTGTTAAAATTTCATCTGATTAACAATCTGACGAATATGTAATTCATCGGCAACAACAGGATCGTACACATGATGATTTAACATAATTCTATGTCTGAAGTATTTTTCAACATCAACAACACAAGATGGAGGTAATGGTGAAAGAGCACTGACAGGTATTGATGAAGATGTTCCAGCAACATTTTTCCCTTTGTTCAATTTAGGAGCCATGATTTTCTGGTTTAAAGGTGTGCACAGAAGGTGTTTGAGAAAAACTCTGAATGAAAATAACTAGATTTGAATAACCCAACTATCCAAATTAAGAGAAATAGTTCCTAATCACATAAATTAGAAGATAATAGATGAAGATGGTTGACTTTTGAAAATAGAGGTGATGAGATTTTATGAAGATTTTCTAGGAAAGGAGAAAAGTTGACCTAGGTAGGCTTGGGAAAAGAGGAGAAGTTGGAAAAATGAGTAAATGAGTGATTAAGAGTAGAAATTAAGGTTCGACGCATGGAGAGAGAGAGAGAGAGAGAGAGAGAGAGAGAGAGAGAGAGAGAGAGAGAGAGAGAGAGAGAGAGAGAGAGAGAGAGAGAGAGAGAGAGAGAGAGAGAGAGAGAGAGAGAGAGAGAGAGAGAGAGAGAGAGAGAGAGAGAGAGAGAGAAGAAAAATGACTTTTGGATGCACATGGGTGACCCACGGGCCATGCAGTCGACTTCAGAAGTTTGAAAAAAATACAAAGCCATGAATATATCGATTCATCAGTGATTAGAGTCGATACATACTGAAGAGAAAAATGAATTTAACATGAATGTATTGACTCACCCGTGAAATGAGTCGATACATATTGACTAGGGAAAGAGAAAAGTTTGAATGTTAAGCAATGTATTGGCTCACACCATCTTGGAGTCGATACAAACTGTAAATGTATTGACTCTAAACTTTTGTGCATCGGTTCATCCTGAGAAGAACAAAAATTATCGAAAAATGAAGACATTTTCTAGACCTAAGATCAACTTAGTCAAGCCCTTCATTATGGACATAGTATAATTTATGAAAAAATTACATTTTTCATTAATGAATAAGTAAACAACATACTCAAACACAAATCTCATTAAAATATTTCAAATGCAAGGAATTAATGACATGAAATATGTGTGATGAAGAAATCAAACATGATGTCACTATAAACATATAGCTTGAGAACACTCAAGGATAATCAATGAAAATTTTAGAAGTGAACAACCATGAAATTTATCATACATCAAAATATATCGCACAATTTAGAGCATAACAAAGAAAGAAGTGGAACAATTTAGAGCACATACAAGTAGTACATGTAGTTTAAAATAAACTTACACACAAAGAAATAAGTGAAACAATATTACCTCATAGACGAAATACAGAGGAAGTAATCACCTACACTTCTTTTACTTATATATCCAATAATGAAATCCATTTGTTATCAATTTGATTTCATCCTATTCATTTTCACAAATACACTTGGTACCTATATATTGATGATCTCGCGAATATATGACAAAGTCTCAAACAATGATTTTAACTCAAATAATATGCCCTTAGGCCAATTCTCATCAAAGAGGACAACTTAGTGATTTAAGATAAGAATTGAAACACAATTTAAGAGATAACTGAAAATACTTCTCTAAAAGCGTATGGTCACACTTTTAGTCAAGTTTACAAGATATTGTAGAAGACTTGTCTTCTCTTGACTTGATGGTCATCTTTTCTCCTCCTAAAGTTCTACCATTTCTGGGTGGTCAATCCATCTTTGGTGACTTTGAGTATGTCTTCTAAATATTCTTCTGCATCATGAAAAAAAAACTTTCTCGATGTTTCTCGGATACAATACATCACAAGTAATGTATTCAACCTTAATAATAGTAAGTATTCTCAAGCAATTATAATATCAAAGATAGCAGTGAAAGAGGGACCTACCTACACAACCTATTTCACGATTTAGAACTTATATTTGTTAACTGCATAGGTCACAACATCCTTCTTCTTTGTCACAAAGTCAATAATAAGTAGATGTTACCTTTATATGCCTTGAGCTTCCCTTGTTAAGATCTCATACTCTCTTCAAGGAATTAAGACATTTTCCCTAGAAAGTCAATCAAGAGTGATAGGTACCCAATTTTCATTGGATCCTTGAGAGTGAGTGAAATATTATTGCATTTGGGTAACCATTGAAATACACCTTTAGGAACCAAAAATCTCCTAAATTTGCATTTAGCAATCATATGGCCTTTCTTACAACAAAAGCGACAAGTTAAATGATGATGTGAATAACTACATCATTTTTATGTTGATTTCTATTTATATTCATATGTTCTCCTACTTTAACATAAAGATTTGACTCTTGCAAGTTCTTACATGAGATGTGTGTTGAAAGTAATTTAAGAAAGTATTGTTTCATAGATCCAGTGCACATTATCCTTCATGGTGGTGTGGTAGCAAACAAAATCATGATTTACGTACAAGAGAAGTTGTTGAACGAGAAAAAAAATGTTATTTGGCCTCGTTTTTCTGCTCGTAAGTATTAATTTGTGTTTTCATTTATAAATCAATTTACACATACTATTAAATATTTTTAATGTTTATGTAGTAGTCATTGGCAACTAATAATTATATGTCTAAAGAAAAATATTGTAGTTGTATTTTTCTCATTGCACAAGGAACTTGAAAAAGTTATGATTAACGTTTTAAGTGTGTAAGTGGTATTAATTTTAATACTCAAATTTTATTTTTAATTTTTGATAATTTTTATTCATGTTTAATTTTAACCGACATGTGTAGAGCGGTGGAGAGATACAATGCAATCAAACATAATATAGTTTGTAAAAAGTTAAGGTTCTATTATCCAAAAGTAAGTATATTACTTGTGTTTTTTGACATTATTTTATTTGTGTTTATTAGTGATATAAATATATGAAAATTATTTTTAGTGGCGAAGACAACCCAACAACCATTATTGTGGATACTATGTTATGAGACAAACGTTTTATATTGTCTCCTAAGGCATTACAAATGGTTGGCTAAGCATAAGGTATTATCTTAATCCATAAACATTTAATTTATATATATATTTATTAAGTTAATGTTGTTGTTATTAGCTTATCTTAATTAAATTTTGTTCTAATTATAGGAGTTTAGTGATATATCACCATTCTCACAAGAAGATATAGATGACATCCGATCACGTTGGACCGATATTTTCTTATCTTGTTATGAACCTTATCAACAATAGTTTTTCTTGGTTGTTATAAGCTTACTTTGTATGTGTGTGTGTGTGTGTGTGTGTATATATATATATATATATATATATATATATATATATATATATATATATATATATATATATATATATATACACACACACACACACACACACACACATATATATATATATATATATATATATATATATATATATATATATATATATATATATAGAGAGAGAGAGAGAGAGAGAGAGAGAGAGAGAGAGAGTTTTGTCATTTTTATATGTGCAAATATGTAAATTTTGTATTATGTGTTGATGAGAACAATGTAAATTTGTACATTTGATTTTGAACACAATATAAATCTTGTACTCTGTGTTGATGAGAAAACTGTAAATATGTACATTTTATGTTTAAAACAATATAAATCTTGTATTCTTTGTTGATGAGAACAATGTAAATTTGTACATTTAAAATGATCTGATTCAGGTTCTATCAATATTTTGTTTATGTGTAAAAAATGGTATAGGCCAGTTAAAATGAGCTTTAAAACAAGTTATATATGACATTAAATAAGATTTAATCCCTCGGTTATTAACTAAAATCGACGTACCAGCATAATTTATTAGCTCAAATTTTAAATAAAACCAAGAGGTAAAGTGGCGCGCGCTTCATAGTTTTGAAAATAAAAATATGTTGTTGCTAGGGATCGTACTAATGACCTTTTTCCATTATAACCTCAGTTTTTAAATAACTGGGGGGGGGGGGGGGATGGAAAGTGTTCATGTCTCCCTTCCTTATCTCGATTGTGTAACCGAGGTAAAATCCATTTCACGTTCGACAGTTTGTTGAGGCGTTTTCGCAGTTGCACAATTGGATTGTGCAAGTATTACGGTCATGGGAAACAATGTAGAGTTCATTTTAAGACCGGGAAACACAAGCCCAAGGGAATCTTAAACTATGTCCATTATGATCTCTGAGGGCCTACAAAAGAGCCCTCAATTGGAAGTTTCAGGTACTATGTGATATTCACTGATGATTTTTCTCGTAAGGTATGAGTTTATTTTATGAAATATAAATATGAGGTCTTTTCCAAGTTCAAATTATGGAAGGAAGAGGTTGGTTACCAGAAAGGGAGAAATGATAAAGTATTTGCGGTCTAATAATGGAATTGAATACACTGACAAGAAGTTCACGTATTTTTGTGAGGAGAATAGAATCCAAAGACACTTTTCTATAAGGAAGACACCACAACATATTGGTGTTGTAGAGAGGGTGAATAAGATTCTCATGGAGAAGGAAAGGTGTCTTTGGTTAAATGTTGGTCTTTCAAAAGCTTTTTGGGTGGCAACACTCAATATGGCATGTTATCTAGTCAACAAATCACCACGAGCTTTATTGGATGGAAAAGTTGTAGTGGATATGTGGATAAGTAAGCCTTTTGATCTCAGTAATTTGACGATTATTAGATTTCTATCATATATGGATATTTATAGTGAGGGTCGGTCTACACTTTACCCTAAGATAAAATAGTACATCTTTACTGGCTACAACAATGGTGTGAACGAGTACAAGTTGTGGGATCCGATTAAGAGGAAGGTGGTTGTCAATAAAGATGATGTATTTGATGAGCAGTCAATGTTGAAATATTTAGATATGACAGTTGTACCATATATTTATGTAGAAAATTACAATCAAGACAAGATTTAGGTGGACATTGAGAAGCCACTAGTGAGTTCGAGGAAAATTGTAGCCTAACTTTAGGATGAACCAGGATCAAATTTAAGTGTAGTGGAAGATTCAGATGGACTAAAAGACGACACACTTTTTAGTGATAGGGTTCCCCTTCGTAATACACCTCTAGTAAGATATGGATTGAAGACTTAGCAGCATATGCTCCTCACACCAGTTCAGGAGACCTTTCTACTTTTTGAGAGGTTATGGCTAGCCGGGAGAAAGATAAGTGGATGGGTGTTATGGTGAAGGATATTATGTCCTTGAAAAAGAATGAGACATGAGATTATTGTTCAAATAACACGAGGAAAGAGAGCAATTTTTTCAAGTGGGTGTACAAGAAAAATCTAACAGTAACAGAAAAAAGAAGGGGAAAAGTTCAAGGCTCGCCTAGTTGCAAATGTGTATTCACAGCAAAAAGGGATTGATAATGATGAGATTTTTAGTCTGGTGGTTAGACATGCTTCTATTAGGGAATTATTGGCCATAATAGTTAGCATGGATATTCATTTAGAGAAGATGGAAGTGAAAACAAATTTCCTCCATGATAATCTAGATGAACAAATGTACATGGAGCAACCAAAGGGTTTCAGAAAAACTGGACTTAGTAGACTTCTGTGCAAATTGAAGAGGTCTTCGTGTGGCTTGAATACATCTCCAAGACAGTGGTACAAGCGATTTGGTTCATACATGCTTTTGATTGGCTATAAAATGTGTGATTATGATTGATGTGTTCATGTGAGGAGCCTTAATGATGACTTTTAATTTTCCTATTACTTTATGTTAATGATATGTTCATTGTTATCAACAATTTGCATGATGTAAATAAGTTGAAAAACAAGTTGGGTAACGCGTTTGATATGAAGGATTTGGGTGTTGTAAATAAGATTCTTCTGATGGAAATTCACAGGGATGAAGGAGCTAATAAATTATGGTTGTTGATTCACTGTCACACACGGGTCAAAAACGAGTTTAAAAGTGTAGTAAAACGGAAGCGACACTCGAATATCGTATCACAAGTACTCTTGAATGTTATAACCAAACGAATGAAAATAAGGGGGTTTTAAGGTTTAAACCTTAAATCGAAGATGATTAAAGGTAAAAGCAAAATTGATAAATAAGTTATTCTATTGTATCGATTTTCGACTTATCATCGATTCTTATAATTTTAATTCCCTAGCGGATTCAATCCCATTCGATTATAATACCCACTAACAAGCGCAAATTGGTATTATATGATGACTGCCCCTAATTTCCGAATTAAGCAAACGAATTTAAGTAAACACGAATTAAGCAAACGCGACTTAATCAAACATGATAACGAAAAAGCTACGCTAACGTGATTATAGTTAAGGATCATACAAACAATCAATTTTAATCAACTCTTTCCTATAAGAAACAATTTAATTAAGCAAACGAAAGTAATCGAATTAAACAAATAAGTTTATAGGAAGAATTGAAAAGAAATTGAAATTAAACTGAAATTAATAAAAACCTCAAAGTGGAATTCGAATACAACAGATCAACTCTTTGGGAATTAGCTCTCCATGAAATCTTCTAAGAAATATTGTATCATCAAAATTCAGAAATAGGATTACTATAGTAGTGAAAGACCTAATATAATAAAAGGCAAATTCGGGTCCTTATAGGATCCGGCCTGAAAATTACAAAAACTGACCCAAACTAACTATTTTAATTAAGTCTGGAACTTCAACAAATTATTTGATCCTTCTTCATTCTGAATCTTCCTTTGACTTTGACATGAAACTTGTAGTTCTTTCTCTTATTTTTCCAACGCATGTTAGAACGTGTCAATCCAACTCCTATAGCCCAAGTTATGATATGCATAGTGATAAGGTATCAAATAACTATTTATGCTGAAAATAAAGTACGAAAATAAAACAAAGTCAAAAATAAATTTAAATATTAAAAATAATATAATAAACTATAAATTTGCCTAAGTACAATAGTAGAATAAAGTGCATCAAAATCCACTGATCAAATTCCCCCACACTTGAACTTTTGCACTCTGAGCAAAATTATAAATTCAAAACTCAAAACAGAAAAACAAGAACAAACAAAACATGCAATTCCAAAGGTTATCAAGATACAAGGTGCAAACAAAGTTCTAAGTCTAAAATTCAAGAATGTGGTGTTAGTAAGCAACATTTTGTGACATTCAAAGCAGATAGGAAAACAGGTTACTAAAGAGTACATCAACAGCAGTAAGATCCTCACAGGATATTATTCACTCAACTCTCAAGTGTTTAGATTAATTATTTACACTCAAAGCACAACATGAAAGTTAGTAATATCATAAGCTTGAAAAGACTCTAACATCCACAATTGAAATACATGCACACAAAGATTAAAAGGACTTTTATTTGGTTGTAATGTGGCCAAGGTAAGGGTGAGATAAATAGTAAGGGGGTACTAGGCTAAAATTCAAAGAGACAAAAGAGGCTTAAAAGAAACTGCGGGAGTTGAATTTACAAAAGATTTCATTCACTCCAACAACTATATAGCAACTGTTTTCATTCATATTTTTCTCCTCATTTCTCTTTCTTTTTCTTTTTTCTTCTTTTTCATAAGAAGTATGTATTGCCATGTATACATCCTAGTATTTTTTTCATTCATTTTTTTTCTATTTTTTTCTTTCTATTTTTCTTTTCTTTTTCTACCAACTTCTGAAATATTACAAACATAATCATTCAACCCCATACAACTCCAAACAAGACTCTTTCAATCCTTTGAATATGACGATAACATTGTTTTTCACTTCTCGGTTTGTAATGAGTTTTAAACAAAAAAAGGATAATAGGCTCAAGGGGGTTTCAAACAAGGGATGCTATTATTTCAGGATTGACTTTTTGGCTAACTGGCTAAAAAAACAAAAAACAAAACTGCCTTTATCATATCAGTGTGCACAAGTAAACAACAACATCAACAATAGTCAATTCAAGTTCTAGAGACTAACAGACATGAGTGAATCACACAAGAAAGAAAGAGATGGGTTTTTGTATGTTATCCATATAAGGCTAAAAACCTCACAAGGTTAATTGATCTACCACAAATGATGTACAATTTAGAGTTTAGTCCTACCTATCATACTAAAAATGCACAACAAATTTTTCACATCACACCACAAGACTTTAGTAAAGAGAACTAAGAAAAATACTCATAATTGTAACTCAAAAACCAAAGAAAAAAACATGCAATTTTTTTTAAGAAAGCAAACAAAAACCAAAATAGAGAAAAAATGAAAACAAAACAAATAAATGGTTCCCTCCCCCACACTTAAAACATACATTATCCTCAATGAAAGAGCATAAATATAAAATAAGAGTGAGAGAAAGGAAAGAACACACTCGAGGAGTCAAAGCGGATAAATGATTGCATAAGTAGTCTTTCCTAAAGAGAGCTCTTCTATATTATCTTCTTCCAAAGTCGGGTTCTCATGGAGTAGCTTTGGGTAGTGTCTATTGACCTTGACATTTTGATTAGTGCATTCGCCTTGTATTCCAGGATCAAAGAAGAATCTTTGATAAGTAAAAGTGTTGAATGGGCGCGTGAAAGTGATATCCTTTTTCACAACATCAAGAATCAAAGGATTACGGGGCCGCCTCAATACTTTTATTTCATATTTAAGTGAGATCCTATGCATACATATGGAATGACTAATATCACGAGTGTCATCCAAGGTCCATCCAATTCCCTTCTTATGTTTCTGCTTAAGTTGAAGCTTTGATGAATAATATGAATCCTCGGGAAGTGGTTTAGGCTCTACAGAATGTGGTTGTTCAATGGATGGTATGTTTGGGGCAGCCGGAATGTTAAGAGCTTCAGCTACATAAACAACTTCATTTACACTGTCACCCTATAAGGCAACATTAATCTCAACACAAACAACACAAACGTTAGTGTTAGTAGAATCATCACATGAGTAAATATCATCAAAACCAGATAAAGTTGGAAACTCAGCTGAAAACAAATCAGAATAAGCTTCATCAATAACTTCAGAAAGCAACTCTATCTGAAAAGCAGAATTCTCTTCCTCGTCAATCTTCTTATTTTTCAGTACACTTTATGGGAAAGGGATTGGTGATGCATATTTTTTTTCAACCTCAACAACAAAAGAAGGTTCGGCTTTATTTTCAGGTGTTACACTACCAATTTTTTTATTTTTTCTGGGGATGGTTCTGTAACTTTTTCGGATCTCAAGGAAATTGCACTCACATTATGGCCTTTTGGATTAACTACTGTTTGAGCATGTAGTTGGTTTGATCCTTGAGCTTGTTGTATGGTATTCATTAAAGTGACAAGTTGTCTAATTTGTGTTTGCAAAGTTTGAATACTAGAATTTGTTCATTGTTGAAACTGAAGATTATTTACAGTCATTTGCTTGACAAGTTCCTCTAGTGAAGGTTCAGAAGGTGAAGAGGTGGTTACATGTGGAGAGTTATATGGTGGTGGTGATGGTGGTAGGGGTAACATCAATTGTTCACTAAAGAGGTAAGTTCACCAATTCTAGTTTCTAGAGCTTTGTTGGAAGAAGAAACTTGAATCTCATTCACACCTTTTGCTTGAATCACAAAATTATCCCTTGTTGTGAACTGTTGGGAGTTAAGTGACATGTTCTCAATCAAGGATTTGGCGGCAATAGGATATTCAATACACAGAGCATTATAATCAACATCAGGGGCAACAAGTTCTCTTAGAGTTCTTTGGTCAGTCATGTAAAACTCAATAAAAAAAATCAACAGAGAAAACACATAACTAATTCAGCAATGCAGCAACAAATAGGAAAATATCGACAATGTCCCTATTAAGAAAAAACAATTGAAATACAAAAAAAAACTATTAAAATAAAAGGAAAAAAAATACAAAAATACGAAAATTAATCTAATAACGTCAATTATGAATTTTGAAAATTTTTGCGGAATTTTCTGAAACGACCAAAACAGAAAATAAATCATAAAAAATAGAAAAATAGAGAATTTCGATTTTTTTAGGCGGCGTCCATTATTTAGGTTCTAAATAGAGGCTTTAGATCATTGATTTTTTCCTAATAAATCGACAAAGAATCGGAATAATCTGAGACGATTTTCTTAAAAACATTTTTTTTCTTAAACTGCGAAAAGACCAGAACGCAAGAAAGTTAGGGCAAAAAAATGCTAAAATACAGCACCTATAACGATAATAATTGTTAGACTATAATAATGGTAAAATCTACAAGAGTCCCCGACAACGACGCCAGTTTGATCCGCTGTCGCACACGGGTCAAAAACGAGTTTAAAAGTCTAGTAAAACGGAAGTGACACTCGAATATCGTATCACAAGGACTCTTGAATGTTATAACATGAAAAGAGGGGAGTTTTTAAGGTTTAAAACTTAAATCTAAGATGATTAAAGGTAAAATCAAAATTGATAAATAAGCTAATCTATTATATCGATTTCCGACTTATCATCGATTCTTATAATTTCAATTCCCTAGCGGATTGAATCCCATTCAATTATAATATCCACTGATAAGCACAAATTGGTATTATACGATGTATGTTCCTAATTTCCGAATTAAGCAAACGGATTTAAGCAGACGCGAATTAAGCAAACACGACTTAATCAAACACGATAACGAAAAAGCTACACTAACGTGATTATAGTTAAGGATCATACAAACAATCAAATTTAATCAACTCTTTCCTATAAGAAACAATCGAATTAAACAAACGAAAGTAAAATCGAATTAAACAAACGAGTTTATAGGAAGAATTGAAAAGAAATTGAAATTAAACTGAAATTAATAAAAACCTCAAAGTGGAATTCGAATACAACATATCAACTCTTTGGGAATTAGCTCTTCCTGAAATCTTCTAAGAAATATTGTATCATCAAAATTCAGAAATAGGATTACTATAGTAGTGAAAGACCTAATATAATAAAAGACAAATTTGGGCCCTTATAGGATCCGACCCGAAAATTACAAAAACTGGCCCAAACTAACTATTTTAATTAAGTCTGGAACTTCAACGAATTATTCGATCCTTCTTAATTCTGAATCTGCTTTTGACTTCAATATGAAACTTGTAGTTATTTCTCTTAGCTTTTCAACGCATATTAGAACGTGTCAATCCGACTCCTATAGCCCAACTTATGATCTGCATAGTGATAAGGTATCAAATAACTATTTATGCTGGAAATAAAGTACGAAAATAAAATAAAGTCAAAAATAAATTTAAATATTAAAACACACTAAAATAGTAGAAATAATATAATAAACTATAGATTTGCCTAAGTACAATAGTAGAAGAAATTGCATCAAAATCCACTTATCATTTGTCTTTGAAAAGCTACTTTCAAGGTGTTTTGAGCAGATTTGACATGAGCAAAGCAAAGCATGCGAGTACTATATTGGTGAATCATTTTAAGCTCTATTTGGAACAATGTCCGAAGACAGACTCAAAGATTGAAGGTATGCCTAAGATTCCTTATGCCATTGAAGTTGGTTGTTTGATGTATGATATGGTTTGCACTAAACTGGATTTGGCACAAGTAGTTAGTCAAGTGTGCAAGTTAATGTCCAAGCCAAGGAAGCAGAGTTGGGAAGCATTTAAGTGGATCCTAATGTACTAGAAGGGTACAATGGATCTTGGTATCATGTTCAGCATGGAGCATAATGTTCCATCAGTTGTGGGATATGTGAATTCTAACTATGCATGTGATCTGGATGATATGAGGTCTAAAACATAGTATGTATTTACTCTTGTAGGGGATATATATTGGAAATTATCAGTTCAATCCATAGTAGCTATATCTACCTCTAAGGCGGAATACATGACAGTAGCTGAAGCTGCCAAGGAAGAATTATGGCTTATAGGGTTAGTGAAAAAGTTGGGTGTTGAGCAAGGTGGAGTTCAATTGCATTATGATAGTCAGAGTGCTATCTATTTAGAAAATAATTAGGTGCATTGTGCTATGAAAAAGCATATTGACGTGAGGTTTCACAAGATCAGGAAGTTGGTGGCGTCCATATAGATATTACTTCAGAAGGTTCACACTTTAGAGAATAGGGTGGATATGTACACCAAGCTAGTCACCAGTGACAAGTTCAATTTTTTTTTGGGACTTTTTACATGTTTATTAGTGTTTAGCAGGAACTACACACCCCTAGTTGCTAGGATATGACATTATGCAATTAATCTTCATAAGGGTTTAATATTCACCAAGGTGGAGATTGTTGAGTTTGTTATAGGTAATAGCAAGGGCCGCCAATAAAACCCCTAAACCCCTTGTTTATAGGTAGGGCTTAGGGGTCTTTTTATAACCTGGATCATTAGTATCCCTATATATATTTGTAACAATGAAACCCTAATTTTTGTAATTCAGAACTAATCAATAAGAGGGAGGTATAACGGCTATATAGTCGCATACATAGGAAATTTGGAGGAACTGTATGAATACAACTTTTGTGTGTTTCTCTCTACTTTGATTTGTATTCGTGTTCCTGGTCCAACAAGAACAATAAAACTTCCTACATGTACATAACAGAGTTGGTATTAGTATTAAAATAAATAAATAAAAGGTCATATATACTTGTAAAATAAATTATGAATTTCAAAATAAATACCCCAATATCATTCCATATTTTTTCTTTTCAACTCACAAGAAAAATCTCTCCATTGATCTATCAAAATGATGACTTTTCTTATGCAAAGTAATGCCAAGTGACTCTTAAAATTCTCAGCATTTTGACCATAACACTTACCATTTTTTAGACAAAAATGAATAGAGCACCTAATACCGCTTTGGTGGGATTTTGATAACTTGGTCATTATCGGGCTACCTCTAGAATTTATTGTACTTTTAGTGATAATAGATGTATTTGTATGAGAGGTGAAGGTTGTAGCAGAGGTGTTAGTTGACTCTCTTATATTTGTTTAAACAAGAAAGACAATAAATATTTTACTTAACACAAATCAACAAAGGCACCTAATGTGAGATTCATGGTATGTAAGGTATATTTTATTTAATACAACATCAACACTTCCTAAGAGCACTTCATAAGAATAACCTAATAACATTTAAATTGACAAAACACTGACAAAATCTATTTTACTTAAATCGTGCATAAGAGATATACTACTCATGTTACAAAAGGACCTTTGTCAACAACAACACTAAAAAGGAAAACTCTATTTCCCTTTTTATCAACATAATCAGAATAACTTCTCTTAACAATAAAAACTAGTATTTCTAAGTTATGTGCATGGATAAAGTGAGTTACGTATCAAAAATATGATAAAGAAGGTGTGACAACGGTTGAGGAAACTTTGTTCGAGTTTGGTTGTCTCTCCTTCGTTTCAAGCTTCGTTTAATGGAGTTTATGGTGTTCAAAGGGAGGAATTATACGTGTGTTGAAAGAGTTTATGTTGGAACACGTACGTGTGTTGAAAGAGATGATGTTTAAAAAGCAATGATGGAATCTGAGTTTAGAAATATGTTAGGCATTTTGATGATGATGAAAATCGTCTAGGGTTAGTTTTTTTTAAGAGAAATATGTTAGGGTGTTCTATTTCACATGAGCATGAAGATGATGCGGGTGATTAAAGGTAAATGAAAATTTAGAGTCTAGTTTTGTGAAGTAAACATGAAAAATATCTTTAATGTCAGGTATTAGCGCCAACCGAGGGAATAAATAAATTTAAAATAAAAAAATAAAATAGAAAAATGTTGTATTCTGGAAAATTCATGCAAATGATATTCCCTTTGGCTGGGCAATCTAACCGAGGGAAATCCCAAATTAAAAATAAAAAAATAAAATAAAAAGTAAGGTCCAATTGAAAAAATGAAAGATTTAAGTAATTAATTGAATGAAACCAATATTTTTGTTTGTAAAAAAATACTTTAATTCTTTTGTATCAAGCGTTTATTTTTCGTCCAACAAAGATTAATTTGGTAATTTAAAAGAAATAAAAAAGGAAAGGCGTCAACTTAAAATACGTAACGCTTGGTCCATAAGCCAATTGAAAAATAAGCAAAAAAAAACTGAAAAGGCAGTAAGTAGGAATCAGGGCATGACCAATGATAGATTTATTCCCACGGTTGAATCAAAACACCGAGAGAATATATTGTATTTAAAAAAATAATTAAACATGGCGCACCCAAAAAATATACCTCGATTATTTGTTGGCTGAGGTGAAAGATTTGTAATAGAATGTATTATTTGTATTAGTGCATAAAAATTACGAATTTATAATTTGAAGGTGTTGAAGTCAAAAAAATTTCTCTTCTAGTAGAAAATCAAATTGCTATCCTATGTGAGTTTGTTTCTCTGCCAACCATTAACAATTTTTTTCTTTTTTGAAAGAATAACTTAGTTATTTTTCATCTAAAACATTCAAATTGATAAGCAATTAAGCAATAGTTCATAACATACAACGATGCATATTTTGCATGAAATAAAAGTATAGTATTGTGTACGACAAGACCTGCTACGAGTGCAAAAGACACGAAATAACATGCCAAAATATTACGTAATCTCAATGGCTCCTCTTTTCACATGATCAATATCATCGAACAATCATAGAAAGAAACTTATTTAAGACTTAACTTTTCACTATTTTATTCATCACATTTAACATCACAATATATTTTTGAGTAAACTTTCAAGAATAAACTTAAGAAGAAAAAAAGAATTTTTCAAGAAAGAATGTCTAAAGAAGAATCTCTACTGAAAAAAAATCAAGTGATTTCATTGTAAAGAAAATTATGTTGAAAGATTCAAACACTTACATTGTGCTTAGATTTTTTTACATCCTATATTGAGATATATTTGTAAACACACTTTTATTTATTTACTTATTTGGTTGTATTCATCAAAGAGATAGTTAGTCAAGTTCTTTGAGAAGACAAAGAGATCTATCTGAAATCATTTCTTTGTGTTGAGAAATCTAAGTTATAGGTTACTTGGATACAACAATATTTGGTCATGTATATTGTAATAAGTTTGACTATAGTAAAAATTTCTTAGTGGGAGAGGTATGGGCATACCTTTGAGTTAAGAGATAAACCAGAATAAATAACGTCTATTAATCTTTATTCCATTATATATGTACATATCCTAACATTTATGATTAACTTTAACTAAATTTAGAACTATAAAAAAAAGAAAAAGAAAACACAATTAAAATCCACCACCATCTTGTATTTTTATCATGTTAACATTATAGATCTTATCTCTTATTTAAACACTTAACAATGTAAGAGTAAAATATTTTAAAGATAAATATGTCTTAAAACTCGAATGTTAATAATGAAGGAACTAATACATCTCACTCAATTTGATATTCTATGTTTGATCGAGAAAACTCACATAAAAATATTTGACATCACAATTTTACTACAATATTAAAGGAATTAGGATATATATATATATATATATATATATATATATATATATATATATATATATATATATATATATATATATTTGAAAATAAGGCACCAAAGGACAAGTGTACAATTACAAAAAGTTGAGAATCGACACAAGAAGTAATGCAACTTGCAGCAATACAAAAAAAAACTAAACAACAACCAACCCAATACAACACCCAAAAGAAGCCAACGAAAGAACAAAAAACAAACAAACAAGAGACAGAAGCCGAAGAAAAGAAAAAACTAGGAGCCCATAAAGGATCACTGGCTAGATCTCCCTAACCACATACCTACAAAAACGATACCAATCTTCACTGAGCAACAAGAACACTCCTAGAGGAGGCCGATGACACTTAAGCTGCTATTGGTTCAAATGTCAGATAAGGTTCTCGAGGTAGGCTGAGAAAGCATATGAGTTTCCCACAGGCCTACCAATATATTATTTCCAAGCCAAAAGAATGCTCATGTCTTCCACGTCCTTCACTTTAATCAATTTACCTAAGAACAATATATCATTATGACATTTTCAAATCTTCCAAACCACAACATGTTAAATCATCAACCACCCCACTAAGCCTAGACGAATCACCACTATAGAAAAACATTTGAAAAGGGTCAAAGAATCCCTAAGTATGGCTACATACTAAACTAACCATATAAAAATCATATACCACGCATAAACCACTGCCTCACAAGTGATAAACAAATGAGAGGACGATTTTATAAGCCTCAAATAGAATGGGCTAGAGAAACCCTTTGATCTGATGTTAAACCCCTTCTCAAGTAAATTCTCTCTGGTAGGAATCCTATCCTACGAAAATTGCCAAGAGAAAACGAACACTTTAGAGGGGGCCCAATTACTCTAGATATTAGAGAGATCCGACTCCACCACCGAGACCTGACGATCTCTATGGAACTCACGAGAGAGAAGAAAAGAATACACGTACGCGACAAAATATAAACAATCTTTAGAATGGCTCCCCTACCACTTATAAAGCTGGGAGGAAGGCATACAATCCCTGACTAAGACAAGAAGATCAGAAATCAAAACATGCTCATGCTAAAAATATGATATCATTTCCACTAAATATCTCAAACCTAAGTCGGCGCCCTCTCACTTACCAACCTCTCCGACGGAGCGATCATTCTGATCAAAGATAGAAAAAAAGCCTATGAAACCTAGCTTTAAGAGGAATATCCCCAACCCAAGGGTCTTTCCATAACTTTGTGAGAAGATTAGAGCCTATTATCTTAATCATAGTATCCCGAAACCAATCTAAGGGGTCCTCCCCTTTGGCACCAAAAAGAGAAACTCCTCTCCACCAAGGAGACGCAAAGTGAAGGCAAATAACTCTACCTCCTGACATAAAAGACGTCGGAATAACTCCATATCTAGAAGACAAAATATCTCTCCAGATCTCATAGTCTCCCAAGAGTAACTGCCACCTCCACTTATCCAACAGAGCCAAGTTAACCAACTGAGGGTCACGAACACCGAGACCTCCAAATTTCTTAGGTTTACAAACATCATACCACCTAACCCAAGCGTCATAGATCCTCCTTTGACACCACCTCATAAAAACCTCCTTTGAATTTTCACTATCTTCTTCCAAATCTTAAGAGGCGTTTTAAGAAAAGACAAAATAAAAATAAAAACAATATTAAGAATATAATTAAGAAGAACCACTCGTCCTCCCAGAGACTATATTTACATATTTTTCAATGTTGACATTTCTATTTAATTCAATAATTCTAACTTGCCCTTAAGAGTAGCAATCACACTCTTAAGTGTGAGTACATTAATTGATGTGCTCAAATGAAACACATCATATGATTAAGAATATTTTCAACACAAGGAATAAATTTCTTTTGGCAAACTATCAACTTTGATTAAACTACACAATCATGAGGGACACACAAGGAATCAATTTCTTTTGACAAACTATCAATTTTGATTCAATTGTAAGAATATGAGGAGAGCTTGTGAGATTATCACATTAGACTAACTCAAACTTCAATAAAAAATATAGAAGGTTTTATTTATGTTGTACATTTTTTCTCCTTTACCTTACCTTATGAGAAAAAAATCACTTAAGAAAAACATTATAGAATGTTAAACCGCCGCAAGACAAACTCTTTTTACTACATCTCAAATCATAACAACACATTAAACTAAAAATAAGGCACTTGATGAAATAAGTTTATACTATGACCAACCTAGCTATAGCTAAACCAAACTCTAATTCATATCTAAATAACTTAAACAAACTACATGTAAATCATTTAATATCCTTAAAACTCTCTACACCTTACATATTCTAACTAATATTACATCATATGGAACTACTATCTATTTCACTATCAATATTTGTTTTGTAATAATTACAAAACACACTTCTTCTTTTTTATCCTTGAGCTAAAATTAACATATGCCAGGCATGTTATTCCAACTTGATCCAAGAGTCCAAGCAAATTCTTGATTGGTGGGGCCAGATGATGAAGAAGCATGATCAGTTTGAGTTTCATGTCCCAATGTTTGGCTTTTTCCTCTACAGTACCATTCAGGCATTGGTATTTCTGAGGGAAAATTGTGGAGCAAGCAATCCAAGTCATCATCGTACATTGAATTCATCTCAGCTAAAGGATCCTCCACAAACGGTTTCTTCCCTGCATTTTTCAAGTTTCACATGACTTTAGTGAATTGTCAATGTAATAATCATACAATTATATATTGCGGAAACTATTTTAACCCAGGTAAACTTCACTTCAATCATACTCTCAAGATCGTCTTTGAGGGTGTGCAGAGCAAACTATTGCACATGATTCAAAATTTGACACAAATAAATTGTGGCTAAATATGATCTCATAAAATATTTGTAACGATTAAACCTTAATAAAATAAGACATATTGTTTTGCAACCTATGCATGAATTTCGAAAACTTAGGACGATTATGCAGACTATAATGTGACCAAAATTAATTTAATCGGCTAATTCGATTCAATTTTCAAAAAGTTGTTTCTATCCACCTCTTTCGTCATCAACCCTTACTAAAGTTGTGGAAAAGAAGATGAATAAGTTGGAATTCAATTAACGAGAGTCCATCTTAAATTTTTGAAGGCTCTGAATAAGTTAGTCATTGTTTAATCATGACAAAACAACTATGAGTCATATAGTCATGGCTAACTCATACAAACCTACTTTATATCCTATTTTACTATAATTTATTCGTGACAAATTTGAAATTTGAGACTCTGTACTATAACCCTCTTGCATAGTCTGATTGTAGTATGTTTAATATTATATGTAGATATATTATTTTATTAGGCATAAGATAATCAAATAAATCAATCTATAGAAGAGTGAGTGGTTTCACCTGTTGACAATTGAGAAAAGCTAAAATCTTTCTTCTGAGTCTCATCCAAACTCTTCTTCTTCTTTATGGAACCTGACACCAAAGAACCAATGCCTCCTTCATCTTCATATTCTTCAGCCTCCACGCGTTTCCTCTTGTATGAGTCCACACTCTTACCCTTGTCATTGCTTGAAATACTTCTACCTTCCATCACAAGATCCTCCAAAAGTCCACTATTTTTTCCTTCAGACGATAACGGTGCAACTTCATAGTAATCATTAACACCACTAGCATAAGATGAAGCAGGAGTTGCAGAATCATACAGAGATCCTGCATTGAATCCATGATGATCATAGCTAAAATTTTCAGAATATTGGTGATCATGTGAATGATCACTTGGAGGAGTAAAACCTTGGTTGAAAACATTGGAGGATGGAGATGGATAAGGAGAAAGTGAAGGTGATTTTTTCAAAGCAAGATTTTCATTAATCTCTAGGGTTTCATCATTGGAAAAGCTGAATTGTGGACATGGATTGGTGTAAGCTGAATCTGAGATGTTTTGGAGAGGATTATAATCATAATTGTTTGGATCATCAAGCTTCTTAGGGTAACATGAAGATAAGAGTAAAGAAAATGATGATGAAGAAGAGAAAGGCTCATGCTGAAGCATTATATGATTGTTGTATGCAATAGCTTCTGCATGGATTTCTGGAGGGTAAAGAGGTAAACCCGCTCTTTGACGCCTTTTCATCCTCGTGTTCCAAAAGTTCTTGATTTCGTTATCTGTTCTTCCAGGTAACTGAAAAAACAACAAAAAAAATTATGGTGTCAGTAGAAACAATTTGTTAGTATGCTTGAAGTACGGACATTTTTAGGGTTACGTTTCAAGCAAAGTACAGAAAAAGACATAAAAGTGATTATTTTAACCTTAAATGAGAAATTTAAGAAAGTGGGAAACTTATCAAAAGTACAACATATTGAAAGAAAGACACAAAAATGGCAAAGTGAGATTCACACAAAATGAATGAGGTAAGTTTCTTGATTGTGGTTATCATAACTTCACTATGTACAAAACTATTATTTAAAAATGCTAAAGCAAAAAAAAAATCAATTTATGTTCAAAAGGTGAAATTGACAACACAATTGTTTCACTTTATTTTAATAATAAAAAATAAATAAAATCTTTAATATTTTAACAAATTTATAAGATTGAACAAAATTGGAGTAATAAATGAATTTCTCTTCCTTTCCCCTTTTTCTTGCTTAAGGTCCTGAAGATTGGAACCTAATCAAACCAAATACAATAGATCATTCAGATCCAAATGCGGAAGAAATTTTTTTCTAGAAGCATAAAACATTTGATTAGATTTCAGATCCAATTATCATATAAAAAAAATTAGTAGAAGCACAAAACATATGCAATTAAATCACAAATACAATATACCAATAAAAATTTCACTTGGGAAACCAAAATATATAATTGCACTAAAAACCATGATCCGACAAGAACCATGGTTTTGAATCGCAGTCGCAGATCGTAGGCATTGCTTGCGATTGCGGTCATTACGATTATCGCAAAGTGGATTGCAGTTGTCAGTGACGTGAACTTTGATAGAGAAAAATTTAAAATACACGTCAACGTAATAATTAATGTTAAGAAAATTCCAACGCGGTTTCTAATATGAAATGACGCGTGATTTCACGTCACGATTCAATGTGTTTGCAGAGACTATCGCGTGCTACGCAATTTCTAAACATTCAATGAACATAGATCATGAAAATAAAAAATAAAAAGTATAATCTTATGCAAAATTTTAATATATAATAAAATTTAATAAAATATAATACCTGAGCAGCCATTCTAGCCCATTTATTTCCAAGCTTAGCATGAAGTTGAATGATGATTTTTTCTTCCTCTTCAGAAAATGAACCTTTCTTTAGATTTGGCCTTAGATGATTGGCCCATCTAAGTCTGCAGCTTTTTCCACATCTTAACAATCCTGAATTCTTCTGAACAGAATTCCAATTCCCTTCACCATGCTTGTTCACGTACTCTATCAAAACCATGTCCTCTTGTGGGGACCACGGTCCTTTCTTCATGCCAGTTCTTGCATCAACATCATCTTTTGATGACTCAATGTCAAACTCAATGTTAATATTATCATCATCATCATCATTGGATTTGTTGTTCCAAATATTTGTCATCATAATTAATTAATCTCCTTTGCACCGACAATAATATTAAATTTATAATATAAGAAAAATTTTAATCTGGATCCTCTGAAAATGGTTGGTTAGGCGATCGAGTAAAATCTCGATCGCTGTATGGCGAAGCAGGGTTTATGCGATGATGAGAATGAACGTTGTTTAAACAAATATGTTGAAAAAGAGATGGGAGATAAAAAAACTGAAGGATATATATAGAGAGAGGAAATGTTGATAATGAGAGACAGAGAGAAAGTGAAAGAGAGACAGAGAGATATGTAGAAAGGGACAAAACCTTGTTGAGATAGAGACAGTGGATTTTAAGGAAAAGAAAGAAAAAGAATTAAGAAAGTAAAACTTAGGTGTAGAGAGAAATTATGTGTTGGATTGGAAGGGTAAATTTGGTGTTTGGAAAGAAAGAAAATAAAATAAAGAGAGAAGAAAAAAAAAAAAGAAGGTGAAAATGGTGATTTGTGCATTTAGAGGTGTGAGCTATCATTTCGCTCCGACTTGCATGCTTTATGCTACGTCCACATACACGTTTATCATCTTCTTTCTTCATTATATATATATATATATATATATATATATATATATATATATATATATATATATATATATATATATATATATATATATATATATATATATATATATATATATATATATATATATATATATATATATATTGAAATATCGGAAAACTACATCAAAATTATCTGGTTTGTTGAGTATTCATAAAATGTTAATTTTAATTTATGTGTCAAAATTATCTGGTTTGTTAAGTAGACATAAATTTTTAATTTTAATCTATATATTGACATATAATGATTTCATATTTAGTTAATTTTATAAAAATAAAAAATAGTCTATAATATCATTTATTTTTTAACAAAAAAAACGAGATTGTATTGATAAAGAGAATAAGGTAAACAATTTTTTTTATAAATTTTATAATGCGGATCATATACTTTGTTTCCTAGATATCATATATAGGTATCATATATTATGTTTATGGACTTTAATAATGGTGATGGTTCTGGTTCTTTTTACAGAGATTAGTCGCCAACAATAAAATTGATAAATACTAGCATAGATAATATTATAATATAGATAACTTTAATTATATTCTTCTATATTTGTATTAAATATATCTTTATGTAGATTAATAATTTTTTTATATAATTATGAAAAAATATGTGTGTATATCCTAATTAAAAATGAGTATTTAATTTGTATTTTTAATTTAAAGTAGTTTTTCTTTTATTAAGTGATAGCTATTAAATTTATTTATTTTCTATTAAGGATGCATTTTCAAAATTTTAAACTTATCAATGAATATTTTATGAAATTTAATCTATTTTAACATATATCCACTATTTTATTTAGAAAATAATAATATTTAAACATACCAAGGTCTTTACTATCTTACTTGTGACTTTTATTAATGTTTTCCATTATATGCTGTATGGTAGATGCATTTTAGCTATATTAACAATTTATCCATTTTTATTTTTTAAAATATTCAATTCAATTCTTTAAATACCTTAAACAATACATGGATTTTCCTATCAATTAAAAAATAGATGTTGAGTATAAAAAACACAGTTGTTGTTATAAAATTGATAAGAAGCAATATAATAGAAGAGTAGAGATGAATGAGAGAGTGAGAAGAAGAAAGTTTATTATATTATTCTCATATTAAGTAAGTCATTCATTCAAATATAATATGAGTCTTATTTATATGACATATATAATAAATAGAAAATCAATATGATATCTCTTAATCGATGGATATTCATAATCATTTCTTTTATAATACGTTATTAGTACGAAACTCTACTAAGCTCAATTGAAGAACTAATTATAGAGATACTATTAGTTCATTATTTTACTATTTTTCTTTTTCATTACTCGAGTTGAATTTTGATATTATAGTTTATTAAATTATCAATAATCCTTGAATGATTATAAAAGCAATGTGTTTGTTATATAGTTTTTGAAAAACTTAACAAATACCTACGAGGATAGTAATGAGTTTGTTATATAATTCCTAAAGAAATTATCAAATATTCCTAAAGGATAATATTGAGCTTGTTATATATAATTTCTGAAGAACTTATCAAATATCTCTAAAGGGTAATATTGAGTTTGTTATATAGTTCCTGAAGAACTTTTCAAGCATCTCCGAAGGATTGCAAATAATATTATGTATATTAATAAAATATTTTTGATTAAGTTCCTAAAGAACTACATAAAAAAGTTGTTGAATGAAAAAGGTTCCCAATTGAAGAAAAATAATTCTTCAGGGATGCATAAAAATCACAATTGATATGATCATTCTTTGAGCAATCATTCATGGATGCTTTCATATTAAATTTTAAGTTCTTTGTGACATATATATCAAGATTTTTTAGAATCCTACGTGGATGCTTATATGAAGGGAAATATTTAATCTTCATCCCTAGTTCCTAGAATCTACTAGATACATGAAGGGCAGTTTTTAATCTTCATGCCTAGTTGAACTCGTGCAGTTATCGAATTCTTCATCTGATTCAAAATCAGTTGCATCTAGATTTATTAGGTCCTTCACAATAACAGTTACCTTCCTCATATTTTCAGGGTTAAGATTCTTGATAAGAATCTTCTTATACCTTGTTCCACCAGACGATTCAACAATAGTAATATGATTCCTAACAGCTTCATCTTCCTTGGCTTTGTTCAACCATAACTCCACCATATAAATAACCTCCTTTGAAGCCTAAATATCATGGACAAGTTTGCTCCCACTAGTTTGATCTTAATTCATGTTGAGAGAAAGATCTGAAATCTGAGTAAAGCATATCCAAACCAACAACAAAACATGTGAAACCGAAGTAAATAATATGAAAATCGTGTGAAACATACAACAAGAAAAAACATAAACTCTCGAACAAGAAGAAAATCATGTGAAACATAACAACAACATACACGAAAATGAGAGAATAAGGAAGAAGAAGATATTTTTATGTATGAAGAATAAGATTGAGATTATATTGTAGGATAGAAAAGCTAATGACGAAGAAGAAGAGAGAAAATGTGTTCTAGGATTTTGTTGTGAGAGATACGGTGATATTGTAAAGATAAGTAGGATTATGCTTTCTTTTGTTAAAAGGCTCGAGCATAGTTGGGTTCTTAAGTACCAATGATAATTGGTGTTGAGAGGTTAGGCCTCTGTAAGGCGCCAATAAAAATTGGACTCCAGTTTTTCATGTTCATTCTACAAGGCTTCATGCTATGGGTATATGCTAAATGAATGTGATGATATGCATGGCATGATGCTAGAGCAGAGTGGCATGATTAATGCATGACAAGGATTTATGCAATGACTTGGATGTTTCAACAGGTTCTCATGTGGAAGGTGATGGACAGTTAAAATTGATGAGTGTTTTTTCTTGATCTGTAACAAATATTTTTATCGAGAGGCAAAAGGTTATAGGAGGTGGCACTAGCATGATCCCCCGACCCTTATCTTCAACTCAATAGTTATTGATATATGGTAGGGTCCTCTTGAAGTAGCCTCACCATGGGATGACCTCGAGATGACCTTGATTAACCGACTCTTAGAATAGTTTGCCTCTAATTGACCGACCTTTGGAGGGTTGGCTTCACTGCGCTCCTGAGGTGGCTTTCTCCAATCGGGGTTTTGAAGACATTTGTCTTGGTGTAACCAATTATTAGGGGGTTTACTTCATTGTGCTCTTGAGGTGGCTAGCCCCAATGTGAGTCTTGAAGGGATATTTCCTTGACTAATCGACTCTTGGAGTGGTTGGGTCGGATTGACCGATTCCCGGAGTGATTTTCTACTAACTCGATTTCTTTCACATGATCAAGTTTCTCCACCAAATGCATATTGTTAGAATTCCCTTGATGCTAAGTGTCGGCTTGCATATATAATTCTTCCTTCAGAATTATAATTTTAATTCAATGCTCGTGCAAATTTTTAAATCAACATTTATTGAGATCATTTTAAGAAATACAACGAATGGGCCAATGACATGAACATAATGTAGATCTAGGCATTCAAAGTTTGAAAAGTGATATGAAAGCATGATACCAAATAGATGATTAGCAAATATCTTTGGAGGCAGTTTAGTGCAACCTTGTTGTATTATGCTTTCAAAGTAAACCATGCTTTAATTAGATCTTTTGAGGGTTGTAATGTGGCCTGGTTCATTATTTGTTGAAACAAAAGGATATAAGGCTCCAAATTTAATTTAAACCCGTCCCATTCTCCTTGATCATCTCCAGTCCTATGTTCAGTTAATTCGAATCATGCATTCAACTTCCAAGAGAATTTTGAAAGTTAAGATGTGATGGTTCGAGAACCAATGAGTTTTTGCATGAGGTGGTAGTCACCCTATTTGTTTGGTAGTCACAAAATTTTGTTTTTGCCAAATATTTTGATGACCCTTTGATTTCTTGATATGGTGATCACCAAATGTCGTTTTGTTTTTGTTGAGGATTTTGATGACCTCTCTTTTTAATTTTTCTCACTAATTTTTGCCTGGACGACTTCTTTGAAGCTTCCAATCCACTAGGATGCCCTGATTTTTTTCTAAGTCGTCTTTTATTGTGTTTGACTTAGCGGTTTTTTTTATATTGTTGAAAGATTGTGATTGTCATGTTATCGTTTATTGAGGATCAACCACTAAAACGTTTTGGCTTTTTACAACTTCTTTGACACTTCATGATATGCGCGAAGAAGAACACGTGGTTGAACCTCTTCTTGGAAGGTCTATAAATGTATTGATTCTCTTACAATGTGAATGCTTGGTTAGATAAACTACACAAAACTAACCTACCCCAGGTTAAGATTAAGGGTTTTTAATTCTGAAAGAAACACCAACTTCTAGACTCAAAGTGGTTGAGTAGGGATTAACTCCTTATCTGTTTGATGTTTGGGGATTGAAACGATGTCTTACATCATCAACAGAGTTATCTTTGAAAGTATACCATCAGCAATTTCTGGTATTTCGTTTTCATCATTCTCCCTCAAATATTTGCTAGATCAAAAGTTTGATAAAGAAAAGTGAATGGGAGAAGTGTTGAGTTTTTTTTCATAAATGGAAGAAATATAGCAAGAGGGAACACAAATGAATTAAATCAAAATGCATTTGCTTATTTCATTAATATTACCGTTTACAAAACAACAGTTTAAGGCAAACAACACTGTACAAACCAAGAAATTACAAACGATAAAAGATGGCCTAGAGATTATCAGCTTCGAGGATGAGCTTTTTTGTTTGATCCACAGGCTTTAAGAGGTAACTTGTTTCATGCTTCAATCACCGTGTCCTAGCAGAGAGTTATTTCTAACATTTGGGTCGGTCTCTTTGAAAGACGGGATCTTGCTGTTTGTTAGGTCTTATACCTTGGCCTTCAATGCATGACAACCTTATAATGAATACCCTGGCGCGCCCTCATGGAAATCACAATGTGTGTTTAGGTCATACCAATGGGGGTATGACTCCGGCATCGGAAGAAGAGTCCTAGTGACAATCAAACCTTTTTGTATTAGAAACGAGAAAAGTTGGTTGTAACTGATGGGGATTGGGTCAAATTGATTCATCGGTCTTCTAGTGCAATTCTGATTCATTTAAGCATTACAATTTAATGGAGCTTGGTAACATTATGGGTCTTAAGGCCTTGGTTATTGGTTATTCTGAGAAGTGGGTGCTTCCTGATACATGGGAGCTATTGGGCTCTCTTGGGACACCTGAGAGAAAGGGTATGGGAAAGCAGGAGGAGATACTTGCTAATAAGTTGGCGCAATGGCTCCACATAGGGTTGTGCATAATATCACATGGGCATTGCCAGCTGTTGGTATACCAAAGGCTGTTGTGACCTCCTTTTGAAAGATATTTCCCTATCAGCAGAGATATCATTGGCTTCTTCCTCTTTCCTTCTCTGGAAATTTCCAGGGAACTTCTTTGGAGCGTTGAATGCCCTAGCATAGTTGAGAATCTTTCCATCTTTTTATTGGTTCTCTATGAGGTCTCCAATTGCAAGAAGATCTGTAAATCCAGAAGCTCCACTACTAACCAGTCTATCAAAGTAGGTATCCTTCAAGGTATCCATAAATATGCCATTCAACTCCTTTTCAAATAGGGGACACTCCATTTTGACTGCCAATTCTCTCCTACGTTATGCATATTCTTTGAAGGACTCTTTTTCCTTCATCGTCATGCTCTGTAGCTACCTTTGGTCTAGTGCCATGTCCAATTGTACATGTACTGCCGAAGGAAGGCATCTGCCAAATTCTGCCAGCTTTGGATAAGGCTTTTCTCCAAGCCCATATACCACTTCAACGAAGCTCCACTCAAACTGTCTTGGAAAAAGTGGATGAGTAGCTTGTCATTTCTAGTATGGGCGACCATCTTTCGGTAATACATTACCAAGTGGATCCTATGGCAAGTATGGCCTTTGTACTTCTCAAAGTCAGGCATTTTGAATTTGGTTGGGATAATTAAATCTAAGACCAAGCATATATCCAAGGCAGTTGCACCAAAGATATCACTTCCTTCCATGGTCATCACCCTCTTTTCTAGGGTCTGATACTTTTCTTTTACTTTAATCAACTATTCCTTCTCTTCTGGATCATCCTTAAAAGAACCAGCTGTTGCACCTCGAAAAATGAGAACACGACTTAGCGATGCGCAATTACACGCTCGCGGGATGGACTGAACATAGTCTCCACTGAACTTTATTTATTTCTAAAATCTAAAGGGAAAATATTGATAAAACCCAAGAAATAACGACGATGATATTGGTCGTCGGAACCAAATCAGGTTTCGGGAGTCAATTACACAAGGGAAATGTATTAGCACCCCTCACGTCCGTTGTACTCAATGATAACCATTAGGTTAGTTGTGGGCGTTAGTGTTAGCTTAGAAATGTTAGACTTCTCAAGTTATTAAGAGGGAAAGAAGAATAAGATCAAAAGAAAAGGGAACATATTTTTGGATTTTTTATTAATGTGGGAAGAAAGGAACTAAATCTAACTTTTTTATTAATGAGCCTGACAAGATTTATAAATCCTTCTCCTACGTATCTTCGGGTGCAATAGAGAACTCAAGGCTTACGTAGTTCTGGATAGAAAATGTTTTTTTGTTGGTCGATTTTAGCGAAAGCTACTTTGTGCCAATCGATGAAAACATTATTAGACTACCCAAAACAAGTGGAGAAGGGAATGTTTGCATCAAGTCGAATGGGTTTACAAATCAATATTCATGGGCAACGTCGTAAGCTTACTCACACGTTCAAGTGGACAAAACATTATTTTTGCATCGTCTTAAAACAAAATACCTTTTGTTTGAGAAAAGGGTTTAAGGATCAATCGCACGGTGGCGAGAAAAAGTTTGATTGATTTGAATGTGTTTTGATTAATGGCGAGAACTTGAATGGGCGAGATATTCATCTCGAATCCTAGCCTCAGGAGTGTGTGGTATCCACCACGTTCCATTTCCATCTTATTTCCAAAAAGTGTTTGATGTTTTTAGGTGTTTTTGAGATTTGATTAAGAAAAAGGTTTGAACCGCATTGAAAGTTTTGAATGATTGCGAGAGCGAGGATGAGCGAGATATCCATCTCGAATCTTAGTCTCTGGAGCTCGTGGTATCCATCCCGTTCAGTTTCCATCTTTATTGAACAATGTTTGATAAGCTTTAAGTGTTTTTGAGTTTTATTGTGAAAATGGCTTGATGTTGGATCAAGCATTTGATGAACGATTGCGAAAGGTTTGAATGAAATGGTTTAAAAGAAGATGGGATAGAAAGAAATGGATTGATTGAGAAAATACTCGACGTTGGATTAAGTCTTTATTTTTTTATATCTTTTTTAAGAAAATGTTGATTTTATTCTTGTGTTAGAATTAGCTAAACAAGCAAACAAACAAAGAAATAAAAGCGGTAAAATTATTATACATCATGGGAATGGGGGTATATTTTGTCGAATGAGGATATAAGATAACAAGACGATTAAATCAAACCCAATCAAGAACAATAATGAATAAGTGTAGGTGCAAGAGGATGGTCTCATTGTAAGAAGTCCTAAGAGTAAGCCATGAGAAAAAAATAGCAACACAGATTATATTTACAAAAACATTAAAAAATTAAATCGAAAGAAATAAAATTGAAGCGTGCACGAATTAAAATCGTAATGCGAGGATGTGAATCAAAATCACATAACGCAAGGACGTGCAAGGCAAAAATGAAATTGAGAGGTACAAGCAAAACCCTAGGTAATGTGCTCAAAGCCGGTTTGAGCATATTGACAACGGAAATGTCGTATGCGATGAGTCAAAACACGGTGAAATACCATCAATATATTGATAAAATAATCGGTGGAATAACGACAATGAAAATATCTGATTATATATGCTGATTATTCATATAAATAAAAAAATATATGTATGTATATCCTAATTAAAAATGAATATTTATTTTTTATTTTTAATTTAAAGTAGTTTTTCTTTTATTAAATGATAGCTATTAAATTTACTTATTTTCTATTAAGGGTGCATTTTCAAAATTTTAAACTTATCAATGAATATTTTATGAAATTTAATCTATTTTAACATATATCCACTATTTTATTTAGAAAATAATAATATTTAAACATACCAAGGTCTTTACTATCTTACTTGTGACTTTTATTAATGTTTTCCATTATATGCTGTATGGTAGATGCATTTTAGCTATATTAACAATTTATCCATTTTTATTTTTTAAAATATTCAATTCAATTCTTTAAATACCTTAAACAATACATGGATTTTCCTATCAATTAAAAAATAGATGTTGAGTAAAAAAAACAAAGTTGTTGTTATAAAATATAATACAAGAGTAGAGATGAATGAGAGAATGAGAAGAAGAAAGTTTATTATATTATTCTCATATTAAGTAAGTCATTCATTCAGATATAATATGAGTCCTATTTATTGAACATATATAATAAATAGAAAATAAATATGAGATTTTTAATTGATGGATATTCATAATCATTTCTTTTATAATATGTTATTAGCACGAAATTGTACTAAATCTTAAAAGCTCAGTTCAAGAACTAATTACAGAGATATTATTAGTTTATTATTTTATTATTTTTCTTTTTCATTACCCAAGTTTAATTTTGATATTATATTTTATTAAATTATTAATAATCCCGGAAGGATTATAAAACACTGTGTTTGTTATGTAAATTTTGAAGAACTTAACAAATATCTCTGAAGGATAGCGATGAATTTGTTATATAATTCCTAAAGAAATTATCAAATATTCCTAAATGATAATATTGAGCTTCTTATATATAGTTTCTGAAGAACTTATCAAATATCCCTAAAGATAATATTGAATTTGCTATATAGATCATGAAGAACTTTTCAAGCATCTCCGAAGAATTGCATGTAATATTATGTTTATTAATAAAATATTTGTGATTAAATTCCTAAAGAACTACATAAAAAAGTTGTTGAATGAAAAAGGTTCCCAATTGAAGAAATATAATTCTTTAGGGATGCATAAAAATCACAATTGATATTTTCATAAAAATTGAATGATCATTCTTTGAGCAATCCTTCATGGATGCTTTCATATTAAATTTTAAGTTCTTTGTGAATTATATTTCAAGAGTTTTAGAATCTACGTGGATACTTACATGAAGGGAAATCTTCAATCTTCATGCCTAGTTTCTAGAATTTATTGGACACATGAAGGGAAATCTCCAACCTTCATGCCTATTTGAGTTCATGCAGTTCTAAAGTTCTTCATCTGATTCATAATCACTTGCATCTAGATTCATTAGGCCCTTTCACAATAGCATCTACCTTCCTTATATTTTCAGGATTAAGATTCTTGATAAGAGACTTCTTATATCATGTTCCACCAAACGATTCAACAATAGTAATGGGATTCCTAACAACTTCAGCTTCCTTGGCTTTGTTCAACAATAAATCCAGCATATCAATAACCTCCTTTGAAGCCTCAATATCATGGTCAAGTTTTCTCCCACTAGTTTGATCTTAATTCATGTTGAGAGAAGGATCTGAAATCTGAGTAAAGCATATCCAAACCAACAACAATACATGTGAAACCAAAGTAAATAATATGAAAACCATGTGAAACATACAGTAACATATAACAAAAAAAAACCATACACTCTCGAACAAGAAGAAAATCATGTGAAAATCATGTGAAACATAACAACATACACGAAAATGAGAGAATAAGGAAGAAGAAGATATCTTTACATATGAAGAACATGATTGAGGCTATTGTTGAAAAATATATCTTCGGCAAATATTTTTATATCGTATCCATAGAGATTGGTTGTTATTACCGCCGTTCTATAATCCAAATTGTTATAAGTTTAGAAAGTAACAAAGTTGTTTTGTTTGGAAAGTTATCTTGAGAGTAAATGTCACTAAAAACAGTAAAATGGTTTTAATCAAATGTAAAAGCTTGACAAGATTGGAGTTCACTATTCCAAATGCTTATGATTCCTTATGATAACTATATAGATTTAAGATTATTGATGATGTTCAAGTATCCTCTCAATGTCATTTATGTCTAAATGATATTGTGATAATCACTATATTGATCCTTAGACGATCTCTCCACCTAACTATCAATATAACAATCTTTAATGGTTGATACCAATGAAGAGTAATGAACAAATCTATCTCTACAACTTATTCACTACTTGAAAATATATTTTATGTCAAGACTCAAATAATCTCTTTCAACAACTACTCAAATCTGATTTTCAACTTAGGGCAAAAATAGCATTCAATACATCAACAATCTTTTATCATATATATGAATCAAATGGAATACATAAACAAATGAGAATAACCACTACCTCCAATCTTGACAAAATGGAGTTTAGCTCCTCATCATCATTTTGAAAGTAAAATGCAATGGAAGAAAAACTCTGTTTTCTCTCTTACAAAATATATCTCAATGTATGAATAATAATTAATGTCTTAGAATAATGTGTTCTCATTTTCTAAAAGGGTTGACATTTCCTTGTTTGATCATTTTCATCCAAAACAGAAAAGCTATCCCAAGGCAGACACCAAAATGACAAAAACAGCTGGTCATGAAAAACAACACCCTTGGCCCAAAATCAGCTTGCTGGATTCGCAGCCTTCGCGGCGCGAACTAAAGCTATATCAGCTTCCTTGCTTTGCAAACTTCATCCAAAATCTTCCATATTATGATGTTGCATTCCAAAAGCTCTCTCATCCAAAAATTCTACAAAACTAACAAATATGTGAAATAACTATTCAAAACAAAATAAATTAAACCTAATTGCATTTATACAAAGAAATGAGAATAAAAGTGTGTAATTACATCAAAACTTGGTAAAAGGGACCAATAAAATGATATAAAAAGTAGTACTAATTGGTCCCTAACAACTCTCCCCAACTTAGCATTTTGTTTGTCCCTAAACAAAAGTTTCCACCCTCACAACCAGAGCAATGACACAAAAGATTGAACAAAGATTTACCAAGGACATTCAAATGGTTCAAAAGTGTTTGACAATTTCTCAATCCACCTATCTCAATTCTAGACAAATCATGAATAAGAGAAATGGTTGAATGCAAAAATCATTCCAAGGAATTCAAAGCCATATATGTCAAAATTGAATCAAACTTACACACACATCAAAATAATGATGAATAACATGAAGGGTTACTTTCACTCATCCAAGCAATTAAATCAACAACAACTCAAATCATGCGGTTATCACAACAAATATCAAATCATGTAAAAATTAAGAATCAAGAGGTCTTTCAAAGGTTGTAATGTGCCTTAGGTTACAAGAAAGGATATGATTAAGAGAATTCAACAAAGTTGCCTATTCTAAGGGAGCATTCTCAAACATTCAACTTTACACAATTTCCCTTTCTTTGATCCCTATCTTTTTTCTTTTTCTTTTTACATCCACACAACCATGAGCATTTTCTTTGCTTTTTTCTTTCTTTTCTTTTTTCTTTGCTCTATGGTTTCAAGGGTGATTTCTTTTTCTTGTTTCTTTTCATATTTTTACCCTTTCATAAAAACTCACTTTTCTAAATTTCTAATCAACTCTTCTTTCTTTATTCTCCCCAACTTTAGGCATAAGCAAAAGGCAAAATTTTGCAAACAACTCGGTTTGAGGGTTCAATTGATACGAAAGAGATTAGGATTCATTTATTCCAAAATTTTCAATTGATTTTACAATGATCACTCAAATGAATCCTAAAATAAGCTCAAAGGGGTTTAACTAAGGATTATTCCTCACAAGGTTAGTTGATTCAAACTTTTTGGTCAAGCGGTTTTTCTCACAAACAATGCCTCTATCATTTTCAAAATTTTCACACAAAATTAGATTGATGCATAATTTAGCATGATAAGAATGAGTTGAAATAATGCTCGGTTTCCCGCATTTTAGTGTACAATGGAAAGCTTCCTCACAATTGGTTAAGTCCTATTTTGATTCAAAAATGACATATACTTCAATGAATTTATGATATGGAATTTGCACATACCATCAAACTACTCATGTTAAGTCTAGAAAGCGATAAAGTGTACCTTGAAATGCCGACACTAATTCTTATCATCACCACTCGAAGTGTCCTATGCTTCTTTCTTTGCGAACATTTCTCGGCTGCTTTAAGCTTGACTTAAGAGTAAGGACAATTAAACAAAAAATGTTGGTAAACCAATTTGATTGTAACACACTTAAATCTTAAATAGTATTCATGCAATTATCAAAACAACTAACAAAAAAACAAAGTTTTGGTGAACTAGAGCCACCCAAAAGTACATCAAAATTTTTCCAAAACAAAAATAATACAAAGAAAACTCAAAATGACAACAAACTCCTCAAATTCACCAACTCCTCAATCCTCCTCCTCTTGGCCACCACCAACAGCTCCAAGGACGTCCTCCATCTCATCATTAGGGTTTGCACCACCTCCTGCACCCCCCATAAAATCTGGCCTGCCCTCAGGCCAATTAGCATAAGCCACATATTCCGCCTGAGAAGGAAATGTGCGAGCTTCGGGTGCAAGGAACGTGTTCTGGAATTGTTGCTGCATAGCATCAAAGATAAATGACTGAGACCTCCTAGAAGCCTCAAATCTCTCACAACAATAATTGGCAAACACCATCTGGTCGAAGACTGGAGTAGTGTGAGGTCGGGGTCTGGGTCTGGATGACGAAGTTCCAGCTCCTTCAGTTATATCCATTTGGCTTTGGCAGAACCTATTCAGATAGGCATCATTAATCACACTAGTGATAGAGAAGTGTACTTCATCCGGAATGGCAACATTCGCCCGACGGCAAAGTCCCATGATCAGCCCCGGGTATGCAAGCACACCTGCTTTACCACCAAATTTGGTTCCACTTATAGCCATCTTCCTCATTTCTCCCACTATGATTGATGCTACATCCACAGATTTTCTGATCATAATGTAGTACATCAAACACCTTACATTCAGAGGGATTGTGGTTGTGTGGCTCCTTGGCCGAATATTGCTTAATAGCAGCACCAGAAATGCCCTTGCTTCCAGATTTAAATTTTCTCTTTTCCAAGATTTTGGAAGTCCTTGATCATTTAGGTCAAATGATTTTCCTTTAAGGCACAGGGTAGCATTCACCGCTTGAAGATCCCACACATTAGCCAATTCCTGGGTACGATACTCGCACCGCTCGTTTTCTCCCAGGGTTAGAGGATTACCAAGATATGAGTTAATGGCATCTCTCCCAAAAGAAATGATCCTGCCTCTTACCCTTGTTTGGTAGTTGAAAGCTACCCCGTCTTCTTGATGCATGACGTTTGCATAGAACTCCCGAACAATATCATAGTTGATTGTCGCTTCTGGATCACAAAGTTTCGTCCACCTTCGTCTCTCAAAATTTGAAACCACGTTCCGATAAGTCCCACCCGGTAATAAACAGGTGAACCTTTCCGGCTGGATGGTTCTCTTGATAAGGTTTTCGAAACATTCCTCGTGTTCGTCACTTGTGAACCTTCTTAATGAACGGGGTTGAACGGAAGCCGTGGTTTTGGTTCTCTTAGACATCTGCAATAAATATTAGAACAACCACACAACAAAACATGAAGAGAGTTAGCAATCAATCAGCATAAAAACATGGCCCCTGGAATTTCCCAGTTCGCGGCGCGAACCCTACGGACCAGGAAATCTCCAGGAGCCTCCTAGGGTTCCAAAGATGTGAAGTTTGCTACTTCCAACAGTCATGGTCTCCAACTCTATCCTATTCCTAATCTAAATCAGACATGCAAAGTGATTTCAAGTGTCAATTTTCAAATTTATTCCAATCCCTAACCATACCTAAATGTGAACCCAAAAGGAAATGGATAAGAGGATATGAAAAACATAACATACCTTATTGAAACACTTGATTCTTATTAGAAAATGAAGATTTGGGAGTTGGGGAAGGAAGATTATTAGTTTTTTGGAAGTTTTGGGAGTGGGAGTGAAAACGAGGGAAACTTGTTGTTTTGAAAATGAATTGGAAATAACAGGAAAAAATAACCTAAACAGAACTTAAGTGGTTCTGCCACGCACTGTTCGCGGGGCGAACCTTGTTCGTGGCGCGAACTGAAGCTTTGCATTCAGTTCGCGGGGCGAACGGCAGACAACAGAACCCAATTTCACAAAATTTAACACAGCAGAATTGAAAAAAAAATGTAAAATGCAGACTTACAACGTTGGGTTGCCTCCCTACAAGCGCTTTGTTTAACGTCGTTAGAGCTCGACGGTCCAATGATTAGCCCGGTCCAGATAGAGAAATGACACACACATCCCGATTTATGTCGCCACTATGGTAGACTTTGAGTCTTTGGCCATTTACAATCCAGCTCTCTTGTGACTTTGGATCCTCAATCACAATGGCCCCATAGTTGCGCACCTCTTTGACAACGAACGGTCCTGACCACTTTGACTTCAGCTTACCCGGGAATAACTTCAACCTTGAGTTGAAAAGCAATACCATTTGTCCAACATGAAACTCCTTATGACAGACCTTTCCATTGTAACACCCCGATAAAAATAAGATAATTATTTAATTTAAGTTAATATTATATTTATTAATTTAATTAAATAATTTGGAATATTATTGGATTATTATTATTATTATTAGAATAATAATTAATGGAATATATATATAAGTTGGAAATAAGAAAAAGAGTCCATTTGGTAAATAAAGGGTTTCACGTGAAAAACAGAGAAACGGCTGAAAAGAGGAAAAGGGCAAAGAGACAAAGCAAGAGGAAGAAGGTTGGAGAAGAGAAAAGCTTGAAGCTTAAAGATTCGCCGGATTAACTCAGGTAAGGGGGGTTTATCGTCGTTTAATGGGTATTATGGGTTAACATGTAATGGGTAGTGATGAACCGTTGATTTGACCCTAATTGGGATGTTGAATGCTGAAAAATTGTGTTGGATAAGTTGTGTTAAAGCTGTAATTGAATCTGTATTTGTGTGAGTTGTGATTTCCCGAACGTATAGCTTTTTACGGAATCGGAATCGGAGGTCCGGAAGTCCTCCAACGGCGGAAAATGCGGAGAATTCTGCATTCTGCTTCGTGTTAGCGCAGGAACAACTTTCTGTCTTGCGTTAACCGGTTAACCCAGGGTGTTAACCGGTTAACACTGTTAGGAATTGTGAGATATTGCTGTTTTGCTTGCGTTGACCGGTTAACCCAGGGCGTTAACCGGTTAACACTGTTGTGGGTTCTGAGAAATTGCTGTTCTGTCTGCGTTAACCGGTTAACCCAGGGCGTTAACCGGTTAACACTGTTGAGTTTTGCCAGAAAGCGTGTTCTGTCCTGCGTTAACCGGTTAACCCAGGGCGTTAACCGGTTAACACTGTTGGAAAAATGAAAAATTAATATTTTAATGTTGTGAACATAATTGGTGCTTGGCCTATATCGGTGTGTGATATAGTAGGGATTATTTCCCGTTGTTTTGAGTAGGATAGGTATTAGTAGAGTGTGCTAATACTGTGACTGAATTATTTGGCATGACATGATATAATTATGTGATAAATATGCTGATGATGTGTGAAAATATGCATAATGTTGTGAATGTATATATTATGTATGAAATTGTGGATGGACTGTTTTATGGCTTAGAGTGTGAGCATATGTCCATTGTGGATTTTTGTGATGTTGCATGCTAGGTGATTTGGCATAGCATAATGTGGCCTTTATGGTGGTAGCTAATTCCCATGATGAGGAATTAGTGATGTTAGTCATTTTGGACTGTTGTTGATGTTTGCATGCTAGGTGATTAGCGTGCATAGCATGGCCCTTGGGGTGGTAGCTAATTCCCATGGTGAGGAATTAGTGATGTGAGTCACTAGGTCTCAAATGAGTGGGACTAGTGAGCTTGGTAGCCGTACCTGGATTTGGTCGGTGAAGTTGAACTATATGTTCACGAATAGTCGGTACCGCATGCATGGAGTCTCATTGCATAGTGTATGTATGGCGTATAATATGAATGGATGTATTCCAATATTATATGTGTGTTTTGTGTTGGTGTTGAGTATGAATTGAGATTATACGTGTGCTTTATGTTGGTGTTGAGTATGATGTTTGAGTTGATGTGCCGTTACTGAATGTGTGTTATGATTAGGGTGATGAAATGTGTTAAATTACTTAACATTGCATGATATTTTATAATGCTTATTATATCGATTGAGGAACTCACCCTTACAACTATTTTTCAGGTAACGAGCAGTGATTGAGTAGAAGCTAGTGCTTGGAGTCTATTGTAGTCTCCTTAGTGGGTCATGCTCTGGTAGATGTAACATCGGAATGGGATGTTTTAAATGTTTTATTGCTGGTTGTGAACCAGTTTACATGTAATATGCTACATGTTTTGCATGATTGATTTGATTTCTATCCGCTGCGTATTGTGCAAATGCTGTATGTTTTGAATTAATAAAAGAGCATGACAGTTATTATGGTGAATGGTGTGAAATGATTGTGTGACACCCTTAATTGCATAATTACTCTGATTGATATATTGCTATTTTAATTAAATATTTGGGGTATTTTAGAAGGGTGTTACATTAGTGGTATCAGAGCATAGTCGGTCGAGTCGAGTCGTAATTATTCTGTTTCCCTGTACGGGATAGGTGTTGTGTAACCCTATCAGTACTTATTGTTTTATCTTGTTGGATTAACTCAGAATAGAGATGGCTGGAAGAGGTAGAGATGATGCTGCGATTGCTGAGGCTCTGGGTATGCTAGTTGGAGTACTTGGGGGAAATCCGAATGTTGTGGGAATGGGAGCTGCTCGTCAACTGAGTGAGTTCCAGAAGAACAATCCTCCAATGTTCAAGGGAGCATACGATCCAAATGGCGCTCAGAAGTGGTTAAAGGAGATCGAGAGGATCTTCCGAGTGACTGAGTGTGCCGATAACCAGAAGGTCAGGTTCGGTACGCATATGCTGTCAGAAGAAGCAGATGATTGGTGGGTTGCTACCCGCACTGAGTTGGAATCTGCTGGGAATGCTGAGATCACTTGGGCTGTGTTCAGAGAGAGATTCCTGAGGAAGTATTTTCCAGAGGATGTCAGAGGAAAGAAAGAGATAGAGTTCTTAGAATTGAAGCAGGGCAACCGGTCTGTTACTGAGTATGCTGCTAAGTTCACAGAGCTGTCGAAGTATTACACTCCCTATGATGAGGCTACTGGGGAATTCTCGAAATGTGTGAAGTTTGAGAACGGGTTACGTCCCGAGATCAAGCAGGCTATTGGGTATCAGCGGATTAGAGTGTTTTCTGATTTGGTTGACTGTTGCAGGATTTTTGAACAGGATACCAAGGCCAGAGCGGAAAGCTATCAGCAGAGGGTTGATAGGAAAGGCAAGAATCAGAATGATCGTGGGAAACCGTATACAGCTGGCAAAGGTTTCCAGAGACAGAGTGGGATGAAGAGGCCTAGTGGGGGAGACTCCAGTGCCCCTGCTAAGTGTTATAGATGTGGTCAGGCCGGACATCGTTTCCATGAGTGTACCAGTGCTGAGAAGAAGTGTTTCAAGTGTGGAAAAGGTGGTCACTTGGCTGCAGAGTGCCGGTTGAAGACTGTGACTTGTTTCAACTGTGGAGAGGTGGGTCATATTAGCCCATAGTGTCCTAAGCCGAAGAAAGAGAACCAGTCGGGAGGCAAGGTCTTTGCTTTATCGGGTTCTGAGACTTCTGCAGATGATCGTTTGATCCGAGGTACGTGTTATATTAATGGCTTTCCTCTTGTAGCTATTATTGACACAGGTGCGACTCATTCCTTTATATCTTTGGATTGTGCTGTGAAACTTAAGTTAGAGATATCTGAGATGCATGGAAGTATGGTGATTGATACTCCTACGAAGGGTTCAGTGACTACTACTTCAGTTTGTTTAAATTGTCCTTTGAGTATTTTTGGTAGAGACTTTGGGATAGACCTAGTGTGTCTTCCACTAGTGCAGATTGATGTTATTTTGGGTATGAACTGATTGGTGTTTAACCGAGTCTATATCAATTGTTTTGATAAGACTGTGATCTTTCCTGAGATTGAGGAAGGGAAGAGTTTGTTTCTATTAGCGAGGCAGGTGAATGAGGCAGTAGCAGATGGGGCAGAGTTGTTTATGCTGTTAGCGACTTTGGAGGCTAAAGATAAACTGGTGATTTGCGATCTAGCTGTGGTGTGTGATTTTCCTGATGTGTTTCCGGAAGAAGTGAATGAATTACCGCCAGAGCGTGAAGTTGAGTTCTCGATTGATTTGGTACCTGGTACTAGGCCGGTGTCGATGGCTCCGTACCGTATGTCTGCTGTTGAGTTAACTGAATTGAAGAGTCAGTTGGAAGATCTGTTGGATAAGAAATTTATTCGTCCGAGTGTGTCACCGTGGGGTGCACCAGTGTTATTGGTTAAGAAGAAAGAAGGTACTATGAGGTTGTGTGTGGATTACAGGCAACTGAATAAAGTGACGATCAAGAATCGGTATCCTTTGTCGAGGATTGATGATTTGATGGATCAGTTGGTTGGTGCGAGTGTGTTCAGCAAAATAGATTTGAGATCTGGGTATCATCAGATACGTGTGAAAACTGAGGATATTCAGAAGACTGCTTTCAGAACAAGGTATGGACATTATGAGTATTTTGTAATGCCTTTTGGTGTGACTAATGCGCCTGGAGTATTTATGGAGTATATGAATAGGATTTTCCATCCGTACCTAGACAAGTTTGTTGTGGTGTTTATTGACGATATTTTGGTGTATTCGAAATCGGAAGAAGAGCATGCTGAACATTTGAGAGTGGTTTTAGGAGTTCTACGAGAAAAGAAGTTATTTGCTAAACTGTCTAAGTGTGAATTTTGGTTAGAAGAGGTTAGTTTTCTTGGTCATGTGATTTCAAGAGATGGTGTTGCTGTTGATCCTTCTAAGATAGAAGCGGTATCTAAGTGGGAAGCTCCGAAGTCAGTTTCTGAGATAAGGAGTTTTCTTGGTTTGGCTGGTTATTATAGGAAGTTCATTGAGGGATTTTCTAAGTTGGCGTTACCGTTGACGATGTTGACTAGAAAGGGGCAAGCTTTTGTTTGGGACTCAAAATGTGAAGAAGGTTTCCAAGAGTTAAAGAGAAGGTTAACTACTGCTCCTATTCTGATATTACCGAGTTCGTCGGAATCATTTGAGGTTTACTGTGATGCTTCATTGTTGGGTTTGGGTGGTGTGTTGATGCAGAATAAGCAGGTTATAGCTTATGCTTCGAGACAACTGAGGGTTCATGAGAGGAACTATCCGACACACGATTTAGAGTTGGCAGCCGTGGTATTTGTTCTGAAGTTATGGAGGCATTACTTGTACGGGTCAAGATTTGAGGTTTTCAGTGACCATAAAAGTTTAAAGTATTTGTTTGATCAGAAAGAGCTGAATATGAGACAGAGGAGATGGTTAGAGTTCCTGAAGGATTATGACTTTGGTTTGAATTACCATCCGGGTAAAGCAAACGTAGTGGCTGATGCATTGAGTCGGAAATCATTGCATATGTCTATGTTAATGGTTAAGGAATTGGATTTAATTGAGCAGTTTAGAGACTTGAGTTTGGTGTGTGAGAGTACTCACAATAGTGTTAAACTGGGAATGTTGAAGTTAACGAGTGGTATTCTGGATGAGATTAGAGAAGGTCAGAAATCCGATGTGCTTTTGGTTGATAAGTTGACTCTAGTGAATCAAGATCAAGGTGGTGAATTCAGAGTTGATGAGAATGGTGTTTTGAAATTTGGTAATCGGGTGTGTATTCCGGATGTTACCGAACTTAAGAAGAGTATTCTTGAGGAAGGACATCGTAGTGGCCTGAGTATTCATCCTGGAGCTACGAAGATGTATCATGATTTGAAAAAGTTATTTTGGTGGCCGGGAATGAAAAGAGAAATTGCGAGTTTTGTTTATTCTTGTTTGACTTGTCAGAAGTCAAAGATTGAGCATCAGAAGCCGTCTGGGCTAATGCAACCGTTAGCTATTCCAGAGTGGAAGTGGGATAATATCAGTATGGATTTTGTTTCTGGTTTACCGAGAACAATTAAGAATTTTGAAGCCATTTGGGTGATTGTTGATAGATTGACAAAATCGGCTCATTTCATTCCGATCAGAATGGATTATCCGTTAGAGAGATTAGCTGAGTTGTATATTGAGAAGATTGTAAGTTTGCATGGTATTCCGTCGAGTATTGTTTCGGACAGAGATCCTAGATTTACATCAAAGTTCTGGGAAGGTTTGCAGAGGGCTTTGGGAACTAAGCTGAGATTGAGTTCTGCATATCATCCGCAGACTAATGGTCAGACTGAGAGGACGATTCAGTCACTGGAGGATCTTTTGAGAGCTTGTGTTTTGGAAAAGGGAGGTGCTTGGGATTGTCATTTGCCTTTGATTGAGTTTACCTACAACAATAGTTTTCATTCGAGCATTGGTATGGCACCGTTTGAAGCTTTGTATGGTAGGAGATGTCGGACGCCTTTATGTTGGTATGAGTCCGGTGAGAGTGCTGTGGTTGGACCGGAGATTGTTCAACAAACTACGGAAAAGATTAAGATGATTCAGGAGAAGATGAGAATTGCTCAGAGTCGTCAGAAGAGTTATCACGACAAGAGAAGGAAGTCACTTGAGTTTCAAGAGGGAGATCATGTGTTTCTTCGTGTTACTCCGATAACTGGTGTTGGTCGAGCTTTGAAGTCGAGGAAGTTGACACCTCGATTTATTGGTCCTTATCAGATTTTGGAGAGGATAGGGGAGGTAGCCTATCGTATCGCTTTATCGCCGTCACTTGCGAATTTGCATGAGGTTTTTCATGTGTCTCAGTTGAGGAGGTACATTCCTGATCTGTCGCATGTAGTCCAAATAGATGATGTACAGGTGAGAGATAACCTGACTGTTGAAACATCACCTATAAGGATCGAGGATCGAGAGTTGAAGCAGTTGCGGGGTAAAGAGATTACCTTGGTGAAGGTAGCTTGGGGAGGACCAGCATGTGGCAATGTGACTTGGGAACTTGAGAGTCAGATGAAGGAGTCTTATCCCGAGTTATTCGCTTGAGGTATGTTTTCGAGGACGAAAACTCTTTTAGTGGGGGAGAGTTGTAACACCCCGATAAAAATAAGATAATTATTTAATTTAAGTTAATATTATATTTATTAATTTAATTAAATAATTTGGAATATTATTGGATTATTATTATTATTATTGGAATAATAATTAATGGAATATATATATAAGTTGGAAATAAGAAAAAGAGTCCATTTGGTAAATAAAGGGTTTCACGTGAAAAACAGAGAAGCGGCTGAAAAGAGGAAAAGGGCAAAGAGACAGAGCAAGAGGAAGAAGGTTGGAGAAGAGAAAAGCTTGAAGCTTAAAGATTCGCCGGATTAACTCAGGTAAGGGGGGTTTATCGTCGTTTAATGGGTATTATGGGTTAACATGTAATGGGTAGTGATGAACCGTTGATTTGACCCTAATTGGGATGTTGAATGCTGAAAAATTATGTTGGATAAGTTGTCTTAAAGCTGTAATTGAATCTGTATTTGTGTGAGTTGTGATTTCCCGAACGTATAGCTTTTTACGGAATCGGAATCGGAGGTCCGGAAGTCCTCCAACGGCGGAAAATGCGGAGAATTCTGCATTCTGCTTCGTGTTAGCGCAGGAACAGCTTTCTGTCTTGCGTTAACCGGTTAACCCAGGGTGTTAACCGGTTAACACTGTTAGGAATTGTGAGATATTGCTATTTTGCTTGCGTTAACCGGTTAACCCAGGGCGTTAACCGGTTAACACTGTTGTGGGTTCTGAGAAATTGCTGTTCTGTCTGCGTTAACCGGTTAACCCAGGGCGTTAACCGGTTAACACTGTTGAGTTTTGCCAGAAAGCGTGTTCTGTCCTGCGTTAACCGGTTAACCCAGGGCGTTAACCGGTTAACACTGTTGGAAAAATGAAAAATTAATATTTTAATGTTGTGAACATAATTGGTGCTTGGCCTATATCGGTGTGTGATATAGTAGGGATTATTTCCCGTTGTTTTGAGTAGGATAGGTATTAGTAGAGTGTGCTAATACTGTGACTGAATTATTTGGCATGACATGATATAATTATGTGATAAATATGTTGATGATGTGTGAAAATATGCATAATGTTGTGAATGTATATATTATGTATGAAATTGTGGATGGACTGTTTTATGGCTTAGAGTGTGAGCATATGTCCATTGTGGATTGTTGTGATGTTGCATGCTAGGTGATTTGGCATAGCATAATGTGGCCTTTATGGTGGTAGCTAATTCCCATGATGAGGAATTAGTGATGTTAGTCATTTTGGACTGTTGTTGATGTTTGCATGCTAGGTGATTAGCGTGCATAGCATGGCCCTTGGGGTGGTAGCTAATTCCCATGGTGAGGAATTAGTGATATGAGTCACTAGGTCTCAAATGAGTGGGACTAGTGAGCTTGGTAGCCGTACCTGGATTTGGTCGGTGAAGTTGAACTATATGTTCACGAATAGTCGGTACCGCATGCATGGAGTCTCATTGCATAGTGTATGTATGGCGTATAATATGAATGGATGTATTCCAATATTATATGTGTGTTTTGTGTTGGTGTTGAGTATGAATTGAGATTATACGTGTGCTTTATGTTGGTGTTGAGTATGATGTTTGAGTTGATGTGCCGTTACTGAATGTGTGTTATGATTAGGGTGATGAAATGTGTTAAATTACTTAACATTGCATGATATTTTATAATGCTTATTATATCGATTGAGGAACTCACCCTTACAACTATTTTTCAGGTAACGAGCAGTGATTGAGTAGAAGCTAGTGCTTGGAGTCTAGTGTAGTCTCCTTAGTGGGTCATGCTCTGGTAGATGTAACATCGGGATGGGATGTTTTAAATGTTTTATTGTTGGTTGTGAACCAGTTTACATGTAATATGCTACATGTTTTGCATGATTGATTTGATTTCTATCCGCTGCGTATTGTGCAAATGCTGTATGTTTTGAATTAATAAAAGAGCATGACAGTTATTATGGTGAATGGTGTGAAATGATTGTGTGACACCCTTAATTGCATAATTACTCTGATTGATATATTGCTATTTTAATTAAATATTTGGGGTATTTTAGAAGGGTGTTACATCCATCATGGTATGCCTTTACCTTTTCCTTGTAAAGTTTATTCGAATGGTAAGCGTTGTTCCTTGATTCCTCCAATTCATGGAGTTGCCCTTTTCTTCTTTCCCCAGCTAAAGTGGAGTCGAAGTTCAAGAATTTGAGATCCCATAATGCCCTATGCTCCATTTCCACTGGAAGATGACAAGTCTTCCCATACACCATTTGAAACGGAGTTAGCCCAATAGGTGCTTTGTAGGCGGTACGATACGCCCACAAAGCTTCATCCAGTTTCAAGGACCAATCTTTTCTTGAATTCGAGACTGTTTTCTCAAGAATCCGCTTGACTTCTCGGTTTGAAACCTCCGTTTGACCATTCGCTTGTGGGTGGTAGGGAGTGGTCACCTTGTGCTTTACACCATAATGTTGCAAAACTTTTTCTAGAGGTGTATTGCAAAAGTGTGAGCCTTCATCACTTATCAACACCCTCGGCACACCAAAACGTGAACATATGTTTTTCTTTAAAAATTTGATCACTGTTTTGGCATCGGCCTTAGGTGAAGCAATTGCTTCTACCCACTTCGAGACATAGTCAACGGCCACTAGTATGTACTCATTTGAGAAAGAAGAAGGGAGTGGGCCAACGAAATCAATACCCCAACAATAAAAAACTTCTACTTCTAGCATGTTGGTTAGAGGCATTTCGTCCCACTTTCCTATTCCTCCACTCCGTTGGCATGTATCACAACTCTTCGCATGTTCATGTGCATCTTTAAATCAAGATGGCCAATAAAAGCCCGATTGGAGCACTTTAGTGGATGTTCTCAAACCGCTATAGTGACCTCCATACGGAGAGTTGTGACAATGCCAAAGGATGTCTCTTGACTCCTCACTGTCGCATTACGCGAAAAACCGGCGGGAAAACAAGAACAACAGAGCCGCCACCGTGCGTTATTTATCCCAAAAGAGGGAAAGGAAACGCTCAGAGTAAACCTGGAAAAAGCATGGTCTCGCGACCAAAGAGAATGGGATCGGGAGTCGGTTATGCTAAGGGAAGGTATTAGCACCCCTACGCATCTGTCGTACTCGACGGGATCCACGCACAATAGGAAGGAAAATGGTTTCTAAAACACTGCTCAAACACACACTGGCTGAAAGAGACACAAGAAGACAAACAAGACTGACTCGGCAGGATATCGCATCCTGGGCCTACTTAGTCTATCAGGCATAGACATCAGAGTCAAAGTAGTTCGAACTAGGGGAAAAACATGCTCGCTAGGATGTCGCATCCTATGCATACGTATCTTCTTGGACTAAGAAGAATCAGAGCATTCGTAGCTCGACTAACACACGCAAACAAAACAGACACAGGAAATCGACTGCCAATCGCTGGGCTTACGTCGAACTCCACACGAAAATGGGCAAACATGGAACCCGAATGCCAATCGCTGGACTTACATCAGCTTCCGAACCAGACACACCCACACTGGAAACCAGATGCCACGTGATGGACTTATACCGGCCTCCAAGCACACAACAAGAGGATACGGAATGCCAATCGCTGGGCTTACATCCATCTCCTGACACCAACACAGGAAGAAGAAGGGTCTCGATTGCAACCAGGGCAAGAGAAGGGGAAGGTCTCAATCGCAACGAGGGCGAGAGAAAAGAATTAGTGTTAGTTGTTAGTCAAACTCGACAAGACATCGCATCTCGTGCCTACGTATCTCATCTGGACATGAGAATCAGAGTTGCCGTAGTTCGGCTAAACTATTCCTGTTGGTTTGTGTTTTTTAGGTGGACAACGTCACTGCGCAATCTACCGGATGCTCGACCTTTGGAGACTTACTCACCTGTAGTAGAAGGAGTTGACGTATCCTTAAAAAGGGATAATGTTTGTTTGTGTTTTAGGAAAGCTCAAGCAAGAAAGGAAGTCATATACGAAGGAACCGTGCTACCTTAATTGACATGCAAACGAGACTACGCGGAGTCTAGCAAACCTAGGGGATATAATCACACCACACAAGCACATACAACATGAAGTAAACACACCAACAAGGGGCTCAAACATCAAGGCTAGGCTTTATTCGAGGGGTCATGTCAACCTCGACAAACAAGCCTCTGTATCAGGGTGAGGTTAGCTCTTAACCTTGACATTGAGAGTCAAGGTGAAGCCAGATGAAAGGTGAGTGAAGATGAGACTTCACAGCTCTTATCCCTGGCCAGGGAGAGCTTCAGACAATGAAGTGTGGGTCCAGAAAGTGGGAACCCTTCTACACTTATGACACTGACTCAACTGATCTTGGGTTTTTACTCACTATGCATCAACACATGTGGTGTGAGCAAGGTGAGTGACTCACATAATAGTAGGAGATAGGCTACATATCTCTTTTGTCTACCAATTGCCTCATATGAGGTCTTTTCCTGCTTGGGGACAAAGTAAACAATCACAAACATTGCCTCTTAAGGAGGACTTCAGACAGTTGCCTGGCCAGGTAACAAGCCAGGTCTTCCAGACTACATGGAGACAAGAGATTCTACCTCAATGCTTAAGCAAAGCAAAGCAATAGCAAGTTCTCAAAGAACTAAAGCAACTATGGTACCTGAAATCAATCAAATATAATCAGTATTCAAGTCACAAAGTCAAAACAAACAGCATAAGAACCAACAGTCACAAAATCAATCATATGTGCAAAGCACAAGCTCAAGGCAAGTGAGCTAAGCATCCTACAAAATAGAACAAGTTAGTTCATAACAATCAACCAAACTCAATCAACTTGCATTAATCTCCTTAAGGCATTTGCTTCCTAACCTGAAAAGCAAACTCAAACATGAGAAACAAGACCACTAGGACAAGCCTAGGGTCAAAAGGAGGTGAAAAAATTCAAAACAGCAAGTGAAAATTGATCAAAACCAATATTAATCAAACAAGAAAAGAATCCAATGGGTTTCACATCAAAACTATGCACCAAATCAATTTTATGAACAAAACATGTCAAACTATGCATTTTGGAATCACAAAGGACCAAACAGAATGATCACAATCAAATCAATATCAAAATATTTCAATAAATCCTCAAAAAAAATCATGATCAATCAGCATTCATATCATAACAATCACACCAAATTTCAGCTCATTTGGATCAAGGGAAGCAAGTCAATGAAATTCATTAAGTCCAGATAAGTTCAAGCAAGCCAATACAAGGCATCAAAACAAGCATCCACTTCCACCAATCATAAAACAGAAATAAAACATGATAAATGAATGGGACTAAAACCAAGATGTACCTCAAGATGCCTACAATTTACATTCCAAATTTCACATCCATCCAATTAATAACCAGAATTTTACAAATCAAATGGAAACATGTCTCACAAAAAGTCAACAAATGACTAAACAGCAAATAAAATCCCAATCAAATAGGAAATGCTTTCAAAAATTCCAGAGAAATTCAAATGTAATCTCAACATCCATATGCAATCTCATGCAAAAATCCAGCTCAATTCGGATTCACATGGCAAGGAAAATAAAATCAAGAAGTTGCACAAAGCATGGCATGGCACAAAATGTAACACATACAAAGATCATGTCATAACTCTCAATCCAGGAACTCAAAAATTACAAACCACATATCAAAATGACCAGGAAAGAGTCAAGATCATGCATATAAAATTTCATTAATTTCTAATTAGGCATCAAGATTTTATGATCAAAAGAGTGAGCATGGTGCACAAAAGACACATTCAAACAAGCCCTAGCCAAATAATTTTTTCACACGTGCACAACATGATTAAAAATAACCAAAAAATCCAGCACATCACAAGGAGAATGGCACAAAAAATTGCATCAAATTTGGATCAAAATTGAAGGAGTTATCATTTTTTGAATGCAAAAGAAAAATAAAAAAAATGTGGAGGCAATGCATGGAACTATGGACATGTGAATGAAAATAATACAAGACAAATGCATCACACGGAATCGAACCGTGGCTAAACTCCAAGCCTAGCGCCATTTAGTGAAACGTAGAGTTTCACTAAATGAAGTGGCAGCACGCTATTGGCTACAGGGGCGCGGGAAACAACTAATTGAAAATGAAATGAAACCACACGGATCAAACAGCTATCTGGACGCGTTCTTGAACATTTATCCAAATTCATCATTTCCAGAAATCATCAAGAACAAGTCATCACGAAAATGGACAAATTATACATCAATGAACTCGTCTAATCACGTACATCAACAATATCCACGTGCTTTAACCTAACTCTCGTCATGCTAAGCAAATCGATCAAAAGAATTTTTCACATCAAAGCTTCAATTCCAGATTTCTCACTTAATTCTTAATGAAAATCAATTCTACAAGTTGCAACATACTCTAGGATCTAAGACCTACAAGATGCATATCACAATTTCATCAATGGTGAAAGTTGAAATCCAACCTTATGAATGTGCAGCTATTGGATTCGTACGTTTCAAGATGCCAATTGCAAAAATAGAAGTTGAATGATGCTCTAGGAAGTGAATGGAGTGGATCTTGTAGCTCAATTATGCACTAGCTTCAAGAATCATCAAAATGCCATGGATGAACTTGATGATGACAGCTGCGAATCTTCAATGATTTGGCTAAGGTTTTGTGAAATAGTTCTTCAATAATACCTGTAGAAGATAGATCAAACAAGAACCAGCAAAAAGAGTGAAGAAATTCAATGGAAATGGTGAAAAAAGTGTGAAGAAGCTTTGAAGAAAATGGAGAGAATTTGATAAATTTTCTGTTAGATCTGAGAAATGAGATTGTGATTAGGAGTTTCTGTTATGATTAGAGACTTTATATGGTGTGCTAATCCAAATCCTAATCAAGATTAAGCAAATATGATGTGAATTAGTGAAATGAAGTTTTAAGTGTTTTGGCCAAAATGCCCTTTTCACAATGCAGCCAATGTAACAGTACAAGTGCAACTTGAGCAAGTCATATTTGTCATTTAGAATGTGTTGGAATTGGTTTGGAGTGCAAATGCCATGTATTTCTCAAAAACACATTTTTTCCCACCAAAATACAAATTAGTCCACTTGAAAAATGCTATTTTGATGTGTTGATTTTTAATGAAATGTAATGATGCAATATGATAGTACATGTCAAATGTGGTTTGCTCAAAAAAGAATCACCCAATTTGGCCTTTCCATTCAAAAGTTATGCCATTTTGAATTTCAATATTTTCTGAAAATGATTTGATCATAACTTGCCAACCACACATGGGAAATGAGTGTTCTTGGACTTTTCGGAAAGGTGAGATCAAGATATTCAACTTTCATGTTGGACAAAATTCCATTTGAAGCTTGTATGATGAAGTAAATTTGAGGAGAAGAACTTTCCATTTTTGGCAGCTGAAAATTACAGGTCATTACTATTTTTGGAAACTTTTCATCTGACTTCAAATTCTTCAATCTTGATCTTTGATATGTCAAATGAGACTTGTATGGACATGAATGAAGCCTTTCAAACCATCTCCCACCTTTAAATCCATGAAATCAGGCACCGTTGACCACAGTTGACCACAGTTGACTTTCTAGGGTTTCAGCTGAAATTCAGCTTGACTGATGACCTCTGAGCATCCAATCTTTGGCCAAACCACTTCACAATGATCACATAATCATATGAACTTGATAAACCAACCCTAGGGCCTTGCTTCTTTGAGAAATGTACTTGCTTGCTTGATTGACTGATTCTCCTGATCAGCTTGACCTAATCTTGTCTGATGACTTGCACTTGGGGCAAGGACAATGCAATGTTATGCAATGGACTATGTTATGTTAATGACCTAATATGAAATGAATGTACAAAAGGTAGGTGCAAATTTGAGGTGCTACACTCACTTGTTACACACCTTCTCAAAATATTGTATACACCCACTTTAAACAGATACGGATCATCCCAAACATAATATTTTGCATCCGCCAAGAATTTTCTTCTTTGATTGCAAGTGAGGTCTTCCGGTGTTAAACCGGTTGCTTTGTAATTAGTAAAATCAGCAAACCAAGGCCTCACTTGAATCGCATACAGTTTTTCATCCGGAAATTCTTCTCTCCCTTCCTCTTCTTTGTTTCTAATGTCCATATTGACCAACCGAGACAAATGATCCGCCACCAAGTTTTCGGAACCTTTTTTATCCCGGATTTCCAAATCAAACTCTTGCAATAAGAGAATCCAACGAATTAGTCTTTGTTTGGAATCCAGCTTGGTTAGCAAATATTTGATCACCGAGTGGTCAGTGTAGACTACAACTTTTGACCCAATTAAGTAAGCTCTAAACTTTTCCAATGCGTACACTATGGCTAGTAATTCTTTTTCAGTTGTTGCATAATTGACTTGTGCTTCATTTAACACTTTACTAGCATAGTGAATAGCATGAAAAACTTTATCTCTTCTTTGACCCAACACCGCACCAACCGCATAATCGTTTGCGTCACACATAAGTTCAAAATCAAGTTTCCAATTTGGTGCCACGATTATGGGTGCGGTGACCAACTTTTCTTTTAAATCTAGGAAAGCTTTTGAGACATGACTCATCGAAAAGAAAATGCGTACCTTTGTTGAGCAAGTTACTCAATGGCTTTGCTATCTTTGAAAAATCTTTGATGAATCTCCGGTAGAAACCGGCATGTCCGAGAAAGCTCATTATTCCTTTTATATTTGTTGGAGGTGGTAGTTTCTCGATAACTTCCACCTTAGCTTTGTCAACCTCTAATCCTTCGGAGGAGATCTTGTGACCGAGTACAACACCTTCGGTGACCATGAAGTTGCATTTTTCCCAATTGAGCACTAAGTTGGTCTCCACGCATCTTCCCAAAACCATATCAAGATGTTTTAAGCACAAATCAAAAGATGATCCATACACAGAGAAATCATCCATGAACACCTTAATGCATTCTTCTATTAAGTCCGAGAATATAGCTTGTATACACCGTTGAAATGTGGTCGGTGCATTACATAACCCAAAAGGCATTCTTCGGTAAGCAAAGATGCCAAAAGGATATGTAAAAGCTGTCTTCTCATGATCCGCCGGATTGACCAAAATTTGGTTGTACCCCGAGTACCCGTCCAAGAAACAGTAGAAATTTTTGTCGGCTAACCTCTCCAACATTTGGTCCATGAAAGGTAGTGGGAAATGATCTTTCCTTGTAGCTTGGTTCAACCTTCTATAGTCAATACACATCTTCCACTTGGTTACCGTTCTTGTCGGAATCAACTCATTTTTATCATTTTTGATAACCGTCATGCCACCTTTCTTGGGAACTACTTGTACCGGACTCACCCATGCACTATCGGATATAGGATAAATCATTCCGGCTTCCAAGAGTTTGACAACTTCTTTCCGAACTACCTCTTTCATCGGTGGATTTAGGCGCCTTTGAGGTTATGCAACGGGTTTGAAATTCTCCTCCATCATGATCTTATGCATACAATAGGCCGGACTAATACCCTTCAAGTCGGATAACACCCACCTGTAATACCTCAAAATTTGCCCCCCTCATGCATGCATTCATTTTTAGGTCATTTAACATTTCATATTGCATTTCATCATGTCAATCGGAATTAGATCCAAGAAACTTGAATATCATCCAAGACACTTTGTGGGTCCTATCTGGGTGATCAGTCAACACAAGGGAATGGCTTGAGATACTTCCAACATGTTCAAATGGGGTCTATTCATCAGTCAAAATGTTAATCTTGAAGGAGCAAAAGTTTGTTCATGATTGTCATGCTCGCTAGGCGAAGCCCACACGTTTCGAAAAAAAAACGAAAAAAATAAATAAATAAAAAAAAATAATAATAATAATAATAAAAAAAATATATATATAACAGAAAAATCTTGGTCTTGGACCTCTCTCTTTTGAGCCCACAAAGTCACAAAAATCAGGTTATAAATTCTAGACTTCCATCTCCCAAAAAACCCTAGGAAAAAGATAGTGAGAGAAGAGCTAACAGAGTTCAGAGCAACCTCCAGAGACTGAAAGGAACTCATCTGCAAAGAGCCAATTCCATCTCATATAAACCCTCAGATTGCTTTGCAAACCCAACCGGGCAATTCAATTTCGTTCGATCTCTCCAATCAGGTTTGCCCTATTTCCATTACTCTATGCTTTCAATTTGAATGCTCTGAATGTATGAGGTATTATCGTTAGGTTTTGCATTTGGGCACATGTTTTAGTATGTATGTCATGTCTTGATGTGTGGATCCTTGCCCCTGACTTTGAATTTTGATACCCTTTTGATGCATGTGTTTAACAAGAGGTTTAGGCCTCCTACACTTGGTTGCTTTTTGTGAGCTCTTTTTGTGAATTTTAATGGCATGATTCATGTGGTTACATTTTGATTTGGGGCAACTCTTGATTGCGCCACATCTTGTCACACTAACCTGTTTGTTGAGTTTTTTGTGAGGTCTCACATGACTCCTGAAAGGATAGCTTGCTTGGCATTCCACTTTATTTGTGGGATACCATTTGGAGATTTATTCCGATTACCTGTATTGACTTGCTTTCTTTGATGGTGTCAGCTTGAGAGATCTCTGGGTTTCTTATTTCTTTAGTTGTCGTTACTTCAAATCTTTATCCGTGTGGTAGATCTCTTGATCCTTTATCTTTCTCGCATTTTACCGCTTTCTTAGCTGGAAGACCTCAATAGGAGGCAATGTTTTCTTTTGTTTGTTTACTTTTGTGCCCAAAGACCTCCAAGAAGAGGCATCAGTGCTAAAGACCTCCCTGAAGAGGAAATTGACGGATAAAAGGGATTAGTAATCAATCCCCTGTTATTAAGTGTGTCGTTCTTTATGCTCGCACTACGTGTTGATGCTTCAGAACAAAAGCCCAAGGTCTTTTGTCCGGTCAGTCAGTGGAGAGGGTTCCACCTTTCAAAATCCCTACTTTTTGTCATAAGCTCACCCTGGCCAGGGTTAAGAGCTATGAGGTCTTATCCTCATTACCCTTTTGATCTGCTCACCCTGACGTTCAATGTCAGTGGTTAAGAGCCCATTTGATTACCTTTCCATGGCTTGTTTGTCGAGGTTGATATGACCCCTCTTGACTAAAGCCCTACCCATGTATGTTTGAGCCCCCCTGTTGGCGCGTTTACTTTAAGATACATGTTTTGTGTGGTGTGATCGTTTCCCCATAAGATTGCTAGGCTTCGTACAGTCTCTTGTTTGCATGTCAATTAAGGTAGCATTGTTTCTTCGTCTAAGAATTTCTTTTTTGCATGAGCATTCCTAAAACACAAACAAACTCATTGATTTTTATTCTCCTAAGAACACGTTAACTCCTTCTACTATAGGCGAGTAAGTCTCCAAAGGTCGAGCATCCGGTAGATTGCGTAGTAACATCGTTCACCCAAAAACACAACCCTTATCCCGTAGTTAGCCGAACTACGGCTTGCTCTGATTCTCATTCCAGATGAGATACGTAGGCATAAGACGCGATGTCTTAGCGAGCACACTCCTCTTTAACCCCTAGGTAGCCGAGCTACGAAGACTCTGATTCTCATGTTCAGATGAGATACGTATGCAGTGGATGCGACATCCGTGCGAGTCATTTTCTTTTGACCCCTCTTTTAGTAAATAGTACATTAGATAAACCTACACCCTTTAGACAAGAACAACATAAGTGGATCCTGTAGAGTACTACGGATGCGTAGGGGTGCTAATACCTTCCCTTCGCATAATCGGCTCCCGAACCCAAGATTTGGTTGCGAGACCTTGTCTTTTCCTTTCCTCTTTTCAGGTTTACTTCGAGCGTTTCCTTTCCCTCCTTTGGGATAAATAACGCACGGTGGCGACTCTTCTGTCATTTCTTTTTTCGCCGGTTGTTTTTTCGCATTCTTTTTTCAGGTTGCGACAGCTGGCGACTCTGCTGGGGACAATTCTTTTCCCTAGTGGGCCTTTCCTAGCGTTTGTTTGTTTATTGTCTATTGTGTGTTATTTATTTATTGCTTTGCATACTTATCTGCTTGCATTGCATCCTATGTGCGCTTTACTGTTTCATGCATACTGTGCTGGCTGTGTTTCTGTTTTGCTGTCGGGTGGGAGTCACAAGAGGTAAAAGGCCCAATACATAGGCTATGAGTGAACTTTAGGACACCTAGGAATAAAGTGATTCATGGGAAACGGGTGGTATGGCGCCACTTAGCGGAACATGGTATCGCGAGCAGTTCAGATTCTGATGGGGTATTATCGTTGCATACACCTGGTATGCATATGATGATATTCTTGAAAGGATTGTTTATCCTGCGTTTCTCTTGACCTTACCCTGGCCTAGATTACACCCGTGAGTGGGGCGGGAATGAATCACTTACAGGTACTAATGGAGACTTGTTCTGTTGGTGACCGTGTTCCGTTGGTGACTTTTTCTTGTTGGTGACCGTTGGTTCTGAAGTATGGGTTCTAAGTTGATGACTGTATTCTATGGTTCCCGGTTCCGAATTTATGCTGAAGTTCTGATCCTGTGCCTCGTGATATATAACCAACCCAGTTTTCTAGAGCAAAGTTTTGATCTCGTAGTACATTCTTCAGTGGGTTTCTCTTCAGACAGTGCAACCCAACAGATATTCAAGCAGATACAGCAACCTTGATTTTCATGTCACTGCATTGCATCACATCATTTTGCATTCATGTCATTTAACACATGTTTATCTATTCCCACGGGTTCATATCTTCTTCTTGATCCTAGTCGGGGTTTTCTTCTTACATTGTTTATCGAATGTGAGACTGGAATCAAGGGGGTAGAATACCTTTTGAAATTAATAAACATGTCATTGCATTTGCATATTCATTAGCATGTCTTGCATAACAGGTACCTCCGTAGTGTTCTCAGTTGTTTGGTGTTCCATCAGCAGGATAGCTGACTCAGGCATTCACCGATACGGTACCCGCAGAAACCACCAGAGAGCAATGGAAAGCCTACAAGCAGAGTTTGCCGAGATGAAGATCCGCATGAACCAATTCATGGATGTGGTTCAGGGGGTGGCTCAGGGACAGCAAGAGCTCAGGCAGATGATGCAGAGGAATCCCGCCACTACTCAACCAGAGACGTTGACTGATCCTCCAGCTGGAGAGGCTAACGGACCCAATGGACCGGGGCCTACCCCGATCCTACATGTCACCTCCGATCAGCAACCCGTCCATGATGATCAGGAGGATCAGTTCCCCTTGCTTTAGGAAGACTTTGGTATGAGTCATGGTATGGACCCTGTGTTTCGGAGACTTGAAGAGAGGCTGAAGGCAGTAGAAGGACAGAATCCTGTGGGAGTAGACGTTGCTGACTTGGGATTGGTCCCAGGCGTGAGGGTGCCACCGAAATTCAAGGTCCCGATATTTGACAAATACAGTGGCAGCTCTTGCCCCAAGACCCATGTGCAAGCGTATTTCCGTAAAATGATCGCATACTCTGACGATGAAAAGTTGCTTATGTACTTTTTCCAGAATAGCCTAGCTGGGGCATCCCTGGAATGGTATATGAGGCTGGACAGAGCCCGCATCCACTGTTGGAGGGATTTGGCTGAGGCTTTTGTGAAGCAGTATCAGTATAATGCAGACATGGCTCCAGACAGAACTCAACTTCAGAATCTGTCTCGTAAAGGCAATGAGTGCTTCAGGGAATACGCTCAACGCTGGAGGGAGACAGCTTCCCGTGTTCAACCTCCTATGTTGGAGAAAGAAATGGCTAACATGTTCATGAACACTCTACCCGGATCTTACTTGGAGTGCCTGGTGGGTTGCAATGCCTCCAACTTTGCTGATGTAGTCTCTACCGGAGAGAGGGTGGAGAATTACCTGAAGACATACAAGACCCAGAGTGGAGGTGGATCTTCATCAGGGGTGAAGAAGCCATTCATTCAGGGACAGAAGGGGAGAGAAGGGGATGCAAGTTCCATATCTTCTTATCAGAACAGGGGTATCCGGAGGAATGACTTTCAGAGCTATCATCAACAACCGTATGTTGCGGCTGTGACCATTCCAGCTGCAGCACCACTACAACCACTACAACCGGGTAACAGACCCGCTTATCAACAAAGGCCAAGGACGATGGACCGGCGTTTCGACACTCTTCCAATGTCGTACGCTCAGTTGCTTTCTAGTCTTCAACAACTACAACTTGTGCAGTTACGCACTCTGGCTCCTCCCATTGGTAGACTTCCAATGGGTTACGACGCCAACGCTAGGTGTGGCTTCCACTCTGGGGCACCTGGCCACAATATTGAGAACTGCAAAGCTTTTAAGCACGTAGTTCAGGACCTCATAGATTCAAAGGCCATCGACCTGGCACCGGCTCCTAATGTCGTCAACAATCCCATGCCGCAACATGGTGGGGCAAATGTTAATATGATGGAAGGAGAAGTCAAATTGGTCTCTGCAATCAACAATGAAGATGGGGATAATGATTGCGACATCGATAACTGGGTGCGACCGAGGATCCCGGGTGAAGTCATCAACAATTGGTCTTCTGAGGAGATTGTCCAAGTCACTTTTCTTGAAGAGTAATTTTCTTTGTTTATTCATGCATGTCCAAGTCTTACGTTCCGCCTAGGGCGTAATGACTCATTGTAGGGCTCATCTATGTGGATAACTGCATTTTTTATCATAAATAAAGGACGCCTTTTTGCATTCAAATGTTTTGCTCATTGTCTTTCTATTTTTATAGTTTTCAAAATCAAAAAAATGTATTTGGCAATGTTTTGTCTAGTTTTCATTCCTTGTTCACACTCATAAGCACATACCATCACTCACGCAGATGCACATCACCGGATCCTATTGATAACGGTTCTGCTATGGCTCGCTTCGACTTTGAAAATCCAATCTTTCAAGCTGAAGAAGAGGGTGATGAAGATTGTGAACTCCCTGAAGAAATTACCAGGTTATTAAAACAGGAGGAAAGGGTCAATCAACCGCATCAAGAGTCTACTAAAGTGATTAATCTCGGCACCGAGGACGTCAAGAGAGAAATCAAGATAGGGGCTGCTTTGGAAGATAATGTGAAGAATGGGCTGATTGAATTGCTGCAAGAGTATGTTGACATCTTTGCCTGGTCTTATCAGGATATGCCCGGGCTTGACACAAATATCGTAGTACACCGTTTTCCTCTCAAAGAGGATTGTCCTCCGGTCAAGCAGAAGCTCAGAAGAACAAGACCAGAGATGGCTGCTAAGATAAAGGAAGAAGTGCAAAAACAGTTGGATGCAGGGTTTCTAGCAGTCACAAATTATCCGCCATGGGTTGAAAATATCGTTCCAGTACCTAAGAAGGATGGAAAGGTACGGATGTGTGTTGACTACCGGGATCTGAACAGAGCTAGTCCTAAAGATGATTTCCCATTACCTCACATCGATGTTTTGGTGGATAACACAACTCAGTTCTTGGTATTCTCCTTCATGGATGGATTTTCTGGCTATAATCAAATTAAGATGGCACCAGAAGACATGGAGAAGACAACATTCATAACCCAATGGGGCACTTTCTGCTACAAGGTGATGCCGTTTGGTCTGAAAAATGCCGGAGCAACATATCAACGAGCGATGGTGACTCTTTTCCATGATATGATTCATCATGAAATCGAGGTTTATGTTGATGATATGATTGCCAAATCTCAGACGGAAGAAGAACATTTGCTGAATTTGCAGAAATTGTTTGAGCGTTTGAGAAAATTCAAGCTGAGGCTTAATCCGAACAAGTGTACTTTTGGGGTGAGATCTGGAAAACTACTGGGTTTTATTGTTAGTGAAAAAGGGATTGAGGTGGATCCGGCCAAAGTGAAAGCAATACAGGAAATGCCTGAGCCAAGAACAGAGAAACAAGTATGTGGTTTCTTAGGAAGGTTGAACTACATTGCAAGGTTCATCTCTCACCTAACAGCCACGTGTGAGCCAATTTTCAAATTGTTGAGAAAAGATCAGGCCATCAGGTGAAATGATGATTGCCAAAGGGCTTTCGAGAAGATAAAAGAGTATTTGCAGAATCCTCCTATCCTTATGCCTCCGGTCCCAGGGAAACCGCTGATTATGTATTTGACAGTACTAGACAATTCCATGGGTTGTGTTCTCGGTCAACACAACGAGACAGGTAGGAAAGAGCATGCTATCTACTACATGAGTGAGAAATTCACAGATTGCGAGTCGAGATACTCGATGCTTGAAAAGACATGTTGTGCACTTGCATGGGCTGCTAAGCGTTTGAGACAATACATGCTGTCTCACACAACCTTACTGATCTCCAAGATGGATCTAGTCAAGTATATATTTGAGAAGCCAGCTCTCACCGGAAGGGTTGCTCGTTGGCAAATGGTACTGACAGAGTACAATATCCAGTATACATCCCAGAAAGCCATCAAGGGGAGTATTCTGTCAGACTATCTTGATCAACAGCCGGTTGAAGATTACGAGCCGATGAAGTTTGATTTTCCAGATGAAGACATCATGTTCCTCAAGATGAAAGACTGCGAAGAGCCAGTTGTCGAGGAGGGACCTGATCCAGACGAAAAGTGGACTTTGTTGTTTGATGGGGCTGTCAATGCCATAGGAAGTGGAATTGGTGCTGTCATCACTACTCCGAAAGGTGCCCACATGCCTTTCACCGCTCGTCTGATATTTGAGTGCACCAATAATGAAGCTGAGTATGAAGACTGTATCTTGGGTATTGAGAAAGTCATTGATTTGAGAATCAAGACTTTGAACATCTTCGGAGATTCAGCTCTAGTGATCAATCAAGTGAATGGTGATTGGAACACTCTCCAGCCCAATCTGGTCCCTTACAGAGATTACACGAGAAGACTGTTGACTTTCTTCACAATAGTAAAGTTGTATCATATACCTCGTGACGAAAACCAGATGGCAGATGCTCTTGCTACTCTATCCTCCATGATTAACGTGATTCGGTGGAACCACGCTCCCAGGATCGATGTGATGCGCCTCGACAGGGCCGCGTATGTGTTTGCTGCTGAACTGGTAGTTGACGACAAGCCCTGGTATCACGACATCAAGCGCTTTCTGAAGAATCAAGAGTACCCTGCAGGGGCATCCAACAATGATAGAAAGACTTTGAGAAGATTGGCAGGCAGTCTCTTCTTGAACAAAGACGATGTGCTGTATAAGAGGAACTTCGACATGGTTTTGCTCAGATGTGTGGATAGACACGAAGCAAACATGTTAATGCAGGAAGTTCATGAAGGCTCCTTCGGTACTCATGCCGGCGGACATGCAATGGCTAAGAAATTATTGAGAGCGGGATATTACTGGATGACCATGGAATCTGATTGTTTCAAATATGCTCGGAAGTGTCATAAATGCCAGATTTATGCTGATAAGGTACATGTGGCGCCAAATCCTTTGAATGTGATGTCTTCTCCGTGGCCTTTTGCTATGTGGGGCATCGATATGATTGGAAAGATTGAGCCGACCGCCTCCAATGGGCATCGCTTCATCCTTGTTTCCATCGACTATTTCACCAAGTGGGTCGAAGCAGCATCGTTCGCGAATGTCACCAGACATGTGGTTGCCCGTTTCATCAAGAAAGAAATCATTTGTCGCTATGGGATTCCCGAAAGAATCATTACTGATAATGGTTCTAAGCTCAACAACAAAATGATGAAGGAGTTGTGCCAGAACTTCAACATTCAGCATCACAATTCTTCCCCTTATCGCCCTAAGATGAACGGTGTTGTTGAGGCGGCAAATAAGAACATAAAGAAGATTGTGCAGAAGATGGTCGTTACGTACAGAGATTGGCATGAGATGCTACGCTTCGCCTTGCATGGGTACCGTACTTCAGTACGTACATCGACCGGGGCAACCCCTTACTCCCTTGTGTATGGTATGGAAGCAGTCCTACCTGTTGAAGTGGAGATTCCTTCTCTAAGAGTCCTGTTGGATATCAAGTTAGACGAATCTGAATGGATTCGGACAAGGTTCAATGAGTTGAGTCTTATCGAAGAGAAGCGAATGGCAGCCATTTGTCATGGGCAGTTGTATCAGAGTCGGATGAAGAGAGCCTTTGATCAGAAAGTGCATCCTCGATGTTTCCAAGTCGGAGATTTAGTGTTGAAAAGGATCCTTCCTCCTCAGACAGATCACAGGGGCAAGTGGACTCCTAACTATGATGGACCGTATATTGTCACCAAGGTTTTTGATGGTGGGGCCTTAATGCTTGCAACGATGGATGGTGAAAATTTCACTTCTCCTGTGAACTCAGACGCAGTTAAAAAATACTTCGCATAAAATAGACCCGCTGGACAGTAAAAAGAATAGTCCAGGAAAAAATGGGCATCCCGACGAACCAAGAAAATGAAAAGGTTCGGGAAAAAATTAGGGATTAAAAATGAAAAGATCGTACACCCGGTAAGTTGAAAACCTGAAAAGGCAACTTAGGCAAAAATGGGTATCCCGGTGGATTGAAAACCCGAAAAGGGCGATCCAGGCAAAAGTTAGGGATTAAACGAATGACTATGTTCTGAGTAGTTCTGAATCTCATCTCGTGTCAATGACCGGAAACTTTTGAAGGATAGGAAACAGTCTAATCATTCTTTTCAGAAAGCTGATCATCTAGAGGATCTTGAAGACGAGCAAGTCATAGCAGAATTGGAACCCAATAGAAATCCATTTCACATTGCCATTAGATTAATTTCTGTTTTTATCTTTTGTGAGATTACCTCTTTCCAGGGATTGCTTCCTGATGTAAATGCCTATTCAGAGGCCATTCAATCAATAAAATCATGTTATTCAGTATATCTTTGTTTTCATTTTCATTTTACTGTTTTGTTTGCAAAAATGACGTCCGAATTTTTGATAAACATTGCATCATGAAACATAAGAGCTTTACAGGTACATGCTTAATAAACATTTAAAATTGCTGTAAATGTCAAGTGCTTTAGATCGTCTATTCAGAATAGGTACCCTCGGGGCATTTCCTTAAGGTTCCCAGCCGATGATCGCGAATGTTTTCCCCCAACAGTCGAAGTTGGTATCTTATCCCTGCAGAGCTGATCAGAGCATTGGATTCTTCGATCCCCAGCAGGCTCTCACTATTGTACCTCCCCCAAGAGGTTGTTTCAGAATATACACTCCCCAGTAGAGTTGACAGTGCCAGACTATATATCCCCAACGGAGTTGACAGTGCCAGACTGTATCTTCCTAGCAGAAGCGGCTGCTCCTCAGGGTTCGATGCCAGATCGATGATCTCGACGCCAGATCCATGGTCTCTTTCCTTGAAGCAGAATCTCGGTACCGTATCGGTGTTTGCTTCCCCTGCTAAGTCGTCTCTCTCGCAGATTATGGTTGCCAGAACCACTATCGCTTTCCCCAACAGCAGGTTTTCAGTGCCGTTCTCTCCCTAGTCAGAGTCTCGGTATTTCGTCATTGCTAGAACACCATGTGGAGGGTCATTTCCCCATAGAGTTCTTTGCACTGTGCATCTCTAACAACCTTGTCAGGGTCCAGAAGATGGTGATCATTTCCCCAGCAGATTCCCTTGCCTCGGCTTGGCATTCTACCCAGCATTTCACATTCCTGCATGTAGAATCATATTGCATTGCATCCTCCCAAATCGCGTAGCATTTCCATTTTCATGGAGCATTAAGCCATTGAAAAATTCAAACATACGCATGTAAGCATAAAACATTCTCGGTATCCCAAGTGATAAGCCAGAAGTTGTTTCCAGTACTCAGACTGAAGATTGTTCATGACTTGCCTTTATTATCCCCAGCAAGTGTCATTGGCCCATGCGCCGCCTCTATTATCTTTCCCTATTTCTGCCAATGCTGACATGCATGAAGTTTTTCCGGTATTCAAACCGAAGTGGCGTTCAGGCCAGCTTTCTGATGTTCAGATCGAAGAAGTTTCCGACATTCAGGTCGATGCAACTTTTGGCATTCAGGCCAGTTTCCGGTATTCAGACCGAAGTGGCATTCAGGCCAATTTTCTGATATTCAGATCAAAGTGGCATTCAGGCCAATTTTCCGATATTCAGATCAAAGTGGCATTCAGGCCAGTTTTCCGATGTTCAGATCGAAGAAGTTTCCGACATTCAGGTCGACGCAACTTGTGGCATTCAGGCCAGCCTCTCGGTGTTCAGACCGATATTAATAATCTCATATCTTCTGATGTTCAGATCGAAGTCATTTCCAGTATTCAGACTGATGAGCGGCATTCAGGCCATGGTTATTTCTGTGTTACCATTTATTTTGGTATCCAGGTTAACATTCTTTTTCGGTATTCAGACTGACTCTCACCGTACCAAACGGATTCTTCTTTCAAGACCACCTTTTTGCCGATTCTGACAGGCATTGTTACTTCACTTCACTTCAGTGCAAATTTTCGGGCTTTTATTGTATTCAATCCCTTGATACCTCGAAAGTGCGAAAGCCGCTGCTATCTTCTTTTCGGGTCTCCAGTTGATTGAATAGGGGCAACTGTAATACCTCAAAATTTTCCCCCCTCATGCATGCATTCATTTTTAGGTCATTTAACATTTCATATTGCATTTCATCATGTCAATCGAAATTAGATCCAAGAAACTTGAATATCATCCAAGACACTTTGTGGGTCCTATCTGGGTGATCAGTCAACACAAGGGAATGTCTTGAGATACTTCCAACATGTTCAAATGGGGTATATTCATCAGTCAAAACGTTAATCTTGAAGGAGCAAAAGTTTGTTCATGAACTGTCATGCTCGCTAGGCGAAGCCCGCGCGTTTCAAAAATAAATAAATAAATAAATAAATAAAATAAATAAATAAATAAATAAATAAAATATAACAGAAAAATCTTGGACTTGGACCTCTCTCTTTTGAGCCCACAAAGTCACAAAAATCAGGTTATAAATTCTAGACTTCCATCTCCCAAAAAACCCTAGGAAAAAGATAGTGAGAGAAGAGCTAACAGAGTTCAGAGCAACCTCCAGAGACTGAAAGGAACTCATCTGCAAAGAGCCAATTCCATCTCATATAAACCCTCAGATTGCTTTGCAAACCCAACCGGGCAATTCAATTTCGTTCGATCTCTCCAATCAGGTTTGCCCTATTTCCATTACTCTATGCTTTCAATTTGAATGCTCTGAATGTATGAGGTATTATCGTTAGGTTTTGCATGTGGGCACATGTTTTAGTATGTATGTCATGTCTTGATGTATGGATCCTTGCCCCTGACTTTGAATTTTGCTACCCTTTTGATGCATGTGTTTAACAAGAGGTTTAGGCCTCCTACACTTGGTTGCTTTTTGTGAGCTCTTTTTGTGAATTTTAATGGCATGATTCATGTGGTTACATTTTGATTTGGGGAAAATCTTGATTGCGCCCCATCTTGTCACTCTAACCTGTTTGTTGAGTTTTTTGTGAGGTCTCATATGACTCCTGAAAGGATAACTTGCTTGGCATTCCACTTTATTTGTGGGATACCATTTGGAGATTTATTCCGATTACCTGTATTGACTTGCTTTCTTTGATGGTGCCAGCTCGAGAGATCTCTGGGTTTCTTATTTCTTTAGTTGCCGTTACTTCGGATCTTTATCCGTGTGGTAGATCTCTTGATCCTTTATCTTTCCCGCATTTTACCGCTTTCTTAGCTGGAAGACCTCAATAGGAGGCAATGTTTTCTTTTGTTTGTTTACTTTTGTGCCCAAAGACCTCCAAGAAGAGGCATCGGTGCTAAAGACCTCCCTGAAGAGGCAATTTACAGATAAAAGGGATTAGTAATCAATCCCCCGTTATTCAGTGTGTCGTTCTTTATGCTCGCACTACGTGTCGATGTTTCAGAACAAAAGCCCAAGGTCTTTTGTCCGGTCAGTCAGTGGAGAGGGTTCCACCTTTCTGAATCCCCACTTTTTGTCATAAGCTCACCCTGACCAGGTTTAAGAGCTATGAGGTCTTATCCTCATTACCCTTTTGATCTGCTCACCCTGACGTTCAATGTCAGTGGTTAAGAGCCCATTTGATTACCTTTCCATGGCTTGTTTGTCGAGGTTGATATGACCCCTCTTGACTAAAGCCCTACCCATGTATGTTTGAGCCCCCCTGTTGGCGCGTTTACTTTAAGATACATGTTTTGTGTGGTGTGATCGTTTCCCCATAAGATTTCTAGGCTTCGTACAGTCTCTCGTTTGCATGTCAATTAAGGTAGCACTGTTCCTTCGTCTAGGACTTCCTTTTTTGCATGAGCATTCCTAAAACACAAACAAACTCATTGATTTTTCTTCTCCTAAGAACATGTTAACTCCTTCTACTATAGGCGAGTAAGTCTCCAAAGGTCGAGCATCCGTTAGATTGCGTAGTAACGTCGTTCACCCAAAAACACAACCCTTAACCCGTAGTTAGCCGAACTACAGCTTGCTCTGATTCTCATTCCAGATGAGATACGTAGGCATAAGACGCGATGTCTTAGTGAGCACACTACTCTTTAACCCATAGGTAGTCGAGCTACGAAGACTCTGATTCTCATGTTCAGATGAGATACGTATGCAGTGGATGCGACATCCGTGCGAGTCATTTTCTTTTGACCCCCCTTTTAGTAAATAGTACATTAGATAAACCTACACCCTTTAGACAAGAACAACAAAAGTGGATCCCGTAGAGTACTACGGATGCGTAGGGGTGCTAATACCTTCCCTTCGCATAATCGGATCCCGAACCCAAGATTTGGTTGCGAGACCTTGTCTTTTCCTTTCCTCTTTTCAGGTTTACTTCGAGCGTTTCCTTTCCCTCCTTTGGGATAAATAAGGCACGGTGGCAACTCTCCTGTCATTTCTTTTTTCGCCGGTTGTTTTTTCGCATTCTTTTTTCAGGTTGCGACACCACCCTATTGCACCTTCATTCTTTTTCAGCACTTGTATCAATTTGTATTCCTCTTTTATGGACAAGGTGTTACTAATGATCACCGGTTTAGTACATTCGTCACCAAGGAACACATACTTCAAGTGTGAAGGGTATCATTTTCAGCTCTAATTTTGGTTCTTCCATTGTCTTCGTCGCATCCAAGTCTTCCTTTGTTTCTTCTTGATAAGTAAGCTCGCCACAAGATTCTAACTCATGCAACATTGCTTCAATCTCTTTTTCTTCATTTTCGATCAACACATTATAGGCTCCGATAAGAGATCTTTCTAGAGGATTAGAAATATGAACTTGGTTTGCGACCTCCACTACTTCCTCTTCGATTGCATCGATTCGGAAAGAATCATGCTTGTCATTTGGATGCTTCATAGCTTCAAAAAGATTAAAGGTCACCTCTTCGTCTTGCACTCTCACCTTCATTAGTCCATCATCTATGTCAATCATCATCCGGGCTGTTTTCATGAATGGTCTTCCAAGAATTAGAGGAACATCACGATCCTCATCCATCTCTACTATCACGAAATCTACCGGAAACAAGAATTTGTCCACTTTCACTAACATGTCTTGAGCAATTCCATATGGTGAAGTGGTAGACTTGTCGGCTAGTTGTAAAGTCATCCTTGTCGATTTGATCTCAATATTTCCCAATCTTTTAACAATGGAGAGGGGGATTAAATTAATGCTAGACCCCAAGTTAATCAAACCATTACCAATGTATGTGCTTCCAATGGTCACCGGTAAAACGACTCGGCCTGGATCGGATTCCTTCCTTGGGAGAGTCTTTTGAATGATGGCACTACAACGTGCATCAAGTAAGATGGTTTCGTCTTCCACGTGTCTCCTTTTCTTTGTAAGAATGTCCTTCATGAACTTTGCGTACCGTTGCATTTGTTCTAATGCGTCGGCAAATGGAATATTGATTTGAAGTTGTTTGAATATGTCCATGAACCGTGCATAATGCCTAGCATTGTCCTTCTTCAATGGAGCATGTGGATAAGGTAGATGTTGGGTTGGAATGACGCTCACACCTTTCTCTCCTTTCTTCTTCTTTCTTGGTTCAACATCCTTTTTCACCTCCAATTCAGGCTGTTCTTTTGCTGGCAAAACCTGCTCTTTTCGCGGCGCGAAGGGGGATCGCGGCGCGAACTGTAGAGTTCCAGCCACTTTCTCCCTTCCACCAACCATATCCTCTTTTTCCAGCACCCCATCCGTATCATTCTCTACTGTAATTTCCTCACTTTTTCCACTTGTCAATTCTTTACCGCTCCTCGTGACAATTGCTTTACAATGCTCCTTTGGATTGGTTTGAGTGTTCGCGGAAAAGGAAGATCCTGCATTTTGTTCCGACAGTTGCTTCGCAAGTTGGCCTACTTAATTGCTGCTTCGTTAGTCTTCTGATTTGCCATGGAAGCTTGCATGAATTATTGAAGAGTGTCCTCTAGCTTGGAATTTCCTCCTTGCGATTGTTGGCCTTGAGAGTTTGGGTGTTGATAGGGACCTTGTTGCTGAAAATTTTGATTGTTGAGCCTTGATGGTTGATAGCCTTGATTGTTTCTTGGTTGATAACCTTGATTGTTAGGAGGTTGCCTTTGATAGCCCTGATTTTGATTGTTCACATAACTCACTTCTTCTAGTGAAGGACAAAAACCAGTAGGGTGATCCCCTTGACATAATTCGCAACATGCTACTTGATGTTGAACTTGAGACCCTTGAATTTCTTTCATTTGTTATGGAAGCTTGGCCATTTGTTGAGTGAGCAACTCCACTTGTTGAGAGAGTAGCTTGTTTTGAGCAAGAATGACGTCATTGGTATTCAACTCAAGAACTCCCGGTTTACATTGTGAAGGGCTACGGTCATGTTGACTTTGGCGATCATTGAGTGCCATCCGATTAATAATGACTTTAGCTTCCTCCGCATTCTTTGACATAAGAGAACCACCCGCGGTAGCATCCAAAAGTGTCTTGTGAGTTGATTGGAGCCCATTTAGAAAAATATGAATTTGAGTGAGCTCATCAAAACCATGACCCTTGCATTTTCTTAACATTGACTTGAATCTTTCCCAAGCCTCATTTAGAGACTCGTTGCTTCCTTGAGTGAATACCGCAATAGCCGTTTTGGCTTCCATGAATCGGGATTGAGGGAAATATCTTTCTAAGAACTTTTCTTCTAGCAAATTCCAATCCGTCATCACTCTTGGTGCTTGATCAAGGTACCACTCCTTTGCCTTTCCCATTAAGGAGTGTGGGAACATCCTTTTGAATAACGCCTCTTCACCCGTTTCATCAATTCCCGTAGAACCCGCAATCTCATAGAATTTGATGAGATGGGTATACGGGTCTTCATGGTCCATTCCGGTGAATGGATTTGCATAGAGAAGTTGGAGGATTCCGGTCTTCATCTCCGTATTTCTTCCTCCACGGGCAAATTGAGCATTTCTTCTTGGACTATTAGCGGACATTTCGGTACGATTGTCATCCGCCATGTTTCCGTCACAAACTTCTACAACCACTTCTTCGATTTGAACAAGTGCAGAGGTAGATGCTTCTTCTCTCCGGTTCCTCTCTTCGGCTAGTTTCCCTCTTCTTCGTGTTTTGGTATTGAGCTTCCGAAGTGTTCTTTCAATTTCGGGATTGAATTGAAAATGCTCCTCGGTGGCTTTTTCTCGCATTCACTAGAATCTACAAAACTAACAAACCAAGTGAAACACAAGAGGGATAATAATAAAAGTAACAAAACTTAAAACAATGAATTATTGCAATGCTTGTAATATCGAACACCAATCCCCGGCAACGACGCCAATTTGTTGAAAAGTATATCTTCGGCAAATATTTTTATATCGTATCCACAGAGATTGGTTGTTATTACCGCCGTTCTATAATCCAAATTGTTATAAGTTTAGAAAGTAACAAAGTTGTTTTGTTTGGAAAGTTATCTTGAGAGTAAATGTCACTAAAAACAGTAAAATGGTTTTAATCAAATGTAAAAGCTTGGCAAGATTGGAGTTCACTATTCCAAATGCTTATGATTCCTTATGATAACTATATAGATTTAAGATTATTGATGATGTTCAGGTATCCTCTCAATGTCATTTATGTCTAAATGATATTGTGATAATCACTATATTGATCCTTAGACGATCTCTCCACCTAACTATCAATATAGCAATCTTTAATGGTTGATACCAATGAAGAGTAATGAACAAATCTATCTCTACAACTTATTCACTACTTGAAAATCTATTTTATGTCAAGACTCAAATAATCTCTTTCAACAACTACTCAAATCTGATTTTCAACTTAGGGCAAAAATAGCATTCAATACATCAACAATCTTTTATCATATATATATGAATCAAATGGAATACATAAACAAATGAGAATAACTACTACCTCCAATCTTGACAAAATGGAGTTTAGCTCCTCATCATCATTTTGAAAGTAAAATGCAATGGAAGAAAAACTCTATTTTCTCTCTTACAAAATATATCTCAATGTGTGAATAATAATGAATGTCTTAGAATAATGTTTTCTCCTTTTCTGAAAGGGTTGACATTTCCTTGTTTGATCATTTTCATCCAAAACAGAAAAGCTATCCCAAGGCAGACACCAAAATGGCAAAAACAACTGGTAATGAAAAACAGCACCCTTGGCCCAAAATCAGCTTGCTGGATTCGCAACCTTCGCGGCGCGAAGGAGGTTTGCGGCGCGAACTGAAGCTATCTCAGCTTCCTTGCTTTGCAAGTTTCATCCAAAATCTTCCAAATTATGATGTTGCATTCCAAAAGCTCTCTCATCCAAAAATTCTACAAAACTAACAAATATGTGAAATAACTATTCAAAACAAAATAAATTAAACCTAATTGCATTTATACAAAGAAATGAGAATAAAAGTGTGTAATTACATCAAAACTTGGTAAAAGGGACCAATAAAATGATATAAAAAGTAGTACTAATTGGTCCCTAACAGCTATACTGTAGGATAAAAAGCTAATGACAAAGAAGAAGAGAGAAAATGTGTGTTAGGGTTTTGCTGTGAGAGATACAGTGATACTGTCAAGAAATTAGAGTTAATTCACTGATATATGGGTAAACAATTTCATAACAGTCATATTCAAAAACCGTGATGAAATGTATAATCACGGTTAATTATTTTGACCGTAATGCAATATATTTTTGGAAATATAAAGAAAACGTCTAAAAATGAGGTATTACCACGGTTAACTATCAAACCGTTATAATTTAGTGTTTATATTTTTTAGTAGTGATATAACCTATTTGAAAATATTGTCATTAATAAAAAAATACTCATTAAACATCAATACCCTCAAGAGGATCTATTATGAATGGGGTTATCGTACAACCTAGTGAGGCATACACCAAGTAGATCGATACTACACAACCATATATTCCTAATAGGCCATGAGTTTAATATTATAAAAAGGTCCCTAAAGTCATGTATCCTTCTTAAAAGTATTGTCGCCATAACAAATACTTGTTCGATAACAATAGCCTCAAAAGGATATACTCTAGGCGGGGTCTTCACACTAACCCTATTAGGCATACACCAAGAAGGTAAATAATATGTAACCACCATCTTAATCCTAAGTTTTCTCTCAGACTCGGGTATAGAGTCTTTAGTCACAATGTGTTCAAACAACTATAATATCTTCCACGTCACAAGAGAACCATATAACACATAAAGTGGTAACACAAGAGATAAAAGAAAAGAAGGTAGAAGAAAGCAAGAAAACAAAGTTAACATTCATTGTGAAGTTAACCAAACTAGGTTTGACTATATTTAAGGAACCAGGGTCCACAACAGAGTCGCCAGCTACTGCGGCACAAAAAATGCCATGCGCACTCGCACGCTCGAGATGATAACAAATTCGACACCGAAGTTTATTTATTCCAAAAGGAAAGGAAAATATTGAGAAAGCCCTTAAAAGAAAAAGAAAATGGTCGTCGCAACCAACTTCAGGTTCGGAAGTCGATTATGTGAGGGGAAGGTATTAGCACCCCTCACATCCATTGAACTCAACGGGAACTGTTTAGTTAACTTTTAGAATAGAAGTGTTAGCTTTCATTATTTGTTTTATTGTTGTTATTAAAAGTTTGAGAGAAAAAGAGAAAAGAACTAAAAAATAGTTTTTTATTAGGGTGTCTGGCGAGACATTGAATCTCACTCCTATGTATCCCCAGGTCTGATGGGTTAGTTTTAATGCCTATCTGTGTCAACATGAAGCTTAGAAATTTCTTCTCCTGGTACCCTAAAGAGCATTTGGTGGGGTTCAAGCGCATATTGTACTTCCTAACTGACTGTAGGACAACTTCCAGGTCTTCTGCATGGTTGCATGTTTCAATGGTCTTAACTATCATGTCGTCAACATAAACCTCTAGGTTTCTCCCTATCTAGTGGTAGGAGACAACATCCATGAGTTGATGGTTGATGGTGCCAACATTCTTAAGGTCGAATGGCATGACATTGCAGTAGTAATTACCATGATTCAACATGAAGGTTATTTTGGGTGCGTCCAAAGGTCCATTTGAATATGGTTATACCCCGAGTATGCATCCATGAAGCTCGATGTATAATATGCTGATGATCCATCGATTAGGCAATCGATGTCTGGAAATGGGTACAAATATTTAGGGAAGGAAACATTTAGTTCGATGAAATCTACACATATGCATCATTTGTTGTTAGCTTTCCGTACTAGAACCACGTTGGCCAGCTATGTGGGATATTTTTTCTTAGTGAATATTTCCTACCACTTCATCAATGACGTCAAAAATATTTCCCACCACTTCATCAATGACGCCCATCTTCTCATCGCATACTTTTTGCTTCCTCTGTGCCACTGGCTTGGTGGAAGAGTGGATAGAAAGGTGATGACCCACCATTTTTGTGTTTATTTATGGCATATCAGGGGGAGCCCAATTAAATGGGTCAAAAAATTTAATGAGTTGGTCGACTGGTTCTCGTTCCTCCTTTACAGGAAATGAAGTTCCTATATTCATTACCTAATGGATGTGATGACCTACCTTGACCTCCTTCAAATCTTTTGTGGGTGCGAGCCTCTTAGCTTCCACGCCTAATCTAGAGTCCCAACATTCAAAGTAAGTATTTGGAAATTTTGAAGTTGGGTGTCATCAACCAATGAAAGCTCTTCCCTGTCTTTCATCAAACTATTTTGATAGCCCTCTCGGTTGACCTACTGATCACCTTAGGTTGTACCTTAGATTGAAGTCACTTTTTGGACAAGTGACTTCAAGAACAACATGGGAATGTGGTATTTAAAATTCGTAATTACTTTAAACCTTTCTCGATTAAGATCAGATTAGTAATTATTAGGTGAATAATTAGAAACAAAAATAAAATACTGAAAGTAAATTTCAAAAAATAAAATACTGAAAGTAAATTTAAAAAAATAAAAGCATATGGTTAGAAAGATTGCACCATAGATTTATATAGGGTTGACCAAACATTGGCCTAGTCCGGTCCCCAAGGGATCTTCTGAGATTTTGACTATAAATTTTGAGCTTTTGAATGTTATGCCCATGAACCCTTAATACAATATGATCTTGAGATGTTAAAAGGCTTATCCCTAACCAAATGATAGCTTTTATCCCAAGCTAAACTATTGAATCGTCTAGAGATTTATGATTGATCTCAATAACCAAAATAAAGTTTTTTCAAGCAAAGCTTAATAAGACAAGAACATAGAATTTATGACAGATTGATCTCGAGAACTAAACTCAATCTCTTAAAGGTATTGCACCCTTAAGAATATAAATGAACACCACGACCACTTACAAGAATTATCTTCCTCACAATTAAAGCTTCACTTAATAGCACTAAGGCAATTTGAAGTGTATAGAAATATTTTCTAAAGAGAGGGAGAGAAATAAATTACAAAGAAATATGAAAATATTGGAAAGTGGAATTGTTTGAAGTGAGGAAGATCCCCTCTTATATATTAGTTGGAACAACCGAAAAAGGAATTGATCCATGGGTTGAATTGATTATCTAATGGATTGGAAAAAATCTCCAATCGATTAGACAACTCATATATAATCTATTAGCAAGCCCAAATAGGAAGGTTTGGATATAGAGTCGTTACAAGCCATTAATGTGTTGTCCTTATTGATTTGGAAATCAATTGACATTCTTCTAATCGATTCGCATAGTGTTCCAAATGATTGGTTGGTTAGAAAAGTTTTGCCAATTGCTTGGCACATTTTTCCAATCGATTAGATAATTAAAAATAGTTTGGAAAAGGTTTTTTTTACAATCTTTTAATCACTTTTGGCTTACAAAATCATTTTGGGGATAAAAGTATTTTGAAAGTTATTTTAAGTGTGTGTGTGTGTGTGTGTGTGTGTGTGTGTGTGTGTGTGTGTGTGTGTGTGTGTGTGTGTGTGTGTGTGAGTGAGTGAGAGAGAGAGAGAGAGAGAGAGAGAGAGAGAGAGAGAGAGAGAGAGAGAGAGAGAGAGAGAGAGAGAGAGAGAGAGAGAGAGAAGAGAGAGAGAGAGAGAGAGAGAGAGAGAGAGAGAGACTTTCCTTAATTATCTTAAGCTAATACCTTACATTTATAAAACTCGGTTCACTTAGACAGACCGACAAACAAGACCTTACGAGCTTTCACACCTTTCTACAAAGAGGTTCAAGACTTTTTCTAGATAGCTTCTAATTGTAAAAACACTTTGATATGAGTCCTTTTGTTGATAAGTTATAAGATGCTTTAGTTATACTATCATCATCATGGTTAAAATCTATTGATATGCGTTGTCCTCATCAAAACTTCAAATGCATATCTTCATCAACTACAAGCACAAATATCCATATTCTCGCCCTTTTTGATGACGACAACGCATCTCTCGAGGACGGTGATAATAAAAACGGATACACGTATATTTTTAGTGATTAAAATTCCTCTCAATTTAGTTGAGAGTATACTCTGCTCTCCCTGAGAGTATACTTCTTCCTCTTTGTCATTATCAAATAGGTAAAAATAATCAAAGCACGTAGATATCATGTAAAAGGAACAAGTTACCTTATATTTAGGAGTTGTTCAGAGTAAGGAATATGATCTGAGTTTTTATTCCCCCTATAAGGTAGTTGTTGTGGGGAGAAAAATACTCTATCGTACTAACTCTAGAAATAAACAGAGTGGCCACCGAAGTTTTATTTTTAGAAGGTAAACGTCGATAAAGCCCTTGAAGAATGAAAACATGGGCATCGTAACCTATTTCAGATTTGGGAGTCGATTATGTGAGGGGAAGGTATTAACACCTCTCACATCCGTTGTACTCAATGAGAACCTTTTAGTTAGTTTTGCGTAAGTGTTAACTTAAAATGTTTAAGTTTTCTTCTTCTTATTAAAGGTTTTATAAAAAGGACTAAAAAATGGATATTTTTATTAAAGTGCTCGACAAGATTTTAAAATCTTGTCCTACGTATTCCCGGGGTGCAATGGGAAATTCAGAGTCTCGTAGTTCGGGGTTACAAAAGTTTATTTGTTGGTTAATTTTAATTATGAAAATGAGTTTAGTTGCGCTTAGGGGAAAATAGATTTGGTTGGTAAGTTGTTTTTGTATGGGTGACAAATATTCTGGCAGTGAGCTATACAACAATGTTTTAATATTCGAGGAAGAAAGAGGCATACATCCAATTAATCCTTCTCTCACTCAATTTTAATTGTAAAAGATGTGAGGTGAGTAAAGTCATGATTCTTTAGTGAAAGACAAGCATTCAAACAGTGACCTCTACAGCAATGTCCAAATACTTGAAGAAGGAAGAGGCTTAGGTCCAATCACTCCCTTTTTCATCTACAAAAAGAATGAACTAAACTCGTTTTAATTATTGTGTTTTGGTTTGGAATATGAGTACTCAAACAGTGACATATGCCCAATCACTTTTTTTTCATTCCATTTATTTTAGAAAAAGAGGATTTTATTATTATTGGGAAAAATATTTGATTTTTTATTGAAAGTAATGAGAGTCTCTTTTTTTATATTGAGATTTCTTTTGGCTGCATTTATCAATTTATTATAAATTGATTTAAAAATAAACGAAATGAAAGAAAAGTCAAGGAGGGGTGTAAACAAAACAAAGGTGTGGGAAAAGTATAGTAAGTGGGCCTAATTTTAAATGAACAAAATTCAAATAATAAACTCTTCTAAACCTAATTTTCTTAAAACAAAACCTAATTCTAAAATATTAAAATAAAAGATAAAAAATGAAAAAAAAATTATGCGGCCCCTATTTTCCATTTTTTATAAATAAAAGTAAAAACTTAACTTTTTCACATCTCTCATGCCTCCACTATACTCTTGACACATGACATTCTTTAAAATAATAATAAAAAATAAAAACAAAATAAACCAAAATATAATAAGGAAACATGATCATAAAAAATTAAAAAACCCATCTCTCTTTCTCCTTCAGCATCCTTCTTCCTCTCTTTCTATCAAAACTAGATATATGAATGAAATATCGCGATCGGAGTGACGAGATGCAGTGGCGTCCGACATGATTGAACACGATTATTTCTAAATTATTGTTATTGATTTTTTCAATTAAAATAGAATGTTCTTTTTTGGATTTTTATTTATTAAGATTATTAAAAACAAACCATAAACTTAAATACAATTTTTCTAATTCACTTTTTTAAAAATAAAAATAGAGATAAAAGTCAGAATAAAAGACAAAAACAATATTTTTTTTAATTAATTTTCTTTTATAGTAATAGACATAATATTCACCTCTTTTTTTTTATATTTTTTAAAAGAAATAGAAATCTATATAATGCTAAAATCAAAATAGATAAAAAAACAATAATATAGGAATCAAACCCGCAACCCTGTGTTTGATGTCTTTACACAACTACTAATTGAGTTGTCTTAAAATTTTGAAATGAAATGCTCTTACAATAATACGGTAGTAAAACCGGGTAAAATTATAGTATCCCTATTGCCCCTATTTAAATTGTGTTAATCGTCATATAATCACAATGGAAGATAGTTAAATAATAAGGATCCAAATTTTGTTCCTTACAGAAATGAGATGATATGAGATGTTATGAACTTGCTAGGGATATGAAAAATGTCAGGCAAAATCTTTGAAATTACTGAGATGAGTGGTAGATAGGGCATGCCGAGGGTTAAATGAGGTAAGTTGAAAAAGAATCACTGAGGAAAAATAATGATATATTTTGGAAATACATCAGAACGATAGAGAATTCAAATATACTTTGGAAAAAGGAAACAAATTATGGAAATACATTAGAATGTTAAGAAACATTTTGAAATATGTCGGATAGAAATAAAAACAAGTTCTAAAAATACATCTGAAAGATAGACACATCCGGAAATACATCGGATAGCATAAGAAACCAGTTCTGGAAATACATCAGGAGACAACACTCATATGGGAATGCATCAGAGAGACAAGGAAACATTCAGAAATACGTTGGATAAATTTTGGAAATAACTTAGAACACAATATGCATCCGAGAATACACCAGAGAGACAAGGAAACAATATCTTGAGATACTTCAGAGATAGTTCTGGAAAAATAGCAGAATAAAAGGAAATTGTAAGACCCCAATTTTGACCCTAAGATCCCTCATGCTATCTTATCATATGCATTTGCATTGGGATCACATATTGGCATCCTCCTTACCCCTCATTCATTGGGTTTGTATTGGGAGAGATCACCAAGCACCATATGATTGTATCATACTTTGTATTTTATCATTTTTACTAACTAAAATTAAAAAATATGTCTTTGCATTTGTCTAACTCTTTTGTAGGCAGGGCACTTGATCCCCTTTGATCTATTAAGTTCACATCTAGGGTTTAAGACCCTCATTGCGAATAGCTCAACCAAGAAATGATCCATAATGGCTCTATGCATCATATATGAGTCCCCATGATCCTTTCATGTTATTTTGATCAATAATTCTTCAAGAGTTTGGATTTGGTTTGCCTTGAAAACCCTAGTTCATCTGGGTATCTTGAGTAACTTCCTCAACAAACTTCTTCATCAATTGATCAAATATTTCAAGGGACACTTCAAATTTCATCATCTTATGCATATATGGTCTCCCATTATCCCCAAAAGTCAAGATAGTTTCAAGTTTGCAAGGTGGTTGATGGTAGTTGACCAGAGGAATTCATCTGATCAAAACTGGGGTCCCCTAGACCCTATCTCCTAGAATTTTCATCATATAAAAATGATTCCAAGAGAAACATTACTCTAAATGACATTCCAAACAACTTTCATGTTGAGGTATAGAGCTAATCTTGCTTGGAAAGTTATTTTTTATGTTGAAAGATTATAGGTCTTTTGTCTAAACCCTAATTTGGAGGTCAATTTCCCAAGGACATAACTTGCTCAATTTTTATGAGATGAGAGATTTCCAAGTTACACAATTATATTCAAGATGTCTAATTCAACTTTTATGTTTGGAGGAAAAGATAATTCAACTTTTATGAGCATGTGATATAAGGATGCATTATAGGTCATTTTGGACCAATACCATTGAACAAGTGATTTTCCTCAACTTCAAAAATGCATAACTCATTCATCCAAAATCCAAATAAGGTCAAATTTGTGACAATTTTTAAGGTTTGTGAAATATATACAACTTTTATAAAGACACATTTCTCATTTGAAGCTCACATAAAAAGTTAGCCAAGGTGGAATAAGTGAACATATGGCTTAACACTTAGAAATTTTTTTGACATGTTAAAATTTCCAAACTTCCACCTCAAACTTCATCATGATAAAAGCTTCAAATGAAAAAGTGTTCAACATAAGAGTTGTTTCCCTTGATCTCACCTTTCCAAAGAGTCCAAATTCGTCCATTTTGGACAAGGTTTGAATGGTCTGCACTTGGCTTGAACATGGCATCATCATTTGGCAAGGATCAACTTCAAGCAGCTGCACACTTTTGCCTTGCATTCCAATCCACTTTCAGACTCAATTACATGTGATTATGGACTTAATTGAGTAGCTTCATGGGCCTGTACACTCCCATGCAAGCATGCATCACTCAATTGCCAAATTTGGAAACAACTTTGAAGGTGAAAATATCACTTGCTTCAGCTATAAATAAGAGTCCCTTGCATCAAAACTAAGGACCCCTGACGTGCCAGCTTTGATCCAAGACCTCTAACCCTCACATTTGAAAGGAAAACCTGAGAATTTTCTTTTGAATATTGAGTTTGAATCTCACTGTTTGGAGATTCAAAACTCCACGGATCCAAAGCTTTGTTTCAATCCTAAGCCACTTCTGTAAGCTTCCTGAGTAAAATCAAACAAGAATCAAAGCAAGAGAGATAAAGTTCTGCACATCATTGAAGGTATTTTCCAGATTTTTTTCTTTTCTTCGATTCTCTCTCAATTCTCATCAGTTCTCTTTGATCCTTGGTTGTCTGAAGTCCTACCAATGTAGGCAAGAAGATTGAGTTTCTTTGAGTCCAAATCGAAGTAACTCAGTTCATGTACCTCAAATTTCAATTCCATGTATCTCTCAATATACTTGAAGTTAGGATGAATTGAGGCCAGATTCGTGATCAGTGCCATTTTTACTTTAAAATCATGTCCTTCTTTTTCATTTTTATGATGGTGATGAGAGAACCAGTCCGGCCAAGGTCGCCTTAGAAGAGGACCGGTGCTTTGCTCCTATGATGAGCTGGATAGGTTCTGGCCATAAGTTATTTTATTTTAATCACGAGCGTTCCTTTTGAATACCATTGGTGTGGCGCGCTGACTCGAGTGTATGATGGAACGTGTGTTTTGATCCACTTGATCTGCCACCTCAATTAATGAGGGAGATCAAGTGGTCCACGTTTTTTTTGATTAATTGATTTTCATTTTATTCGTTTTATTTTCTTTAATTCATATTAAATTTAATATTGATCCAAAAAATATTAAAGTTTCACAAAAAATTTTAAATAAAATCCTATTTCATTTTATGAACTAAAATTATTTTTTGGATCATTATTAATATTTTTCATGATTTAATTGATTTTGTGAATATTTTTAATTGTTTAAAAATACTTTTAAGTTTCCAAAAGTTATGAAAAATTTTCTCCAAGGTTCTTTGACCTTGTTTGACCTATGATAAATCTCATGGCCATTTCTTTGGTGTTTTGATGAGGTTTTAGGAAATTGACCAAACCATAATTTAATTTAATGCATATTTTTATTATTTTTAATTGTTTATTTTGCCAAATAAATTGTGTAGAGCCATTTTAATTGATTTTGTGAGTTTGACTTGTGTTGTTGGGCCTTGGTCAAGGTTGATTTAACTTTTCTAGGTTAAGATCATTGGATTTAGGGGATTGATGGAATGTACATTCCATCTCCCAAAATGAATGAATGATCTTAATTTGGTAAAAGTTCTCCTTTGACCAATTTGTGTTTAATCCATTCCCCCTCCCTCTTCATCTTATTCCCCTTCTTTATCCATTCATGTCATGGACCTATGATATCTCTATATCCTAAGGCTAGTCGATTGCAAAAGTCAACATAAGTATGAATGAGATTAGATCCCCCGTTTTGCATATTCTTTTTGTGTGTGGCATGTTTCATGAGCATAGTTTATCATACTATGTTTCTAACATGTATTAGCACCAAAATTCTATTGCCCTGCCTCAAATAGTTGTGACTTCTACATAAGTCCAATTATGGTTGCTTAACATAGCGCTAAATTTGTGACACAAAAGACACATCATTCTAGTTAGTGAGATTGTAAGTCTCCCCTCTTTCATGGTATTGTGTGGAAAGTTGGCATTTTTTCCTTCCTTTGGAAGATGTCTTGGTTCAAGGATACATGCTTGTGATAAGTGGGTTGAGTGTTCTCCAAAGAATGACTTAAACAAAAACAAAGCAAAAGCAATACTAACTTCTAATCAACTAACAACTAACATTTAATTTCAAGTCATTTATTTTTAATGCACCTTATTTTTTAAGCTTTATTCATTTGTCATTATTCATACCATTTAAGTTGTTTACTTTAATGTCATTTTCCCTTTGTCCGCTTGGACCATATTTTGTGATATATTGTGTTTGTATATACATGTGTGTTTGTGTGGTCTTTTGACCTTAATGTACATAATAAGAACAAAACCCCTAAAAACACTTTGTGTGGACTGTTGGTTTGATCTGAGACTATTGGACTTAGAATTTAGGCAACACTCCCAATGCAAAGGACTTGGCGAATGCCAACTTTCATGAAACTAAGTACTTGTGAAGTGAACTTTCATCTGATACAAAATTGAAGATCCATTTAAGTTCACCTACAACATGATCATTGTGAAGTTGTTATCTGGAACTTATATCTAATGCCATCTTTTGAAGTCATATGATATATGGGATTTTTTTGAAGATGATCATGGAGTTGATAAGCTTGGATGTGGCTATCTTTATTTGACGCCTTGCTCTCCAACTTGCTATTGGTATATTGTTTGTTGCTTGATTCTAAAGTCCAAGGGAAATTTGGGTTTCTATATGACATTCTTGTCTATTGGATTGCAGCCCATTGGTCAGATCTTTTCAACTCTTAGCTTTTTAAATTTATGCTTAGGATTAGTCTCCTCATCTCCTCCCCACTTGTTTAATTTCAAAATCTCTTCCCCCTTTAAAAAATCTTCTTTGCTTGTGCTTGTTTTCTAAACTTAGACTATATGGCAAATTAGAAACTTTGGCCTTATGCCATTGTATTTTCAAACTTCTTTTCTTAAATAAACTTGTAAATAAACTTAACTATACTTGACCTAAAATTTTCAAAAGAAAAAAAACTAACACTCATTCAAACCATTTTAGGCCTCTTGGGCCTTTGTTAAAATTAAAATTTTGTTAAAGGCAATGTACTCACTTTGAAATTGATACCACGAACTACGAAGTTTTGATCCCTCATTTTATGTTGGTACGCAGGCACAAGTCCAAAGGTCTTGTCAAACACAAAAGTATAATTAATGAATTCTTTTCTCACCCCCACACTCCATTTTATTGGAAACATCATTTGTACAAAAACACATATGCACAAAAAAAAGGGCTCCCTAGGAGTACCTAGGACAGTTTGGGTGCTAACACCTTCCCTCTGTGTAACCAACCCCCTTACTTGTAATCTCTGGCATTTTATTAGTTTTGATTTGAAAACTTCTTATCTTTGGGTTTTGTTCGTACTTTTCCCTTTTCCCTTGGAAACAATAAAAGCACGGCGGCGACTTTGGTTTAATTGACGTCTAGATTATCCATAGCTTGATGGTCATGAATTTACCGCTACAGAAATTAAGTGGCGACTCTGCTGGGGAGTATTCTCCAGTGGGTTTAGCCTACTTTTTTGTGTGTATATAATTGTATATTTGATGTATGTATATTTGCAAGTATGATCTAATCTGCTTGTTGTGCTTGGCGATCTCTGAGTGGTGAGATAAGTTCTAACCCGAACTTGAGTGCAATTAAGATAGGAGGATGGTATAGTCATGTTCGACTTGTATGGAGTAGTCCTTAACAAGTTGGCTTGAGACCCATCTACTTAGTGGAGACTCTTTTGGAGTTAGGAATGTCACACAAGTTATTTGTGGTTAGGCATTACTATCTCTGATTTGGGGTCCGAGAAGCTAAGGACCGTAGAACATTTAACCCCTCTTGGCATATTTAGGACGTAGTGTGGAGGCTGTTCAAGTGCAGACTTGATCACAGTTGTTACGTGATGCTACACTCAGACGAGTCTCTCTTGAGAATATTATGGGTTGATGAGTCAGTCATCCTAACTTGTAATATCCGATAGATGGAATTAAGACTCTGGGAACTTTTTAGAACATGATATATAGGTTTGTATCCTTAGTTCACTCCCTTGGGATGGTTCTTACCCAGACTCCATGCTCGTGACTCACAACAAACCCTTGATTCTTGGTTGATCCAATCAAGTCTTGTCAATATCAATGGAACTTGGGTGTTGATAAGGTGTAAACCATAATCCACCAAAATGGATGATTGATCTTGACAATGACTTGATTCATCCCTTGACCTTTGTTTGTTTTCCTTGTGTGTGATCCCTTATTTGTGATTGTTACATTCATGCATTCATGCTCATCATAACATTAATCACACAAAATTTTCAAGGAACTGAGGTATTATTTGCAAATATTTTTAGACCATGGATTATGGATGAAGGAACACTAAGAAGTACAGTTTCAGGTGCCTAGATTTGAAAGAGTTAAGGAAACTAGCATCTTTTGTATTAGATCCCTTGGACTTCAAACAAAGTCATGGGAAGCTTCTGTCTATTCTATCTGCTGATGTGGTTGAAGAACTCTTGAGTGTGTTGGTTCAGTTCTATGACCCTCTCTACCGTTGCTTCACTTTTCCTTATTATCTCCTCGTGCCTACGTTGGAGGAGTATGCCCATCTCTTGGGAATACCTGTTTCTAGCAAAGTGCCTTTTAGTGGATTGGAAAAGATTCCCATATCTCATCTTATTGCTAAAGCCCTTCACTTGAAGAAGTCTGAGAAAGAGGCTCATTGGGTGAAGAAGGGAGGATTGTTTGAGTTGACTTCTGAGTTCCTCATCAAGGGAAAATATGCACTTATTGAGCTACTTGAAGACCGAGTAACAAAGAGACAGAGAGAGCCATTGGTTTCATATTTCTCTAGTATGCCTCAGCCTCCCGTTGCTTGGAAGAGGATTGTTGACTAGCCTCTCCTCGAGAAGACTCAGATGAAGGCTTCTTTTGAGACCGAGATCTGACGCATCCGAAGAAAGTACGTGCCTGCAGCCAGATCTTTTGATGTTGTTAGGGATCCTTAGGATGACTAGTCTCCTTTTCTCTTGTATTTTGTATTTTTGGTTTCTGGAATTATACTTAGTGTAATCCTTCCAATTATATAAATAAAAAATATTTTTATGGTCATATCAAATTATTGCAATTATTGTTAAAAATATATATTTGCAAATAAAATAGTAAGTTCCTTGAAAATAAAAACAATCAAGCATTGCATTTCATTCATCATTTGCATAAGCAGGTTTCTCTTTCGCCAGATGTCTTATTGGTATTTCTTTTGTGCTTCAGCCAAGCTGACTCATCGATACAATACCCGCGTCAATCACTCAAAGATTATGGAGCATCTAGAACAAGAGAACAAAGACTTGAAGGATGAGATTGCCCATCTGACTGCCATGATGGAGTCAGTGCTAGCCGCTCAGAGCCAATCTTCTCCAACACCTGCAACGCATCCTCCTCCTCAGAGGACTGTTACTTCCGAGGTTGCTACCTCTATCATTCCTATAACTGCTTCTCACTTTGCACCCAACATGCCTGCCGGATTCCCGTGGGGAATGCCGCCTAATTTTGTGCCTAAAGGTTTTGCACCTACATTTGCTTCTATGCCGATATCTAGCCCGATCATGTCTGTGCCACTGCCAGTTGTGCATACTCTGCCTCATATGGAAGACACCATATATAATTTTGATCCGTCTGAGGTCCCTGATGTGTTTGAGAAGATGGACGAGATGAAAGATCAATTCCTTGAGCTGCAAAAGGAGTTGAAAACTTTGAGGGGTAAAAATCTATTTGGAAAGAGTGCGGCGGAGCTTTGTTTGGTTCCAAATGTTAAGATCCCAGTGAAGTTCAAAGTGCCTGACTTTGAAAAGTATAAGGGGAATACCTGTCCACTCAGTCATCTTGTGATGTACGCTAGAAAAATGTCTACTCAAACCGATAATGATCAATTGTTGATCCATTATTTTCAAGACAGTTTGACTAGTGCCGCTCTGAGGTAGTACATTGGATTGGATAGTGCGAGCATCCGAACGTTCAATGATTTGGGCGAAGCATTCGTGAAGCAGTACAAATATAATGTTGATATGGCTCCAGATAGGGACTAGTTGAGGTCGTTGTCTCAGAAGGAAAAAGAGACGTTTAAGGAGTATGCTTAAAGATGGAGGGAGCTTGCTGCTCAGATTACACCTCCTTTGGAAGAGAAGGAGATGACCAAAAAATTTCTCAAGACCCTGAGCTCATTTTATTATGAGCGGATGATTGCCAGTGCCTCTAGTGATTTTTACCGAAATGGTAAACATGGGGATGGGGCTAGAAGATGGTGTCTGAGAGGGACGGTTATCTAAGGAGGAAGCATCATCCAACAAGAGATATGGTAATAATTCCAGTAAGAAGAATGAAAGTGAAGCCAATGCAGTGACCGTTGGGAGGAAAAGGAGGCCTCATGTAAGAAGAAGTAAACCATCTCGTCAACACCATCATCAAGTATCATCTGTAATCCCCGTATTTTCAACCAATTAGTCAACACCAATTCAACAATAACAACGTCAACAACAACCGCCACCGCAATGAGTAAACACCTACAACAACAATACCAACAATCATCTTCAACAACAATCAAATTTTGAGAGGAAGAAGGTCTCTTTTGACCCAATTTCTATGACGATACGTATAATTGTCTCCATCTTTGGTTCTCAAGAATCTGTTGCAACCGAGAAACCCTCCGCAGATTCTTGAACCACTTCCATGGTGGTTACAAACCGGAACTCCGTTGTGCCTTTCATCAAGGAGCTCCCGGTCATGATATCGAGAACTACTACCCATTAAAATATGAAGTCCATAAGCTGGTCAAGAGTGGAATGGTGTCCTTTGAGGATTGTGCGCCAAACGTCAAAGCTAACCCACTACCTGCCCATGGAAATTCATCTGTTAATATGGTGGACGGCTGTCCTGGAGAGTTCAAGGTATTTGATGTACGCTTCATTAGAAGGTCCTTGGTGAGGATGCACAAGGATATTTCCTTGGTTAGCGATTGTGAGCATGATCATGATGGTTGTGCTATTTGCAGTGTCAATCCCAGAGGTTGTATGGTTGTGAAGAGAGACATCCAGAGGTTGATGTATGAAGGTTTGATTCAGATTGTTCAATCCCGTCATGTAGATGACGATGTCAACGTTATGGTCCCGGTTTTCAAAACTCATGAGAGAGTAGGGATTCAGTACGACAGCAGCAGCAGTAACAACGTCAGTAACAGATTGTATCGCTGTTGGTTATACTGTTAGCGAGCCCCGTCCTGTATGCATCCGATAAGGTTGTCCCATATCAGTATAATGCTACCATGCTAGAGAATGGTCAAGAGGTTACTTTTCCTACGACCAGTTCCATTGTAAGTATAACAGATGTTACTAAGGTGACCCGTAGCGGTCGTGTCTTTGGGTCGGTGTTCCCAAAGAATCTGGAAGATTTGTCTGTTAGCAAGAAGGTTGATGTACCAGTAGTAGAGTCTGTTAGCGCTCCAGGGTTTCTGTCTGGTGAATCCAACGGCTTGAAACCTAACGATGATGATGAGGTGCTTAGATTGATCAAGAAGAGTGAGATCAATATGGTGGAGCAGTTGCTCCAAACTCCCTCCAAGATTTCAGTATTGTCTCTATTAATAAATTCAGAAGCGCACAAAGAAGCACTGCAGAAAGTTCTAGAGCAAGCTTACGTGGAACATGATGTTACGATGGATCAGTTCGATCATATTGTGGCAAACATCACTTCCTGCAATAATCTCAGTTTCTGTGATGAAGAACTCCCCGAGGAGGGTAGAAATCATAATTTGGCTCTGCACATCTCAATGAACTGCAAAGATGACGCTTTTTCCACTGTATTGGTAGACGTAGGGTCTTCATTGAATGTACTTCCGAAGTCAACTTTGTCTAGGTTGTCATACCAAGGAGCTCCTATGAGATATAACAGCGTGATCGTCAAGGCATGTGACGACTCTCGCAAAACTGTGATCGGTGAAGTGGACCTTATAGTAAAGATAGGTCCGAGTGATTTCCAAATTACTTTCCAAGTAATGGATATCCACCCAACGTATAGCTGCTTGTTGGGAAGGCCTTGGATTCATGAGGCAGGAGCCGTTACTTTAACATTGCATCAGAAGCTGAAATTTGTTAAAAGTGGAAAGCTTGTCATTGTTGGAGGGAAGAAGGCGTTGTTGGTCAGCCACCCGTCATCTTTCTCTTATGTAGAAGCTAAGGATGAGGTTGGAACTCCGTTCCAAGCCTTATCTATTGCTGAAGAAAAGAGAGGTGGGGCACCCATGTCCTCATTCAAAGATGCAAAGAAAATTATTGAAGAGGGTCAGTCTTATCAGTGGGGACAGATGGTAGAGGTCTCCGACAACAAGAGAAGAGCCGGTTTGGGTTTCCAACAAGGTTCATCTGTGGTTAGATCTGAAGATGCACAACCCAGTTTCTGTAGCGGAGGATTCATTCATGGTAATGAACAACACTTAGTTGTGGTGCTAGAGGGTGATAAAGATGAAGACTGCACCAATTTTGTGACGCATGGAAAAGCTTGCCACAATTGGTCTGATGTTGATATTCCTGTTATTATGCATCGATCTAAGTAATTGCTTTTATTTGTTTTTAAGAAATTCCTTCTCCTATGCCTAAGGGAGAAGTGAGCATTGTTTAGGCATTTTCAAATTTGGTCATCAATAAAATATAATTCTATTCATCCACATCTAGGATGTTTCATTTGTACCTTTTTTTTCTTCTTCTGAAAATGGTAATCACAAAAAAATATAAATAAACAATATAATTCTCCATCTGCATAATATTTGGTCACAATTCACTTCTCTAAAATCAAAATATCAAATCATTATGCAGGTTGGTTTCTAACCCTATTGAATACAATGATCCTTCTCCTTCTCCAAATTTTGAATTCCTTGTGTTTAAGGCTGAGGAGGAAAGTGATGAAGAAGTAAGTGATGAATTGTCTCGGCTTCTTGAGCACGAGGAAAAAGCCATCCAGCCATTCGAAAAGCAGATTGAGTTAGTCAACTTGGGTTCCGAGGATGATGTGAAGGAAGTCAAGATTGGGTCTCGACTGTATCCAGAAGTTAAGAAGGGGTTGATTGATCTTCTCCGAGAATATTCATATGTGTTTGCTTGGTCCTTTCAAGACATGCCTGGGTTGGATTCTGAGATTGTGGAGCATAGATTGCCGTTGAAGCCAGAATGCCCGCCAGTCAAGCAGAAGTTGAGGAGAACTTATCCTGATATGGCAGTAAAGATCAAAGAAGAAATGCAGAAGTAAATTGACGTCGGTTTTCTTGTGACTACTGAGTACCCGCAGTGGATGGCCAATATTGTGCCTGTTCCGAAGAAGGATAGAAAAGTCTGCATGTGTGTTGATTATAGAGATTTGAATAAAGCCAGTAGAAAAAATGATTTCCCTTTGCCACACATTGATATAATGGTAGATAACACAGCTAAATTCAAAGTCTTTTCGTTTATAGACGTATTTTCTGGATATAATAAAATCAAGATGGCACCCGAAGATATGGAGAAGACCACATTCATTACACCCTGGGGAACATTCTGTTATAGAGTGATGCCTTTCGGTTTAAAGAATGCTGGTGCAACTTACCAAAGGGCAATGATTACCCTATTTCATGATATGATTCATAAAGAGATCGAAGTCTATGTTGATGATATGATTGCCAAATCCATTGATGAAGAAGAACATGTTGAGCAGATGGAGAGGCCTTCCTCTTGCTGCCATCATATCTGACAACAACAGGTTTGGGTATTCTGAAAACAGGTGATATAACATTCACTTCATCCTCGTCACGATTCTGAAGTATCTCGATCACACCCTGGTCCAGCATCTCTTGGATGTCTTTCCTGACTTGGTGACATCCTCTCTCGTTGATAGTGCACACACGACAGCTGTCATGGTCATGCTCGTAGTGACTGTATCCACACAACAATCTATGCATCTCGACCAAAGATTGTCTGATATGGCTGACATATCGGACTTTGTACTTTCCAGGGCAACCCTGAACCATGTTAACAACAGATTTCCCATGCTCGGGCAATGGGTTCTTCTTAACATTAGGACCTACGTCCTCAAAAAACAAAATACCGCTTCTAACAAGGTCTTGCACCTTGGTCTTGAGGGGATAGCAGTTCTCCACATCATGTCCGGGAGCACCGAAATGATAAACACAGTGAAGCTCAGGTTTGTACCACCACTGAGGGTTGGTCGATACAACAGGTGGGTCACGTGGGGTGATCAACTTCCTTTCAATCAATGAAGGATATATCTCTACATAGGTCATTGGAATCGGATCAAAAGTGACCCTCTTCCTATCATAGCTGGTGCTGGTATTGTTGTTGTTTCAAGGCTGGTAGGCCTGCTATTGCGGACGATGTTGTTGTTGTTGATATTGTTGATGTTGCTGTTGATGATGCTGATAATGTTGATTTTCCCTGAAAGCAGGTGCTATATGAGCCACCTGGTGCTGGTTACTGGCCGGGCGCACAGTCTTCCTCTTCACAGAGGGTCTTCTTTGTTTAATATGGGAAGACATGGCATGTGCTTCTCCATCTTTCTTCTTGGAAAACACCCCATAACGTTTGGCAGAAGAGCCTTCTTCTCTGGTCAGGCGTCCTTCCCTGACTCCTTCCTCTAGTCTCATCCCCATGTTCACCATTTCGGTGAAGTCCGAGGGAGCACTAGCAATCATCCGCTTGTAGTAGAAAGAGCTTAAAGTCTTTAAAAAGATCTTCGTCATTTCTTTCTCTTCGAGCGGGGGCATAATCTGTGCAGCCAATTCACGCCACCTCTGGGCGTACTCCTTAAATGGTTTCTTCTCCTTCTGGGACATAGCCCTCAGCTGGTCCCTATCGGGAGCCATATCAACGTAGTACTTGTACTGCTTGACGAAAGCTTCGCCAAGGTCGTTGAAGGAGTGGATATTCGCACTATCCAGACCCATATACCATCTCAATGCGGCACTGGACAGGCTGTCCTGGAAATAGTGGATGAGGAGTTGATCGTTGTCAGTCTGAGTTGACATTTTGCGAGCATACATCACAAGATGGCTGAGCGGGAAAGTGTTTCCTTTGTATTTTTCAAAGTCAGGTACTTTGAACTTGATGGGAATCTTGACATTTGGCACGAGGCACAACTCAGCAACAGATTTACCGAAGAGGTCATTCCCTCTTAGAGTCTTTAGTTTCTTGTGCAGCTCAAGGAATTGGTCATTCATAGCATCCATTTTTTCATAGACATCTGGGCCATCAGACGGCTCAGAGTGATAAATGGTTTCATTAACTCTCGGTAACGTGTGCACAACTAGAGGTGGCACAACAAGGACAGGGCTAGATACCGGCAGAGAAGCAAAGGTAGGGGCGAGACCCTCTGGCACAAAATGAGCGGGCATCCCCTAGGGAAACCCGGCTGGCATAGCAGACGGAGAAAAATGAGTAGTGGCAGCTGGCACAATAGAGGAAGCAACCTCCGAAATGACCATCATCTGGGGAGGAGTTACAGGCGTTGGAGAAGACTGACTTTGGGCGGCCAGGAATGACTCCATCAGGGCAGTCAACCTAGCCACTTCCTCCTTAAGTTCTCTGTTCTCTTGCTCGAGGTGATCCATTAGCTTTGAAGAATTGGCCTTGGTGTTGTACTGGTGCGTTAGCTTGTCTTCAAAATAAATGAAGAACACGGAGTTAGACCACTGATCAAGAAGCCCTGAACAAAGCCTGCTTATGCATATGATGCATGCAATGCTTGTGCATATGATTTATTTTTATTATCAGAAGAACTTCAGAGATCTATTTGCAAATATTTGGAAAATATTAATCATTTAGACATATATGGAATATTCATATTAATAATATCTGGAAAATTTTTACATCAAAGAAGTACAGTCTTGGTAACCAAATGCAATACAAGAGAGAGGGAAAATGAACATCCTATGGAACCCTAGAAACAATCGTCTAAAGCTCTTGAGACCGGAAGATAAGCTGCACGAAGCCTCTTCACCTCTCTCTCATAGGCTGCCTCCATATCTTCCTTCTCTTTGGCGAGTCGATCATACTTCCTCTTTCAAAACCTGGATGACTGAGGAAGAAGAGAAGTCACCACATCATCAGGCTCGTCGATAACCTGATGCTCCAGAAATTCTATCAAAGCATCCTTATCTCTGAGTTGCTGAAGTAGCTCCTCTCGTTCACGGACCCAAGCACGCGAACGGTCTTCATCTCTCAACTCCTCTACTCCTTGGTTAGGGAGGGTTGAAGGCCCAACCATAACCATAGGTGTAGGTCTCGGGTAATCATAGTGCATGTGGTACTCAGAAGCTCGCTTCCTCACCCACAAGGTGTAGGGTTCCAAAGCAATACAATTCTTCGGACCAAGCTCTTTCCTTCCCTTCCTATGGATCTTGCGCCAAGCGCGGACCATCCTGCCCTTCAAGTTTTGGGGATCTTTACCCTCTTGAAAGAACACACCTTCTAAGAAAATGTTATTAGGTTTATCCTTTAAGGGGAACCCAAGCTGACGGCGTGCCAAAACAGGGTTGTAGTTAAACCCCCCACATGTACCAAGAAGAGGCACATTGGAGAATTCACCACAAGAGTCAATAATTTGCACACCATCATACACACGGTTGTACCAAAAGATATCATCATTAGTGAGAGACATAAGTCTCGTGGACCACCATAGACATCCTTTATTCTCCTTGAAGGCAAGCATCTGTGGTAAGTGAGAAATAAACCACTTGTACAACAGAGGCAAACAGCACACAATGGTACCACCACCCTTTGTATTCCTCATATGCAAAGAGAAATAAGTGTCACCCAACAGAGTAGGAACGGGATTAAGAGTATAGAAAATCCTAATAGCGTTCACATCCACAAAATTGTCGATGTTGGGGAATAACACTAGCCCATAGATGAGAAGTACAAATATGGCCTCAAAGGCGTCCTCACTCATGGCCTTCCCAAAATAAGTATCTTGAGCAATGAGGATATTAGATGGGAGACCTTGAATTCCACCTTTGGTAGTCATATGAGCACTAATATCAGATTCATCTATATGCAACAGATCAGCAATCTCTTGAGAAGAAGGAACTCTCTCCAAGCCACTGAACGACAATTGATCTAAGATAGGTATACCCAGAAGATAGGTATACTCCTCAAGCGTAGGCAAAAGCTGGAAATCCGGAAAAGTGAAGCAACGGTATAAAGGATCATAGAACTACACCAACACACTCATCAGACCTTCATCCACCTGAGTAGCAAGAACAGGCAGAAGCTTTCCATGGCGAGCTTTGAACTCCAAGGGATCTAATACATAGGATGTCAAAATCCTTAACTCTTTCAAGTTGGGTTGTCTGAAACTGCACTTCTTTGTATTCCTTCTTTGCTTATCCATGTCTGAAAATTTGCAAATAGACCTCTTAAGTTCGTTGGAAATTTTCTCATTGTTGATGATATGGATGCAAATGAATGCATGAATGCATGGATGCAACAATCACACTCAAGGATCAAGCAAAGCACACAACACAAAGGTCGTAGGATGGATCAAGTCATCCTCAATATCAATCATCCATTTTGGTGGATTATGGTTTACACCTTATCAACACCCAAGTTCCATTGATATTAAGGATATACGAGAACATATCAATCGCGAATCAAGGGTTTGTTGCGAGTCACGAGCATGGAGTCTCGGTTAAGAATCACCCAATGGGAGTGTACTATGGTTAAACGTGACAATCATGTTCTACAAGAGGTTCCCATAATCATCATCTCATCTTTCGGATATTATCGGATAAACGACTACTCGTATTCCAAAAATATTCTCAAGAGAGACTCTTATGAGTGTAGTATCGCATAACAATCGTATCAAATCTTACACTTGAACGACCTTCGCACTACATCCTAAAATAGGCCAAGATGGGCTAGGTAATCTAAGGTCCTTGGCTTCTAAGGTCTATATTGGAAAGAGTAATGCCTAACCACGACTACTCGTGTGACGTTATTGATCCCAACATAACCTCCACCAAGTGAATGGGCTTGCAAGTCAACTTGCTAAGGAATAACTCCACACAAGTCAACAAGACTATGCCATTCTCCTATCATAAGTGCACTCGAGTTCGGGTATAGAACTCATCTCACAAGAGACCACCAACCACACAAGCAATTGATATATCAAGTAATTCAGACATTACAAGCAATACAGTCATCCCAAATTTGCACAAAAATATGTCACAAATAATATAAACATACAATACAACAAACAAAAAGTAGGCTAAACCCACTAGGAAGCAACATTTCCCCAGCAGAGTCGCCACTTTTCTGTAGCGGGGTATTCGTTACCTTTAGATTTATTGACTAAATCAAAAGTAAATCATATAATTCGAGTCACCACCGCACTTCTATTTATCCAAAGGAAAGGTTAGAAAGCGAACAAAAACCGAAAAGTTTTATCAAATCAAAAGCTAATAAAAATGTCAGAGATCTGGGTAAGGGGGTTGGTTATGCAATGGGAAGGTTTTAAGCATCCAAAACATCCTTAGTACTCTAAGGGAGCCCTTTTTGCAAATGTTGTATGGTAGGTTGTATTTGTGAAAATATTTGTGCAAACATGATTGGGGAGATGAGAAAAGAATATACAAATTATTTACAATTTTGTTGTTTGAATGGATAAACCCATTGCCTACGTACCATCACAAAGGTAGGATCAAAACCTCGTAGTTCGGGGTAAAAATCTCAAAATAAGTTGGTGAATTGATTTGACAAAAGCCTTAAGGTCTTTTGTTATCAAAGGGAGAAAACTCAACCTAAACCAACAATCTACCATATGAGGAGAGCTTTAACATACTAGTGAGGGATCCACCCTATAATAAGTATGGAAGACTTATAGTCCAATCACTAAGGATGAGGTGAGGTTTACATCAACCACTATGATAACTCAAACCTAATAGCTAATGTTTATAAAAAAAATGTTTGGCAAAGGTGGTCATTGGAACCACAAAAGAATTTGAAGTGAGTTGAATTTACCAATTAGAAGTATTCACAAAAGGAAGTCAAAGTTGACTTAAGATTCAATTCAAAATAAGTATTATGAAAAGAGTTTGGAAAAATCAAAGGCACAAGGCCTAGGTTTCTAATTTTTGAAAACAATGTCAATGTTTGCACAAAAATGAGTTTGGCTTGGGTTAGAGTGGAGAGAAGAAGAGAAGGTCTAGTCCTAAACATGCAAAGATGAGAGAAGAGAATAAAACCCTTGGAGTTCCTTTCTTGAGGTCATAAAGATGATCCAAGATGCTCATTTCCTTTGGACTTAGCAATCAATAAGCAATTAACTCAAGCAATTAAGCAAATATTCAATCAAGCTCCTAGGATCCTCCCATTTTGAACTTGTCTCTCTTATCTTGGATGCTCATGACAATGGTCCTTCTAAATAGCTCAAGTTTGGGATCCCTACCACACAAGAACAAGAAAATCAAAAAGTTCCACAATGCAATAAAAAGAATGGACAAGAGTGAGTTTAGAATAGGGGTCTTTTCAATTCAACTTCAAGATTAAGCATTCTAAAGGCATGAGGCCTAGTTGCTCATCAACAATTTTAGCATTCTAAAGGCATGAGGCCTAGTTACTCTTGAAACTCCATTAAGCATAGGTAAGGTCCTAACTCTAAGTCCTTTCTCCTTTTTGCATTGGGTTCACACAAACAAAAACAAAACATACACAAGGCAATATTATATTTACACAATAATGTGCTCAAGTGAGCAAAAGGCAAATGGCATAAACATAAACATGAGCTCAAATGAGCAAAGGGAAAAAAGACAATATGAATAAATGAGCAAGAAATTAAATTGCATTAAAGTAAATTGCAAGAATTAAATGCTTGAATTAAAAGTTAGTCATTAGTAGTTAGTGTTAGTGTGCCATAAGGCAATTTAGCACTATGTTAAGCAATCGTAAGTGGACTAATGTAGTAGTCACACCTATCTGAGGTCGGTCAATAAAACTATAGGCAAACAAACACAAGTTAGAGATCATGACTAGTAAGCCAAGCTCCTATAACTTGCCATGCCAAAAGAAAAGAAGAATGACCTTGTATGGATTTCAGGTTCTTTGCTTGACCAAGAAGCAACCTATCTTAGACACAAATCAATTCACTTGATCTTTGATCAAGATGAATTTGATTTGGATCAAAGAAGGTTAAGCCTCTCATATGTCAAAGCTAACCACAAATCATTAACTCATTGGTCAAAAGAAAAAGATGAAGAAAGGAGATGAAGATAGAATGTACAAAATGGAAATTCAAATGACATAACCAAAACACATTGATCAAACATGAAAGGAATCAACATCAATCAATGGTAAACAGAAGTGAAATGAAGATTAGAAGTCAAGAAAGGTCAAACATATTTTTGGTATTTTTTGGAATTAAAATAATACATGAAATAAAATGAACAAATAAAGGTCAAACTTCAAATCCAATTCAAATCAACTTGGATAAGTCCAATTGAATCATCATAAGTCTAACATGGTCAACCAAGGTTTGACAAATTTTCTCAACATTTTTTGAAAACAGAAACTAATTTTAAACAATTTAAAATGAAGAAAAATAACATAATTGGATTAAAATCTCAAATAAATCTTAAATCAATTAAGAAATTGATGAGAATATTTTTCATAGACTTATCATCATCCAGAGATGTTAAGAAAATATTTTTGGCATTTTTGAATATCAAATGGTATTTTAAATGAATTAAAAACAATAAGAAAAGAAATAATTCACAAAAAATATTAAATGGAATCACAAAAATAATTAAAAATCATTTTATGAAACTAGAATTTAAGAGAAAAAATTTGCAATTGGTCCCATATTTTTGTGATTCCAAATAAAGAAGTTATGAATTTTTGAAAATAATTGGAATAAAAGAAAATAAAACAAAAATTAATAAAATAGAAAAAACCACAAGCGTCTGATCATAGCTCATTCATTGACGTGGCTGATCAGAAGGCTCTCAAGCGCGCGCTTACCATGTACATGAGTCAAGCGCGTGGTACCATGATTTAAATGAAGTCAAACAAAGCAACAACCAAGATTAGATCGTGACCAATGGATCCAAGGGCTATGAGATCAGCCACGTGTGGACGGTGGTGGAAACCACCGTCTTCTCCGGTGAGAAGCCAAAATCCGGCCACCAGTTGCAGGTTTTGCAACTTTAACCAATCCACACGATCTATATACCAATTGAAAGCTAGGGTGATGTACATCACCCCTGTGACCTTAGTTTTCACTCAAGATTCTTATGGAAGAAGAAATCTGAGGTTAAAAAACTAGGTGTTCAATCTGAAGTTCACCAATTCACAAAATTAAAGCCACCACTGGCTTGCCTCTCACATGAGGACTTCAGAAATGAAAACCAACACAAGCAATGCACAATAATCAGTGAGATTCGAAGTAAAACAGTTGAGGTATAAACCTTTGTAGAGCAACTTTTATGAGCATAATTTAACCAATCCTTTGCTTGCAGCTTGATCCTGATGCTTGGTATGAGAGCTAGGCTTAGGAATTAGTGATGATAATCAACTGATGTTGTTGAAAATCACACTTGAAAATGAAAAGTGAAAATGCAAATTCCTTTGGTGAAAGGTTGGGGAATCAATTCAGCAGGGATTCAGGCGCCTTCAGGTTAAGATTCAAGTGAGGCAATGCATTCTATTTATAGATGGAGCTGATGCAAGGAGGTGGAAAACTCGTGTGTGCATGAAGTTGGGTCCTCCATGCATGGGCCTGTACAGGCGCATGTGAGGCCCAAAACCAATTGCAAATGAATGTTGAACATCAACCGAAGTGAATTCGACATGCAGATTTCAAGGCATTGGATTGTGCAAGAAGATTTAACATGTAATGCATAATTGGTCACAATTGTTCTCCTCTTCGAAAATCACATTTGGAAAATCCAAACATAAGCATGTGAGTAATGGTTGAAAAGGTCTTGACATAAGGAAAAAAATCTATGTTGAACAATAATCCATTTGGAGTGTGGAAAATATTCAAAACTAGCCATGAACTTCAAGGTACAAAACATGTATTGAAAGAATTTGCAAAATGACCAACTTCAAGCCCTTCTGTTTCAATTATGCAAGCCTCAAATGGAACAACCACAAACATAAAAGTTTTAGATCTTTTCAATAAAATCAATTTAGAATTAAATTTTGCATCATTTGGAATTTTGATGAGAAAGTTAAGGGCACTTGAAGTTGGACTTTTTCAAGATTCAATGGCTTTGGTCCAAAGTGACCTATAATATTTTGTATTATCACATGTGTTTCTTTTAGGATTATGAAATTTTTTCCAACATAACAATTTAATTATGCATCTTAAAATTTCCAATTCACTTGGTCTCACCTCAAAATCATAAAAAATGAAGGAGTTAGGTCCTTGGGAAGTTGACCCAAAAGTAGGGTTTCAGTCAAAATGACCTATAATGTTTTGAAATGAATGATGACCTTTCAAGTTTAAAATGAATTTTTTATGAACATGAAAGTTGTTAATATGGTCTTAAGAACATTATTTCTCTTGTGGTCATCTTCATTTGAAAAACACATCAAAAGTTAGGTCTCAGTGGATTTCAAAATAGTCAGATGATTTGACTGATCAACTTCTCAAGTCCAAACTTCAAATCTTGATGAATGAATGATTGAGGATACTCAAATAGTCTCATATATGCATAAAATGATGAATTAAATAACTTCACTTTATCGTATTTGGTCATAGGTTGAGGTTGCTTTATGAGCAAGGCACAATCAATGCACAATTGAATTAGGGTTTCCTTGGGAAACAATCCTCAAGCCCCTTGGTTTATCTTGATCAAATTGACAAATTGAGATACTTGAGAGGCATATATGATGATTTAGAGCTTTGTGAACCATTGTCATGCTTGCTTTCATCTTCATCTGGCCACTTCAATAGGACATAGGGGCCTCCTAGGAGCCTTGGATCACATGACCGCTTGAGCTTCAACACAAACAAAATTAGTGACATATTTTTGTGCTTTTGGTTATTAAACAAAATAATAAAAGCAATAATATACAATTCAAGCATTCTTGGTGGTCTCAAACCAACTCACATAAGTCCTAACCCAAGGGTAAAGGAACCAAGATGCTATGATCCTTGAGGAAAATGCAATGAGCAATGATATGATACCATGAGGGATCTTAGGGTAAAAATTAGGGTCTTAAACTAACTAAGTTGGACTTTAACCAAAGATAAACAATTGATCACAACAATTCTTTGGGAAGTGCATATGAGCGTGAGATATATTTCGATTTATGCATGACATTGAATTTAGCTTTTATGCATGATGTATGAATGATCAATGCAATGTTGATGTTTACAGGTACTGGACTTTCATAGTAAATAGGATTAGGCTTTATTTTGTTGAAAGGATTAAGCATAGTTGGGTTCTTAAGTACCAATGAGTATTGGTGTTGAGAGGTTAGGCCTCCGTAAGGCACCAATAAAAATTGGACTCTAGTTTTTCATGTTCATTCTACAAGGCTCCGTGCTTTGGGTATATGCTAGATGAATGTGATGATATGCATGGAATGATGCTGGAGCATAGAGACATGATTAATGCATGACAATGCTTTATGAAATGACTTGGATGTTTCAACATATTCTCATGTGGAAGGTGATGGACGGTTAAAACTGATAAGTGTTTTTCCTTGAGCTGCAACAAAGCTTTTTATCAAGAGGAAAAAGGTTATAGGAGGTGGCGCTAACATGATCCCCCGACCTTCATCTTGAATTCAAAAGTTGTTGATATACGACAAGGTCCTCTTGAAGTATCCTTGCCATGGATGATCTCGAGATAAATTACCCCAATATTTTGAATATTGAAGCACTATTCCTTTGATTAACCGACTCTTATAGTGGTTTATCTCTAATTGACCGACCTTTGGAGGGTTAGCTTCACTGTGCTCTTAAGGTGGCTTGCCCTAATTGTGGTTTTGAAGAAATTTGTCTTGGTGAAACCAATTCTTGGGGGGTTTACTTCATTGTGCTCTTGAGGTGGCTATCCCCAATGCGAGTCTTAAAGGGATATGTCCTTGACTTATCGACTCTTGGAGTGGTTAGCTCGGATTGACCGATTCCGAAAGTGATTTTCCACCGACTAGACTTCTTTCACATGATCAAGTTTCTCAACTGAATGCATATTGTTATAATTCCCTTGATGCTAAGTGTCGGCTTGCATATAAATTATTTCCTTTGAAATGATAATTTTAATGCAATGCTCATGCAAATTTTTAAATCAGCATTTAATGAGATCATTTTGTGAAATATAGTGAATGGGTAAATGACCTAAACATAATGTCGATCTAGTAATTCAAAGTTTGAAAAGTGATGTGAAAGCATGATACCAATACAAATGATTATCAAAAATATTTGGAGGTAGTTTAACGCAACCTTGTTGTATTATGCTTTCAAAATGAACCATACTTTAATTAGATCTTTTGAGGGTTGTAATGTGGCCCGGTTCACGGTTTGTTGAAATAAAAGGATATAAGACTCCAAATTTAATTTTAATCCAACCCATTCTTCTTGATGATCTCCAATCCTATATTCAGTTAATTTGAATCATGCATTCAACTTCCAAGAGAATTTTGAAAGTGAAGATGTGATGGTTCGAGAACTAATGAATTTTCGCTTGAGGTGGTAGTCACCCTCTTTGTTTGGTAGTCACAAAAATTTTTTTTTGCCAAATATTTTGGTGACCCTTTGGTTTCTTGATATGGTGGTCACCAAATCTCGTTTTATTTTTGTTGAGGATTTTGATGACCTCTCTTTTTACTTTTTCTCCCTAATTTTTTCCTGGACCGCTTCTTTGAAGCTTCCGATCTACCATGATGCCCTGATTTTTTCTAAGTCATCTTTTATGGTGTTCGACTTAGAGGTTTTTTTATATTTTTGAAAGATTGTGACTGTCATGTTATTGTTTATTGAGGAACAACCACTAAAGCGTTTTACCTTTTCACAACTTCTTTGAAACTTAATGATGTGCGCGAAGAAGAGCACATGGTTGAAACTCTTATTGGAAGGTCTATAGATGGACCAGTTCTCTTGCAATTTTAATTCTTAGTCAGATAAACTAAACTAAACTATCCTACCCCAGGTTAAGATTAAGGGTTTTTAGTTTCGAAAGAAACACCAACTTCTAGACTCAAAGTGGTTGAGTATGGATTAACTCCTTATCTCTTTGATGTTTGGGGATTGAAACAATGCCTTACATCATCAGTAGAGTTTTCTTCGAAAGTATACCGTAAGCAATTTCTGGTATTTCATTTTCATCATTCTCCCTCCAATATTTTCTAGATCAAAATTTTGATAAAGAAAAGTGAATGGGAGAAGTGTTGATTGTTTTTTCTTCATAAATGGAAGAAATATAGCAAGAGTGAACACGAATGAATTAAATCAAAAGATGCATGCTTATTTCATTAATATTACCATTTACAAAACATTAGATTAAGGCAAACAACACTTTACAAACAAGGAAATTGCAAACGATAAAAGATGGCCTTGTGATTATCAGCTTCGAGGATGAGTTTTTTTGTTTGATCCACATGATTTAGGAGGTAACTTGTTTCATGCTTCAATCACAGTGTCCTGGCAGAGAGTTATTTATAACATTTGGCCAGGTCTCTTTGAAAGACAGGATCTTGTTGTTTATTAGGTATTGGAGCTTGACCTTCAATGCATGGCAACCTTATAGTGAATGCCCTTGCACGCCCTCATAGAATTCACAATGTATGTTTGGGTCATACTAGTGGGGATATGGCTCTGGCGTCGAAGGAACAATCCTAGTGACAATAAGACCTTTATGTATTAGAGACGAGAATAACTGACTGTAGTTGATATGGATAGGGTCAAATTGATTCATTGGTCTTCTATTGTGGTTCTGATTCATTTGAGCACTACAATTTAGCGGAGCTTGGTAATATTATGGGGCTTAATGCCTTGGTTGATGGTAATTCTGAGTAGTGGGTGCTTGTTGATACATGGGAGTTATTGGGCTCTCTTGGTACCCTAAATAGAAAGGGTATGGGTAAGCAAGAGGAGCTACTTACTGATAAGTGGGTGCAATGGCTGCCACACAGGACTGTGCATAATATAGCATGGGCACTTCCGGCTATTGGTATACCAAAGGCTGTTATGGCCTCCTTTGGAAATATATTTCCCTATCAGCAGAGATATCATTGGTTTCTCCCTTTTTCTTTCTCTGGAAATTTCCAGGGAACTTCTTTGGAGCGTTGAATTCCCCAATATCGTTGAAAATATTGCCATATTTTAATCATTTCTCTATGCGGTCTCCAATTGCAAGAAGATATGTAAATCCATAAGCTCCACTACTAACCAATCTGTCAAAGTACGGGTCCTTCAAGGTATCCATAAATATGCCAGTCAATTCCTTTTCAGATAGGGGAGGCTCCACCTGGGATGTCAACTCTCTCCAGTATTGTGCATATTCTTTGAAGGACTCTCTTTCCTTCATCGCCATGCTCTGTAGCTGCCTTTGGTCTGGTGTCGTGCCCAATTATACTTGTACTTCCGAAGGAATGAATCAACCAAATCTTGCCAGCTTTGGATATGGATTTTTTCCAAGCCCATATACTACTTCAGCAAAGCTTCGCTCAAACTGTCTTGGAAATAGTGGATGAGTAACTTGTCATTTCTAGTATGAACGACCATTTTTTGGTAATGCATTACCAAGTGGATCCTCGGGAAAGTATGGCCTTTGTACTTCTCAAAGTCAGACATTTTGAATTTGGTTGAGATAATTAAATTTGAGACTAAGAACATATCCAAGGCAGTCGCACCAAAGATATCATTTCCTTCCATTGCCTTCACCCTTTTTTCAAGGGTATGATATTTTTCTTTTACTTTAATCACCTCTTCCTTCTCTTCTGGATCATCATTAAAAGAACCAACATCGTGGTAAGCATAACAAGGATCATCAAAGGGTCCTTGAATCATGGTGTGGACCACAAGTGTTGGTGGCATCTTATAAATCACTGAAAGTTGTCCCACGTGCTAAGTTGATAGTCCTACCTCAAAGGAATCAGCAAAAGATGGAGAATAGTGTGGTGGCAGACCAAACTCTGGCCATGTAGTGTTGACTCTTGGAGGAGGTTGGGGCTCAAGTGAAGGCCCCGTGGTTTTAGAGATCACGGTACGTTGAGGAGGGTCCTCTCTATTAGTCAATGCATGCATCGTCTCCATCATATTTTCCATTTCCCCTTTAAGTCCATCAATGTCTTCCTTCATTTCTTCCATCGTTCTTTTTATGTTAGCTCTAGTCCCATAGTTGTGTCGGGGAATCAACTTGATGATGACAGATGCTAAGAACGAGAGGAAGAGGAAATGATATTTTGTGTTTTTTTTTCTTCAAAAAATGTATGCATGTGGATTAGTGCATATGCATAAAAAAAGACTATTTTGATGTTTATTAATTTATTTACAGGGAATATTTATATTAACCAGTTCTTTAAGCATTCACAAGTGTAAGATCGATAAAGAATGTGACAACTGCAAATAATATTTTTCATTCATTCATTTGTACAAAGTATGAGAATACGCCACTATTAATGTCTCACACTTTCCTAAGTTGTGATAACTCATTTTGGAGGTCCTTAACCATACACCTACAGAAAATGATGAAATCAAAGACGACTAGAGGAGTATTCTTAGGTGTCATTTCTTAACCTTAGAGGCAAAGTGTGTAACAGACTATTAGCAAGCTCAATTACTTGCTCACACTTCCCAAACCAGGTGTTAGCTTCCAGACGCGCATAGTAAATACGCTTGCAATCTCGTTGTGCCAAACTTTCCCATTGCTGGGTTTTCAAACTCCATTCCTTCTTCATGGTCTCTCTGGCATCTTTCAGGATTTGGTTGGAAGACCTGAGTCTTTCTACCTCTGTTAAGGCTTGTTGGAGACTAACATGCGGGCTTCTTAAAGTCCTCTTGATCTCTTCTCGGTGTCGAGTCTCATGAGTAGTGCGGGTTTGGGCTTCTTGGAGTAGCCGAGTGAGATCTTTGATTCGGGATTCAAAGCCTTCTCTTATCACCTTTCGTTCTTTCAAGGTCATATCCCAAATAATCTTCCATTCAAGGTTCTTTCATTATGAATCGCAGAGTTCTTGGTTTTTATGACCAAGCTCAAGACCTTCCCTTGTTAGGAAATCCCCAACCATCTTTCTCTTATTCCTTTCCTTATATATTTTTTCTTCACTCAAGCCAAGTTTCTCCTCTATTTGCTTGATATTATATATATATATTAGTTCATTTCTATCATTGGTAACATGACCAAACCTTAGATACAACTCTTCATTTTCTTTCTCAAGCTTTAAGATAGTAGCCTTGAGTTTTTCTGCTTCCTTTACGGGGATGTGAGTGGGCTCATGTGAATTAGAGCACATATGAGGTTCACAAGGATATGGCAATTTAACTATGATAACTTTCTCTCTCTCTCTCTAACCCACTGTGTATATAGATCCTTGGAAATGAAATTCTTTTTCCAAGCTCCTTCCCATTTCAGTGGATTTTCCCCATGCTCGTCTCACTTTTTTTAGCATTTTACAATCTTCAGACCCCTCATATATGACGACACTCTCTAACAATATTTCCTCTGGTTTTGACACCATGGGAGAACCACATATGTATACATATAATATATAAACCTCGGTGTCGAACCAAAAACAAAAGGGAAAAAATTAACAAACAACAAAAAGAACAAAGAAACACAATTAAGTCTAGACTGTGTAATAAGAAGGCAACACTGAAACACTCTTAAATGAAAATACGAACAAGAAATATAATACTCAAATAGCATTAGAAACAGATCAAAGAAGAGGAAAACAAAAAGAAATACAAACACCTCAAACATAGTGGTGCTGAGTTGTGATTCTCGCCAAAAATGAAGTGGTTCGATATTGGTGGGGCATGGAATCGAGACGAAGAGAGGGAGTATGGGTTGGTTGCTTCAATTGTTGTATGAAAGTTTGACTAAGGTGGTTGCCTGAATGGTTGAGTCACTGCTAAACGGGATCCATCACCGGAGAAAAAAAGGAGGTGATGTTATAGTGCGGTTAAGTGGGTTTTCATGGTGAGTTAGTGCTTGATGGTTTTAGTATTATCGCTAAGGGAGGAGGATAGATGAAGGGGTATTCGAAGAAGAAAAGGTTGGTGGAGGTACTCATACGCTGGGAGAGATTGAAGAGGAAAAGCAGAAATCGAAAATGGAAAAATAGTTTTCAGAGTTCTTCTTTTTTGCTTTTTCAGAAAGAAGGTCACACAATGCTCAGTGAAGAAAGAACCAAATCCAAGTCAATCTTCTCATTTTGATTTTCTCTTTGGCTGAAAAATGAGAGTTAGGATAACATTTTCCTTTGATTTTTGAAACAATGGATTTTTGTGCTTTCTCTCAATATGCGTTACGTGGGTGTCTCCTTGTGGTCTTTCCCTCCATAAAACTCAGCATCAATAAGTATATATATGGTAGGTTAGAGTTTCTAAATTTTCAAAAATACCAACATTACCCTTAACGAGTGTTAATACTGTAAAAATAGTTAGAAAAAATTTAAATCAAATAAAATTAAATGATTTTAAATAATAAAAATTAAATTGAAACGAAAATGTATAAAATTCTATTTAATTATTACAAAAAAATTAACAAAGAAATAAAAATAAAAGGACTCAAAACGAATAAAATACAGGCACAAAAATGCTCGAAAAATAAAATGAATGCACTACAATGATCAACGCAAAAGAAACCTCGGGAAAACAAACATGTTTTAATCAAATTTTGAAGTAAAAAATGTTCGGTTGAATAGGCTTAGGCTGGTCAAAATGCGACCGCAAAAGGATTCGAAAAAATAAAACGAGTACCCCGAGTTAAACTACGTGAACCGTAAATTAATAAAACTGACGACTGCAGGCTCGATCTTGATATTTTTTTCCCGCTAATTTACTGTTCATTTGAAAATTGATTCAACCGATCTATCTGCAAATCTGAAATACTTTGCTCAGTATTTTGGGCATTATGTGAGAAGAAATGCATGCTATGATATGAAGTTGATATGAATGTCATGATGAATGTATTTATTTATTGAATGAGGGGGAAAATTGGGGTGTGACACCTCCCTTTAGGCAACGTTCCATCGTCGTCGCTTTTGGGGCGGTCTAAGGGCGTCGTCCTAGGCGGGGACATTTACAAATATAAACACTACATAAGACATTACGTAAAATGCATGAAAAATATGTTATAGTTATGAAAGCTCATGGAGTTTGTATGAAAGGCATAACGATTAGAGGAAAGGCCAATGGTAATTGCAGAATTATTTTTTCTCTCGTCAAGCCTAAGGATGCTCAAGGTAAAATCTCTGGAACGTTTAACTTGTGGGATACTACTGTTTTTGACATGCCAGACAACCTGTTTGGCATATTGGAGGCTGCATTTCCATATTAGAAGAAGGATGAACAAGTTGCCCCTTGTTAATTCTGAAGTCAATAAGGTGATTAACTAGTTTGATTACAATGTTGATGATTTTTTTATTTCCTTGATAATAATGAAGTTCATGCTAAGTCTTCTCCTATGAAAAAGAATGAGTTTATAAACGAAGATGTTAATAAAAGTGAGGTTATAAATGATGACATTGCTGATGAGATTTTTATTATTGAGAAATTCCCCAGAAAAGGAAATAAGACTACTCCCAGTAGTGCAGAGCATGATGTCGAGGAACTTGTCACCCATATACTGCATGACATTGTTGACAATGTAAAGATTAATGATCATGATGTAAAGGGTATTACAAATGTTAGAATGACTATTGTATGAGAGAAGCTTCCCAAGAACTCTTCATTTGTTCCTTTTCATTTTTAAGAAAGTACAATCAAATGGAATTTTGTTTACAATAGGATAATGGCTCTTGATAAACTCTATGTTAAAGCACTAAAGCACAATGAAATTATGGATCTTCCTAGTGATGTTCAGTTGTTGAAGATAATGTTGAATGTTGGACCTTGTTATCCTAAGTTGGTGAAGGAACTTGTGGTTAAACTTCCTATTGGTTTCCACTCTTTAAATTGTGATATAAATAATGATGGTATTGCTCATGGGTTGCTGAATTTCAATTACAAATTATTTGCCGAGAAACATGTTACTGACATTAGTCTTCCTAATGTTCATGTTATTGATGAATCTAGTTTTATTAAAATACTAAGTCTGCAATCATATGCTTTCTTTTGTTGCATCGCTAAACTTTTGTACCAGGTAGGAACTCATGTTGCCTTTGAATATGCATAATATTATCTTTATCAAATTGTTAAACATGTTGAGGTTCATGCCATCCATCCACCTATTGGCATTCCCTCTTTAATCTATGACATTTTGAGTTTTCAAAAGAAATACATGTTAGTTATAATGATGAGATCGATACTTCCTTAAGTGTTTTGACTTTAAGTTACATGTTGATTGTTGGGAAAGATGTTGCTGACATTGTGATACACGTCTTTGCACTTGTTGATGAAATTGATTTGGTTTTTGATGGGCAAATATTGTATGGACCCATGAGAAGTTATATTCCCAAATGACTTTGATTCATGAGAGACATAGTCTCGTTCTATTAAAAAAATAGTCCAAATCTGCTAGAGCTTCTTTATCTCAACCTGCTATTTCTACTACTACAATTTTTATGCTCATTTATGGAATGTGTTCTTGTGTTCTTGTTCTCTAATACTTGTTCCCATTATGGGTTGGATTTTTCTATTACCCCTTGCCCATTTTGAGAAAATTAGGAGGGAGATGGTGATATGATAATATGCAAAAAAGGATGTTTCTTATATATGGTATTTATAAGAAGTCGCGTGTTGATGTCATTTGTATGTTTATGCTTATAAACCATTTTTAGTTAACATATTTTTGGTTTCGTTGTGTTGTGAAAACTTGATAAGTAAAAATGTTCTGAAGAATGTCTGGAAGAATGTGTATAATATCTTTCTTGTTGGTGGGATCTACTGTTAGTTTGATGGTTTCTATGGGGTTGTCATGTTCTGGCTCGTGTTGGTTGTTTCTATGTTGATTTTTTGTTGGTGGTCATATGTCCTTTGTCTCTTTTGAGGAAAATTGAGGGATAAAAAGGATCACTTCTCTTTGAGAATATTGTTTGTGTATTACCTATGGTGGATTCTTTGTAGAAGTGTTTAATATGTGCTTTAACTAAAAAATAGCTAAAGGGGGAGATTGTTATTAGAGTTGGATTGACTTATTTTTATATGCAAAATGGAAATCAAGATGTCGCACATATTGGCTCATTTGGTATTATGTTTGATCCTAGAGGCTATTACAATATTTGGTTCAAGTTTGTTCAGACTAAGATTCTGGTGAAGTTATTTTGAAGGAAATATTTGGTTGTCGATAACTTGTTGAGCAAGATGCCATACACATGTTGTGTGACATCTTTACATGTGTTCTACTCAGTTTGGGTTCTAATTCACTTCATATTTTATTCAATATTTGTTTCGGTTTTAATTCTTCCAAAAGTCTAGTGAAGTTGAGAAGTATTTTAACCTAAATCATTATGGAAAAGATTTGATTAAATCATACATTTATTTTGAGAAGATCTCAATTGAATATGGTTTAAACAAAAGAATTGAATTTGCATTTATTAGTTTGATTTGCATTTATTACAAAATTTGATTCTACACTTAATGAGAAGATCTTTATTCAAGAGGATTTGTAGTGTGTTTCTGTTTTGGAAAAATATTCTTTATAGAATCCTTTAATTGAGGGTTTGTAATTCTTAATTATATCAAGTAAAGATATTACTGTATATGTTTAATGAAGATTCATAAATTGTTGTTCTTGGAAAGCAAGACCTTGAGCATAATGTCTCAAACATCATGTCTCAACATTTCACTGGCTATTTTTTTGGAGTGCAGGATAAATTAAAGTTTATCACTTTCTTTAAAGATTTATTTCCTTTTCTGTTATATCATAGATATAACTGTGTTAGCACATGGTTTGATTTGGAAAAAATCAGTTTATAGCATGAATACATTTGATGTGCTAATTTGTTCAAGAGTTGTATCAATTAGGGATCTCAATCTTCATAATAAAGATTTGATTGATTATGTGTGCTTTTGGAAGATATGATCTCAATCCAATACTGAAAGATTGAGGTTTTTATAACTAAGAGATTCAGATTTATCCAATGTGATCAATCAAGATTTACAATCAACATTAATGAAGATTGATCTCATGCACTTTTTGGAGGTTCCATCCAAATTCATGACAAAATTTTAGTGGGCTTTTGGAGCTGCATTTTTTTGGCTATTTAAGGATTTCATCTCCTTTGTGAAGATTTAGAACTTTAGGGAAAAATATCTACTACATCGAGAGTTTTAGTTGAGTCTTGTTTTTGTATTTTGTACACTCTATTCATGTGCTTTAAATCTCAATTAGTCTAATAGAGATTTGAGTTGTATTAAGAGTTTTTATTTTTCATCTGTAATTGAATAACCACTTGGGAGTGAGCTCGAGTGAAAGTGAAATGTGTCTCATGTTTAGGGAAGGTTTAGGGGGAGCTCTGATCGAATCTTCACGAATAACATTAGGAAAGTGACACTAGACGAAGTGAGTTCCTATAAGGTCCATTGTAATTCTTACTATTAAGAGTGCAGTTCTTTCTATAGGGAGTCCTGAATAGAATTTCACGGGTAGTATTAGAAAAAAAGACATTGAACAATGATAGTTCAACTAAGACCAATTTGTACTTTTGATAATTAAGAGTGGATTTCCTTTCACTAGGTTAACGCCTTCTAGCCATAAATGACTTTGCACCGAATTAGATTACTAATTCATGTGTTATTTATTTTTTGTTTTTCTCCTATCTACTATGCAATTATCTTATCATACATCTTATGTCAGACATTGTCCTTCTATCCAGAGAACAAAATTTTAGATATTTTTAGAAATTAGACAAAAATATATGTTTTGTTAATATTCTTAGAACACACATTATGATTAAGAATGTTAACAATAGTAGAGGTGACATCGATCCCAACAATATTCCAAAAAGATTGGTAGAAAAAGGACAGAGATACCATTAGAGGGTAAGGGGCTGCCATGGCTTTTAGATGGGTCATATAGAGTTGAAAACCTCTTTAGCAGTGAAGGGTTTACTAAGGCCAACTTTCATATCTTCAATAAGCTTATCCTTAACCATAATATTATTAGATTGCTAGAAGTTGATAGGGTTTGTGGATTTGAATTGGTCTTTGAAAACATGGCAGAAAAATTGGTGAATCTCTTATTCTTTTTGTTGCGATAAAATAAAATTTTTCACATAAAAGCTAATCAAATAAACAATCTCTTACTCTTATTATTGCGATCTCTTTCCTTCAACTAGTGCACTTTGCATCTTTGTTTCTTTGATCCACCACATCTCTTCATGGTAAAGAGTTGTGTCTATTGCATCCCAAAGATGCTTTATATAATCTTCATGCTTATTCCCTTGATTGTTGTTCTGAGTCTATAAGGGAGCCTCTTGGAGGTCTTTCATATTATTCTTAGTGTTATTATAGGAATTTTTACCCAAATCCACAACTCGAGTGTATAGTTAAGAATTTTCATAGGGTCGCGTATTCCACTGTTTTCAATATTTGGATATTTGAGTTGTTGAAATACATCATGATAAAACAATTATATGAAACTTGTTAAGTTTCATATTTTTACATTTTTATATTAATGATAAGAGTTTGGATTCAAGTACTTAAGGATATGTTGTTTCTTGCCTAAGTTAGTGGTTTTGGTGGTTTGACATTTTTTTCTTCTCATTATTTCCATAATTTATTTTTTTAATACTAATTTTTCACCATCAATATTAAGTCCATAATTAAAACTACATTTTAAATTATATTATATATTATCATTAAAATATTTTTTAGACTTTAAAAAGTACATGTATGCATGTCCTCCTGCAAGGGTTGGTTAGGACTTGCCCACGATGAGTAGAAGCCTTAAGATGATATTTTGAGGTAGTTTAGGAGACCTGCTCACGTGAGGTGAGAGCAGGGCCGACCCAATCAATTCAAAGACCCTGTTCATATTTAAAAAATGGATCCATTCTTTTAAATGCAATTAAAATAATTAAAAATAATATATAAAAATAGAATTATATATTAATTTATAATAAATTTAATTATAATTATTTTAACTTTTGATCCCTCTTTTTTTTATGTATTGAGTTTTTATCATAATATTTTTTTATTGAGTTTTTATTAAAACAATTTTTATGTTTATTAATATTAATGAAAAAAAACTGCACATTTCAAAATTTGGGGCCCTCAAATATTTCAAGCTCTGTTCAGTAGAACCTAGAGTTTTCTTGAAAATAGTCATTGCCCACTTAGTCAATAGTGGATAGTTGAATCCCTATTCATAAGGGAGTTATGGGTCAGTTAATGACTTAGACTTCTCTCTTCAGAGAGAGAGAGAGAGAGAGAGAGAGAGAGAGAGAGAGAGAATATGCAAGGATTTGTTTAGGAAGTTCCGCAATCGACCTCGTTATGAGTATGTTTTCCCTCAATTCGAATTCGAATTAAGATATTAATATAAGAAATCTTACTTTACAAATGTATGAATACAAGAGATGAGAAATCAAATCCCACAAACCCTAAGTTTGTTCTTGACTCTAGCATCTCCAAAAATCTTGATCAATCTTGATCAAGTAACTAACCATGCCGCTTAAATTTACATGTTGTTGCTACTTCCTTGCAAGACACCCCTTGTCCCAAGGATTTCACCCGACTAAATTAATCTCAAGTGCATTATCATGTAACCAAAATTCCGCTTCAATTCACCTGTTGTTGCTACTTCCTTGCATGACCTCCTTGTCTCAAGGCTTTCACTCGGCTGAATTAATCCCAAGAGCACATTTATTGAACCCAAGATTTGTTAACACAATCCACCATTTCACGCTACTCCTTTGCCGACCCACCTACTCTCAAGGCTTTCACTCGATCGGATATGAATTGCACAATCTTGTCCAAAACCTTAAAATCCTAAAGATCTTGAAGGAAAATCCCACATCGGTTTTCTTATTTGAATCCCTCAAAAATCACAACCTAATATTCTCGGTACAATAAACCTAGTTAGGCGTTATCAATCATAACCTAGATGGCACCCAATCAAAAAATGATTATGTGTAGTTTGATTGTGTGTATGCATAGATTGAATTGAAGATGACGAGATGCTTTGAAATCTTGGATTCATGTAGGTTTTACTCACTCTAGAAATCTTACTAGAGAATGATGCATGTATGAAGTATTTATATGCATGGGTGATTTAGGGAAAAAAGAAATGCAAAAAGAATGAAAAAATGCAATTTTTAAAAAAATTTAACCAATAGGTCGACCTATATGAATCATGTGTCGACCTATTCAAGTTATGTGTCGACCTGTTAGAAGCATGTGTCGACCTGTACTGTTATGTGTTGTCCATAGGTCTACCTAAAGACTCTGCACATGAGACAGAAACTACAGGCTTTAATACTGCATCATACGTGTTGACCTATACCATTAATGTGTCTACCTGAAGTTTTAAAAATTCATCTATAGGTCAACCTGTAGTTATATGTGTCGACTTATAATGAGGATTTTTCACTTTAAACAATTTTCTCATGCATAATACACTATTTTGATGCACAAATGTTTTCTAGACCATTTCCATCAATGTTGACATGTTTCCTAATGTAAGAATGCTAAAATGCACAACTAGACTGGATGATACCGTCCAATGTACATAAATGATACTTCCTAGTTTTGACATCAAGAAAAACACATCTAAACTGAATAATGCACTCAGAGGCTTCATGCAAGACTTGTTATCGAGTCTCTCAGACGGGATGTTTGTTGCGCCTCTTAGGCATGGTTCTTGAGTACTTTTCCCACCCGAGAAGACACCAAGTCCCCCTGGAGATAGTATAATTATCCATGGGGACCTAAGTCCCTCATGTAGGATTGTATATAGCTTGGCTGATGAGACAATATATCTCTCAAGCGAGACGTTTGACCTACTCAAGCGAGACTTTTATCGATCCCTCAAACAATACTTGTTATCAAGCTTCTCATATTGGATGTTTGTTGTGCCTCTTAGGAACGGTTCTTGAGTACTTGCCCCACCCGAGAAGAAACCAAGTCCCTCAGGCGAGACTATTATTATCTCGGAGGATCTAAGTTCCTTAGGAAGTATTGTATATAGCCCGACTGGTGAGACTATAAGTCTCTCATACGAGGTGTTTTTCCTACTCAGACGAGACTTCCATCGAATCAGACTGGATGTATGGCGCGCCTCTATGGCATGGTTCTTGATTACTTTTTGTGCCCGAGAATACACCAAGTCCCTCAGGCAAGAGTCTAATGAAGGTGAGAAAAATACACAAGAAGGATGGGTTGAATTCTGTATGTAGAATATTTTTCACTTCTGATGAACAACTTCAGAATCTGAACAAGTTCAGAGTCTTATATCCGAATGTTAATAGAAGCTGAATAATAAAGTCGGAAGTAATAAACAAATCAACACACAGAGTTTATCCTGGTTCCTCTCCTAAACTAACAGTAGTGCACTCCACTTATCCAACAAGAGATTTTCATTATAATCAAACTGATTACTACTTTTCTTAATGAAATGAAAAAGAGACTTCAGTTGCTCAATCAATCTGAAAAGAGACTTCCACTCAAGCAATAATGCAAGAGACTTATACTCAACCATGCCAGAAAGAGACTTCATTGCTCAAGCACACAGGAAAGAGACTTCACTATTCAAGCAACCTTACAAGAGACTTCCTCTACTTTAAACAAACAGTTTAATAGAAACAATTACAATTATACTTTGACACACAATCAAAAGTATAGAAATATTTCAATAATCACAATGATTGTTAACACTTAAGATTTCTAACATATACAAAGATAATAAATTTTAAGAGCTTGTGCAAATAAATAGATGAAACTTTAGCTCAGAGTTTGTACTTAATGTGTTAAGTTAAGATGTTTGATGATTGTTAACCTTCCATCAAATCTTCAGATCCCTTTTATAGAGGCATATATAAGAGTCGTTGGTAACTTATTTGCATAAGAGAACTTTGAAAAGTAGCAACTCCAAGAGAGAGGCGTTAGAAGATGAATCATGTTAACTAATGTGTAATAACATAGTCCGCTGCTTCTCTTTTTCATCCTAGGTATAAACCAGACGTGGGGGTGAACTAGACAAGTCACATTAGATTTCCTTGAGCCTTTCACTAAGGGACTTTAGACTTTTCCCCTAAGTCTGATGTCGACAAGATATGTATGTTATGGGGACATAGTATGGATCAGAGGCTATGCTTTTCAATATGAGGTCTCTAGAGTATGAGCTATCACTAGAGGCAGAAGTATCATGACCAGAGTCTAAACCTTTAGAAGTTGATCCTTTAGAGTCATCAGATTCTAATCCATCAGAATCTGAGAAATTCAACTTATCAACAAGAAGGGGGTTGAATTGTGTATGTGAAATTTACTTCTTTTTCTTAAAATTATTCAGAACCTGAGATGTCCAACACATATTCTGATCCAATTAAGAGTCTAAATCAGATCAGAGTCTGAATTTAGAATTTGTTACACAATGCAATATAAATTCAGAAGCAAATAAAGAGAAACACAATATATCTTGGTTCCTCTCAAATCGAGAGTAGTACAGTCCCCTTGCAGCGCAAGAGATTTTAACTATAATCAACAAATTATGATTTTCTCAATCAAACTAGAAAGAGACTTCTACTAAATCCCTCAAGCAAGAGACTTCATTTTATAAACAACCCGTTTAGTACTTCCTGCTCAATTCCACGAAAAAAGACTTTTACAGGCTTTAATACTACAATGTGCGTGTGGACCTATACCATCTATGTGTCGACCTGAAGTATTAAAATTTCATCTATAGGTCGACCTGTAGTCGTATGTGTTGACCTATAATGAGGATTTTTCACTTTAAACAATTTTCTCATGCCCAACAAACTATTTTGATGCGCACATGTTTTCTAGACCATTTCCAACAATGTTGACATGTTTCTTAATTGAAGAATGCTAAAATGAAGAACTAGACTGGATGATACCGTACAATGTACATAAACGCTACTGACTAGTTTTGACATCATGAAAAAATTATCTAAATGGAAGAATTCACTCACATACTCCCCCTTTTTGATGATGGCAAAACTTTAGGCAATGCGTTCTTGTTCATGGAAAGCTCCCCCTGAATGTGCGCATCATACTTCTCCCCTTTTGATAACATCAAAAAGAGACCAAGCACACAATTAGAAGAATCACATATACATAGTAGAGAATACATGGGCAATTTGCAAAGACAAGAAATATGCTCACATGTATACAACATATATGATAACACACAAACTAAATAAACAATATAACAATAACAACAACCATAAGCACTTAATACAACAACCGTTGTCTACATCCAAACAGTAAAATAACCATTGTTAGTACATGAACGAAGAGCCAAATAAACCATAATCTAAAAGGCACATGCATAAGGACACTAAAACATGCAATAACAAAATGCATAAAGACACAAGACACCCAAAATGACCGGACACCAGAAGACCAATCTCACAATACATCATTTAACCATGAATCTATCGTCTTCCATGTCCTCTTGGTGCACCCGTTTCCCATCCATGTCCGTCATTGCAGTATTGAGAGTCATTGTCATGTACATAAGTAATGTGATTGATTCTAGCCAAAGTGGCTTCATGATTTGCATTCATGTGAATGTGTAAGGACACCAATGCTTCAGTCATGTACGAAGCAAAAGTCTCAAAGTTGGAATCTTGAGTGGACAAATGTTGTTGCATTAAATTATATTGTTCTATTTGCATAGCCTCAAATGTGACTCGCCTTCAACACTCGTCAGCATAACGCTTATCTTGTTGTACCTACATATTTTGAAGCATAGTAATAATGGTGGCAGTGTCAGTAGAATTAGCACTAGAATATGCACCATGATGATCTCCAACTGGTGCATCATGCATCATAACATCTTCTTCATGGAGATTTTGTTTATTCCCAATGTGATGCTCATCCTCCATATGAACACCTTCTTCTTCACCTTTGTTGCACTTATTTATAGGAAACATCTTCGAAACAATGTAATGAGGCCAATTTATCTTAACTTTGTTGAGCAGAATGTAGATCAAGTGAACTTCAGAATAATCAATTCTTGAAAAAACACCATTTTTGGATGGATAACATGAGACAAGCCAAAGAAAAATCATTGGAACCATCTTTAGTTGTCCAATAGTAATAGGTTCAAAGCTACTTGTTCACCGTATCACTCCCTTTATAATCAATGTGAGTATAAACATCTGTCACCAACGGATTTAGTTTATGTCCCACATTAGGATCATTAAGAGTTATCCTAAACAACGAATTCCACAATTCATCTGTAAACTCATAAATCACATTTCCAATGGTAAATTTAAAATGAGAACCATCCTTTGCATGAAGCCCAGAATAAGACACACGAATAAGATCCTCATTGTAATCTTGTGAAAGTTGAAAAAAGTAGTCAATCTTCTAATAAGATATCAACTCAGTAACACTAGGAAGAGCCAACTGAGCAACATATTTGGCTTTCCACACATACTGTTTTACCACTAGCTTATCCTTGTGCTTTTCTTCAAACTCCTCAATACACCTTAGAGATATCAATGAGAAGGGAGTTTCTATAGTAGTAGATGAGGAGTTGGCCTTTCCTTTACCTTTAGAATCAACCTTAGTCTTTGCTAACTTAGGAGCCATTGAAAAAAGTTGAGATAGGATGTGCACACCAATTGTTTGATAGATTGTTTGAATGAACTAAGATGGAGAATGAGAGATTTAAGAATGCTCACACACTCAACTAAGACACACAATCACAACAACACACAATAATGAGAAACTAATCCAAAAACAAATGAGAATCTAGAATTTTTGTGACTTAAAGTGAAAAGAGGTTTTTTTAAAGAGTAAGAGGATAAATAAGATAAATGAAGGAGATTTGATGAAAACGTGAAGGAAGATGAAATGGAGAGAGAGAGACAAACAAGATTTGACAAAAATGAATGACTTTAATGAGATGAGATGAAACTTGGAAACTTGAGAGATTTTAGTGCATGAATGTGAAATGAAATTTGTTTACCAAAAGGATAGAATATGAGTCGACCTCTGAGTTAATGTGCCGACCTGTTAAGGTTATGTGTCGGCATATACTAAAACGTTTAATAAATAATAGAAAAATCAATTCCATAGGTCGACCTATCCACGGATGTGTCAACACGTCCTGAAGCATTTTTTACAAATACAAACAAAATCAAATTATGTGTCGACCTATGCGACCATGTGTCAATGCATTATGGTAAAAACTTGAAAAAACTCACATTTATGACTTATGAAATGATTTTTGATAACTCATAATGACTTACGCATGACTAATGAGTAAGAGACTATGCATATGCAATGATTTAATGGTTTTAAAAATTAACATGCAAACACAAGAGTAAGCATGAGTTGTCAAAGGATATATATCACATATGATGACATTTAGTATGAAGACATTATAAACATATGAAATGAAACACACAATGGTTGCACTGATATTTTTGGAAGTGAACAAACATTACAGATATCATACACATACTTCATCCTATATCTTTGAAGAATAAACAGGTAAAAGAAACACTCACTTATGAAATCAAAAAGAGGATTGGAACAATATAACCTCACCATACGGAAGACGGGGGATGCACAAGCATTCCACAAGAAACTTTCTAAATAAAGTTGAAATGAACGCAACAAGTGCCACAAACATAAACTGAACCAAAACGCTCTTACCGCTTTCCTCTTTGTACAAGTCTTTAAGAGTGCCATTAATAATGTACCCAAGAGTCTCATTGACTTGATGATCATCCTAATTGTAGCGGGGTATTCGTTACCTTTAGATTTATTAACTAAAATCAAAAGTAAATCATACAATTCGAGTCGCCACCGCACATCTATTTATCCAAAGGAAAGGTTAGAAAACGAACAAAAACCGAGAAGTTTTATCAAATAAAAAACTAATAAAAATGTCAGAGATCGGGGTAAGGGGTTTGGTTATGCAATGGGAAGGTTTTAAGCACCCAAAACATCCTAGGTAATCCTAGGGAGCCCTTTTCACAATTGTTGTAAGGTAGGTTGGTATTTGTGAAAAAATTATTTGTGCAAACATGATTGGGGAGATGAGAAAAGAATGTACAAATTATTTACAATTTTTGTGTTTGAATGGATAAACCCATTGCCTACGTACCATCTTAAAAAAGATTAGGATCAAAACCTCGTAGTTCGGGGTAAAAAATCTCAAAACAAGCTGGTGAATTAATTGGTCCAAAAACCTTAAGGTCTTTTGTTATCAAAGGGAGAAAACTCAACCTAAAACCACAAATCCACCATGTGAGGAGAGCTTCAACATGCTAGTGAGGGGTTAACCCTATAATAAGCATGGAAGTCTTATAGTCCATCACCAAGGATATAGGTGAGTATTATATCAACCTCAAGGATAACTCAAACCTAACAGCTATGGTTTATGAAAACGTTTTGATAAGAAGTGGCCATTGAAACCACAAAAACAATTGAGAGAGTTGTATTTACCAATGAAAAGTATTTACAAAGTATGGTCAAAGTTGACTTAAGGATTCAATTCAAAATAAGTGTTATGAAAAGAAGTTTGGAAAATCAAAGGAATAATGCTTAGGTTTCTAATTTTAGAAAACAAATGTTAATGTTTGCACAAAAGTTTTAGCCTGGGTTAGAGTGGGGGGAAGAAGAAGAATGGCAAGTAACTTAAGCAATCAATCACATAACAATCAAGCTCCTAGGAATCTTCCAATGGCTTTTGTATCTCTCACTTTGGATGCTCATGACAATGGTTCCTCAATTTGGGCGCAAGTTGGAATCCATAGCACAAGAGCACACACATCAAAAAGTTCTATGATACAAACAAAGAATGGACAAGAGGGAGTTTAGAGATTAGGATCCTTTCAAGTTCATCTTCAAGATTAAGCATTCTAAAGGCATGAGGCCTAGTTGCTCTTTGACATTATTTCTTCTTTTATAGCATTCTAAAGGCATGAGGCCTAGTTGATCTTTGACTCCATTTTGCATAGGTAATGTCCTAAAGTCTAAGTCCTTTTGTCCATTTGCATTTGGTTCACAACAATCAAAACTAAACACAAGCACAATAGTATATACACAATTATGTGCTCAAGTGAGCAAAATGCAAATTGCATTAACATAAACATGTGCTCAAGTGAGCAAAGGGGCAAAAGCAAATGAATAATATGGACAAGATATTAAATTGCATAAAGTAAATTGCAAGAATTAAATGACTTGAAGTAAAAGTTAATGGTCAATGGTTAGTGTTAGTGTGCCATAAGGCAATTTAGCGCTATGTTAAGCAATCGTAAGTGGACTAATGTAGTAGTCCCACCTATCTGAGGCCGGTCAATAAAAATATAGGCAACAAACACAATTTAGAGACCTTGACTAGTAAGCCAAGCTCCTACAAATTGCCATGCCAAAAGAAAATGGGAATGATCTTGTATTGATTTAGGTTTTTTGCTTGATTAAGAAGTAACCTATCCTTAATGCAAAGCCATTCACTTGATCTATGATCAAGATGAATTAGATTTGAATCAAGGAAGGTTAAACTTCCCATGTATCAAGGCTAACCACCAATCTTTAACTCATTGATCAAAAAGAAAAAAGATGAAGAAGAAGATGAATAAGAATGTACATTAATGGACTTCAAATGAAATAAACAAATTGCATTAACCAAAGACAAATGGAATCAAGGTCAAACAATAGTAAACAGAAGCAAAATGAAACTTAAAAGTCAAGAAACAAATAAAATATTTTTGGCATTTTTGGAAATTAAAATGGTACTTGAATTAAAATAAACAATTAAAGGTCAAACTTCAAATCCATTTCAAATCAACTTTGAAAAGTCCAAGTGGATCATCCTAAGTTCAACAAGTTCAAAGAAAGTTTGACAAAAAATTTCAGCATTTTTAGAAACCAGAAACTATTTTTAATCAATTAAAAATGAATAAAAAGTAACCTAATTGAACTAAAATCTAAAATAAATCTCAAATCAATTAATAAATTGATGAGAATATTTTTCATAGATTCATCATCATTCAAAGAGGTTAAGAGAATATTTTTGTATTTTTTGAATATTGGAAACTATTTAAAATGAATTAAAAATAACCAGAAAATAGAAAATTCACAAAAAATATCAAATGATAAAATAAAAAATATTAAAAATCATTTTTAGAAACTAGAAATTAAAAGGGAAATAATGCAATTGGTCCCATATTATTTGGAATTAAAATGAAAGAGTTATGATTTTTTGAAATAAAAGGAAATAAAAGAAAATTAAAAGAAATTCAGAAACTAGCAAATAATCTGGCACATTGGATGGCATCTCATTAATTGAGCTGGCACATCCAAAGGTGATGGAGTGCGCGCGCACCAAAGACCAAAGTCAAATGAATCACACAGTGCATTAAATAAGGTCATAACAAGTGATGGCCACGATTAAATCTGGAAAACAAATCCAAGGGTCCACAATTGGTCTGGCAAACGGACGGTGGTGTACACCACCGTCTTCTCCGGCGAGCTATGCAGATTCCGGCGAGAGTTGCAGACATGGAAACTCAATAAAAATAGGCGATCCTCATATCATTGGAAAGGTGAGGTGATGTACATCACCCCTGTACCATTGATTTTCACTCTAGATCTCCATGAGAAGAGAAATCAGAGGTGGAAAATAATGGTGTTCAACTTGAACTCAATAAATTTTCAAAATTAAGCACAGTATTCAATTGCCTCTGATGAGAAGACTTCATCCAAGCCAAGAAACACAAGAAACAAACAATAATTAGTGAGTTTCGAAGAAGAAAAGTTTGTGTATCAACCTTGGAAATGTGGATCTGTGAAGCACGATTCCTCTCAACTATTGATTACAGTTCACTCTTGAGATGAAGATGAAGCAAGGCCAAGGAATTTTAAGTCTGATAATCAACCAATGAAGTTGAAAATCAGATCTAAAATTTTGAAATGAAAGAGTGAATTCCTTTAGGTATGGTTATGGATTGAGTTTTGCAGCATAACAGGCGCCTTCAGGTTATGGAATAGTGAAGCTAAGCACTCTTATTTATAGCAAATGGTAAGGCAATGCATGAGAATTATGTGTGCATGAATGAAGAGGGCCTCCATGCATGGGCCTGTACAGGCGCATGGAGGGCTCAAATCTAAGTGATTTGGCAAGCTTAACATCAACATATTGGTTTTGGATGTGCAAATATGATATAATTGGCTTATGCATGAAGTTTGAATCAAGTTTCCATAATTGCACCAAAATCTTCCCCTCTTCGAAAATGCCTCTTCCAAAAATAGAACATGGCCTTGTGGGTAATGGTTGGAAAGGTCTTGACATGAGGATAAATTGTTATGTTGAACAAAACTTCATTTGGAATTGAGAAATTAGTTAAAATTGGTCATAAAGTTCAAGGTGCAAAACATGTGCATGTGAAAATTTCCAAAATGGGCCAACTTCAAGCCCTTCTTTTTTAGTGATGCAAGCTCCAAATGACAAAACCTTCAACATCAAAGTTGTATATCTTTTCCAGAAAATAAATTTGGACTCAAACTTTGCATCATTTGGATTTTTTATGATGGAGTTATGGGCACTTGAAGTTGGACTTTTTCACATTTCAATGCCTTTGGTCCAAAGTGACCTATAATGTTTTCCATTATCACATGTATTTATTTTAGTATTATGAAAATTTGCTCAACATAGAAAATCAATTAGACATATTAAAATTTCCAATGCATTTGATCCCACCTCAAAATCATAAAAAATGAATGAGTTATGTCCTTGGGAATTTGACCCAAAATTAGGGTTTCAGTCAAAATGACCTATAATGTTTTGAAATGGATGATGACCTTACAAGCTCCAAATAAATTTTTGATGAACATGAAAGTTGTTCATATGGTTATTAAGAACATATTTTCTCTTGTGGTAATCTCCATTTGACAAACAAATTAAAAGTTAGGTCTCTGTGGATTTCAAAATAGTCAGATGAATTGACTGATCAACTTCTCAAGCCCATACCTCAAATCTTGATGAATTGATGATTTAGGACACTCAAATAAGCTCAAATATGCATGAAATTATGAATTAAATCACTTCCCTTGATTGTATTTGATCATGGGTTGAGGTTGCTTCATGAGCAAGGCACAGTTGATGCATAGATGAATTAGGGTTTCCTTGGGAAACAAGCCTCAAGTCCCTTGGTTTTCTTTTATCAAATTGACAAATTGAGATACTTGGGAGGCATATATGATGAACGAGATCTTTGTGAACCATTGTCATGCTTGCTTTCACCTTCACCTGGCCATTCTTTGAGCATAGGGACCATCTAGGAGTTTTGGATCTTATGATTGCTCAAGCTACAAAACAAAAGATGTTAGTGGCATATTTTTGTGCTTTTGGTTAGTAAAAAAAGTAAGAAAAGCAATAATATACAATTCAAGCATGCTTGGTGATCTCAAACCAACTCACAAATTTGTTCCCACCCAAAGGTAAAGAGCCAAGATGCTATGAGGGATCTTAGGGTCAAAATTAGGGTCTTACAGATGCCCCTATTTAAGGTCATTCTTGCCGGAGATATGAAGGTTAAAATTTTCATCTCGACGAGGTAGAATGGGCTTAAATAATAACAAAGGGATGAATTTTGGTCCCTAAGAGACCTCATGATGCAAATGTATGTATGCAAAAGGTAATACTCTATGGAGATATATGTCCACAAAGGAAAAGAAATCAGGAGAAACTGAAAATCCATATGAGTAATATGCTCATGAATGGGACAGAGACTCTAGGGAGTAAAGGGGAATAAAATGCGTGAGCAGGTCACGACTAAGAAAAAAAACTTGCTGAGAGACACAAAGGATTCCATGAAAATAAATTAATGGAAAGACTCGAGCTGACGCAAAGATGCATGTATCGGGAAATATGCCAATACAGCAGAACTATCCACAAAGGATACTTCGGATAAAAATCTCGACACCGATGGGGAAAATCCACCAAGGGACTCCGATGGGAATGCCCACAAAGGACTCAGCTGAGGAAAAAGCAAATGAGGTATTATCGGTTACTGGGTAATAAGCTCAAAGAGACATGTGATCAAACACCGGTATAAGGGTGAGAGAAAAACATACTCGGGGAGAATGAGTATCTAAGACCGGTATAAGGGTGAGAGATATCAATCATCCAAAACATCTGAGGAAGACCTAAAAATGTATATTTCAACTCAGGAAATTCTGACTCCACAGGGGACAAAAAGTCATAATAGGGAGCAGAAGGGAAGGAACACCAGGGATACCGGTTACCGGGCATATAATAGGTGACCAACCAAGGCGTGAATTGGGGAATATTCCCAAAACACTCATCATCCGAAAGGAGGGCTGAAAAAGCAAACTCGATTATAGGATGGGCATCCAATTCCGTAAGGAAATACGAATCTTACTCGACTGGGGAAGAAAAAGACTTCGACCGAAGAGCGCATGAGATATGTTATCTATTACCGTCAGAACGTAGATAACATACTCGCATGGAAGATTATCCACAACCGGTTACTGGGTTAATAAAGAATAAATCGACGAAAAAGAAAGGACATCGGGATACCAGATACAAGGTATAAAATGATGACCAATCAAAGGGGAGAAACGATCATTACCAAACAAGGGGTAAATGAAAGATGACTCGCTGAGGATACATTGAAAAAGACAATGATCCGGGAGATATATCACCAGTTACTGGGAGATATACTCAAAACGAAGGAATATCAATACCGAATATTGGATAAAGATAACCAACAAAGAGGGGATTACATCTACCGGTTACTGGGTAGAAAACCACAGAAGAGAGTAACCGTCATCGGTTAGGATGAACAAAATCAAGGTTAACTCTGCAAGGGGATACCATGGGGTTTACAACTGCCGGTATGAGGGTAGAAAACCACAACGATGGGACTTATAACTACCGGTTACTGGGTAGAAGGCCAACAGACTCCGTCGGGAAAAAGATGGACAATTACTGGTTACTGAGCAATCATTCATCTAAACTACGGGGAAATGCAACAGGAAATAACAAGAGTAGTCAATCTAGGAACAAACTAGAGAGACACAAAGAAACAAGACTCAACCCAATAAGGATATAACTCAGGGGAGAAATTCCATCCCAATACATATTTTGGGAGGAAACAGAAATAATATTCATCCACGAGGGCATAACTCAGTGGGGAATATGGAAGAAAGGATAAACACTTTCTGCCTATGGGGCTGACTCTATATGGAGAGATCAAGACACCAACATCTGCTTGGGGATATAATATATCGCCAAATAGCAGGAGACAAACAACAAAGATATATGGCAAAGAATGCAACATGAATATCTGAACGTTATAATTGTGCATGTATATGCGTGGTTTATGTATGATGAATGCTGACAAATAGACATATCTAACACAACCAGGTCCAGGAATCGATGGACAAAGATCCGGTACTACATCTCAAAAGAGAAAGCCAGACCCATTGGGGAACTCCCAATCTAATGGGGGCAACAGGTACCAGGAAACAAATGATCTCCTGCAGGGGAACAAAGCCAATGCCGAGAATCAAACAGAGTCGCTGCCGGGACAAAGATCACTGCTAGGGGAAAAGAGCAGGATCACCAGGGATCAGAGACTACTGTTGGGGACAGGCAAGGGATCACAATCACCAAAGCTGGGGGATCTTCCAACAGTATGTAGAGATAAAGATCAGTCAGAGAAGAAATCTATCGGGGATCTTATCAGGGGATAATGTAGAATTCTGTGGGGAAAAACCACCAAACAGAAGCACATCAAACAAAAATCACTTCTAGTCTTGGAAGGAAACATCTCTGCTAAGGAGGAGGAGAACTAATCACTCCACTAGGGAAGGAAATAACACATCTTCCTTAGAATTTCCAACGCCAAACTGCAATCAGGAAAATTCTTGGCCGAGGAGGCTAAACACGGATAAGATCCATCGTAGAAACAACTCTACTGGGGGGAAATTATCAAGAAGAGAAATGAAACTCTGTGGGGACCAACCACCAGACAAAAGTTCCAAAACCAACAAATTTCCTTGCACTGCTGGAGAAACCAAACTCTGCCGAGGAGAAGAGAATCACCGCTCCGCTGGGGAATAGAAAATAAACATTCTCATCACCCGTTTTGCTCAGGAGAAATCAACAAATAGGCTATGATTAGACAAATCCACTGGGGAAACACTGCTGATGACTGAACCGAAAACAATTTGTAGGCATTCAGCTGGAGATAACCTGCTGGTGACCGTACCGGGGAGTAAAATGGGATCAATCCTGCTGAGAATGGACGGAAGCTAAACCTGCTGGAGATCAATGTAGGCGAATCCACAGGGGAAAGGCTACAAACAAAAATTGTTGAGAATTCCATTCAATGCTGGCGATTTCCTGCTCACTCTGTGGAAGAACTCCAATCTGAGTGAGGGAAGACCAACTTCCTCAAGAGATAGCATATAAATTTATCAATATATAAGGGATTTTAGGTCAATCCACACAAGGGATGACAACCGTATAATTGATACACAAATGCTAGATCCAGCCTCACTGGGGAGATATAATATCAAGATCAAACTCCAAACTCTCAGGATTTGGGTGGGATGTTAGAGATGTACTCCTCTAAACAAAATAGGACCAAAGCTCCAGACTCTCTGGGGAATTTGGTGATACATAACCTTCTTCTACGCTCGTGAAGGAGACAACCTGAAAGATAATGAAGAGGATACAGGTATGCTAGGAATATGGACAAATATATTACCCTTTTGGAGATCATACTATCCTTGGGAGAGCACTGAAGATGTCCCCATTATCCTTTTTGTCATTGTGAATGTTCACTTTGTTTAAAAACAATTTATGAAAAATTTATTTATTTAAAACAATGATATTTATCAATTAAAACATGCAAATATTTGTTAAACAGAAACAAATAAGAGTGCAAAGAATTGGATAAAGGCTCAAATTTATTTGATAGAATGGTAGTTTGCAAATGGCAAGACTCCACTGATCTTTACAAATTTGAAATTGGTGATATATATTGGAAAAGGGCTACATTGAACATAATGACCATTTCTCCATCAACTCTAAATCCCATGTATCTGAAGCTTTAGTTGACGACGACTGAGCGAAATTCCTTGACAGATGATAGTTGTTGAGCAAAGTATTGTCAGGATGCAGTTACTTGCCAAATCCCTAATTTTTGCCTAGATTGCCCCAGGGCGAGGTACTGAATCTAGCGGGATATATATATATATATATATATATATATATATATATATATATATATATATATATATATATATATATATATATATATATATATATATATATATATATATATATATATATATATATATTCATTTTTTATGTCTCTAACTTTTTCCTGGATCGCCCTTTCGGGTTTTCAATCCACCAAGACGCTCATTTTTGCCTAAGCCGCCCTTTCAGGTTTTCAACTTAGCGAGCTATTCTGTTTTTATTTTAGGCAAAGTATTTCTTGACTGCATTTGAATTCACAGGACGAGTGAAATACTCCCTATCCATAGTTGTAAGTATCAAAGCACCGCCTAAAAAGGCTCTCTTAACAACATATGGACCTTCATAGTTTGGAGTCCACTGGCCCCTGGAATCGGGCGCAAAAGACAAGACTTTCTTGAGCATAAGGTCACCTTCTCGGAACACGCGAGGCTTGACCTTCTTATCAAAGGCTTTCTTCATCCTTTGCTGATATAACTGACCATGACACATGGCAGTGAATCTCTTCTCTTCAATTAAATTCAGTTGGACATAACGACTCTGAACCCATTCAACCTCAGTCAACTTGGCTTCCATCAAGACTCTCATTGACGGAATCTCCACCTCTACCGGGAGCACAACCTCCATGCCGTAAACAAGAGAGAAAGGGGTTGCCCCTATTGAAGTGCGGACAAATGTACGATATCCATGCAAAGCAAATGGAAGCATCTCATGCCATTCTTTGTATGTAACAACCATCTTCTGGATAATCTTCTTGATATTCTTATTAGCAGCTTCAACAGCCCCATTCATCTTGGGTCTATAAGGAGAAGAATTATGATGTGCAATCTTGAACTCACTACACAACTCTTTCATCATCTTGTTGTTCAAGTTAGATCCATTATCAGTAGTGATCTTATCCGGCACACCATAACGGCATATGAGTTGATTCTTGATAAACTTCACAACCACCTGCCTGGTCACGTTTGTATATGATGTCGCTTCAACCCACTTGGGGATGTAATCGATTGCTACGAGAATGAATCTGTGACCGTTGGACGCTTTCGGCTCTATCATGCCAATCATGTCAATTCCCCACATAGAGAAATGCCATGGTGATGAAATCACATTCAGAAGTGTCTGGGGAATATGAATCTTATCCGCATAAATCTGACACTTGTGGCATTTCTTCACATATTTACAGCAGTCAGACTCCATTGTCAGCCAATAGTAGCTTGCTCTCAACATCTTCTTTGCCATGGCATGTCCATTGGAATGAGTACCAAATGAACCCTCATGGGCTTCAGTCATCAACAAGTCTGCTTCGTGTCTATCCACACATCTGAGCAGAACCATGTCAAAATTCCTCTTATAAAGCACATCGCCATTGAGGTAGAAACTTCCAGATAATCTTCTCAAAGTTTTTCTATCTTTAACAAATGCCCCAGGCGGGTAAATCTGACTCTGAAGAAAACACTTGATATCATAATACCATGGCTTGTCATCCTTCACTTCTACTACTGCAAATACATGAGCTGGTCTATCCAAGCGCATCACAGTGATATTGGGAACTTCATTCCAGAGTCTCACCATAATCATTGAAGCAAGCGTAGCAAGAGCATCTGCCATCCGATTCTCATCTCGAGGAATATGATGGAAATCAACCTCAGTAAAGAAAGTTGAAATCCTCCTCGCATAATCTCTGTATGGGATGAGGCCAGGCTGATTCATCTCTCATTCACCCTTAATCTGATTAACAACAAGGGCCGAATCACCATAAACATCAAGATGATTGATCCTAAGATCAATAAATTCTTCCAATCCCATAATACAGGCCTCATACTCCGCCATATTATTTGTGCATTTGAAAGTTAGCCTCGCTGTAAAAGGAAAATGTGAGCCCTGAGGAGTAATAATCACTTCCCCAATATCATTTCCATATTGATTTATAGCGCCATCAAACACCATGCTCCATCGGCAACCAGGCTCTGGCCCTTCATCGAGCGTAGGCTCATCGCAATCTTTCATTTTCAAATACAGAATCTCCTCATCTGGGAAGTCGTATTGAACTGACTGATAATCCTCAATTGGTTGGTGTGCCAAGTGGTCAGCAAAGATACTACCTTTAATAGCTTTCTGAGCTCGATACTCAATATCATACTCAGACAACAGCATCTGCCAACGGGCAATTCTCCCAGTTAAAGCAGGCTTCTCAAAGATATACTTGATTGGATCCATTTTGGATATCAACCAAGTCGTATGATTCAACATATACTGGCGTAGGCGCTTAGCTGCCCAAGCCAAAGCACATCATGTTTTCTCAAGCATTGAGTATCGAGACTCACAATCAGTGAACTTCTTACTTAGGTAGTAGATGACATACTCCTTCTTCCCTGATTCGTCTTGCTGACCAAGGACACAACCCATTGAGTCTTCAAGAACTGTCAGATACATAATCAAGGGTATCCCTTTCACAGGCGGAGACTGTAACACCCCGATAAAATAAGATAATTATTTAAATTGAGTTAATAATATATTTATTAATTTAATTAAATAATTGGAATTTTTATATTATTGGAATTACTATTATTGGATTATTATTTTATTGGAATAAAAGTTGGAAGTTAGAAAAAGGTCCCATTTAGTAAAAGGGTTTATTTTTCACGTGAAAAGGAAAAAGGAGACAGAAAAGTGGAAAAGGGCAAAGAGAGCCAGAGAACAAGGGTTGAAGAGGGAAAAAGCTTGAAGCTCAGAGATTTGCCGGATTAACTCAGGTAAGGGGGGTTTATCATCGTTTAATGGGTATTATGGGATAATATGTCATGGGTAGTGATAAACCATTGATTGATCTCTGAATTGGATGATTATGATGAAATTGTGAAATATTGGATGAACGAAATTGGGTTATGATTGAGAGGAATTCGTAGGAATTAGATGTAAAAATGTTAGATTTTTGTGAAATCGAATAGGGTATGATTCGTGTTAGATGATATGAACAATTATTGTGAAAAATTGGACTGTGGAAGGTTGAATTGGATAGATCTCGTAGCAGAGAAAGCCATAGCAGATTTGGAAGTCTGGTTTCTGGTCATACGCGTATGGCACTAGGCAATACGCGTATGAGATGGCATGGTACGCGTATGGCACTAGGCAATACGCGTATGGATGAGGAAGATGATGTTTTGAACGTAGATTGGTCTCTGTTGGTACGCGTATGGAGAAGTGGTACGCGTAGCATACGCGTATGAGATGGTGTTACGCGTATGGGATTTTGTCAGGAGATGGGCCATACGCGTATGGGGTTAGGCAATACGCGTATGGGCAGGATTGTGATTTTCCTGAGCTGTTGTTGTGCAGTTTTTAACTGTTCAGCTGAGTAACGTAATGCAGATGATGTATGATATATTAGGGATCATTTCCCGTTGTTTTGAGTAGTATAGGTATTAGTAGAGTGTGCTAATACTGTGGTTATTATTTGGCATGATATGATATGCTTATGTGATAAAATACTGCTGATGTGTGATAGTATGCGTGATGCTGTGAATGTATCAGTTATGTGTGCATTGGTGAATAGACTGTTTTATGGCTTAGAGTGTGAGCATATATCTATTCTTGAATTGTTGTTGATGATGTAGCATTGCTAGGTGATTAGCATGCATGTTGTGGCCTTTATGGTGGTAGCTAATTCCCATGGTGAGGAATTAGTGATGAGTTATTGTGGATTGTTGTTGATGTTTGCATGCTAGGTGATTTAGCGTGCATAGCATAGCCCTTGGGGTGGTAGCTAATTCCCATGGTGAGGAATTAGTGATGTGAGTCACTAGGTCTCAAATGAGTGGGACTAGTGAGCTTGGTAGCCGTACCTGGATTTGGTCGGTGAGGTTGAACTATATGTTCACGAATAGTCGGTACCGCATGCATGGAGTCTCATTGCATAATATATGTATGTATGGCGTATAATATGAATGGATGTATTCCAATATTATACGTGTGTTTTATGGTTGTTTTGAGTTTGAGTATGATGATGGTGATGATTATGAGTTGATATTGCCGTTGCTGAATATGTGTAATCTGATTAGGGTAATGATATGTGTTATATTACTTAGCATTACATGATATTTTATAATGCTTATTATATCGATTGAAGGACTCACCCTTACAACTATGTTTTCAGGTAACGAGCAGTGATTGAATAGAAGCTAGTCCTGGGAGTCTAGTGTAGTCCTTAGTGGGTCATGCTCTGGTAGATGTAACATCGGGATGGGATGTTTTACTATGTTTTCTTTTGGTTGTTGAACAACTTTACATGTAATGTAGTACATGATTTGAATGTTGTTATTTTGTATCCGCTGCGAATTATGCAAAAGTGTCCTATTTTGATTGAATAAATGAGCATGACAGGATATATTGATGATTGGTGTGAAATGATTGTGTGACACCCTTCAGGGCATAATTACTCTGATTGATATTTTATTATTTTAATTAAATACTTGGGGTATTTTAGAAGGGTGTTACATTAGTGGTATCAGAGCATAGTCGGTCGAGTCGAGTCGTAATTATTCTGTTTTCCCTGTACGGGATAGGTGTTGTGTAACCCTATCAGTACTTATTGTTTAGCTTGTTGGGTTTTCAGAATAGAGATGGCTGGAAGAGGTAGAGATGATGCTGCAATTGCTGAGGCTCTGGGTATGCTAGCTGGAGTACTTGGGGGAAATCCGAATGTTGTGGGAATGGGAGCTGCTCGTCAACTGAGTGAGTTCCAGAAGAACAATCCTCCAATGTTCAAGGGAGCATACGATCCAGATGGTGCTCAGAAGTGGTTGAAGGAGATCGAGAGGATCTTCTGAGTGACTGAGTGTGCCGATAACCAGAAGGTCAGGTTCGGTACGCTTATGCTGTCAGAGGAAGCAAATGATTGGTGGGTTGCTACCCGCACTGAGTTGGAATCTGCTGGGAATGCTGAGATTACTTGGGCAGTGTTCAGAGAGAGATTCCTGAGGAAGTATTTTCCAGAGGATGTCAGAGGAAAGAAAGAGATAGAACTCTTGGAATTGAAACAGGGTAACAGGTCTGTTACTGAGTATGCTGCTAAGTTCACAGAGCTGTCAAAGTATTATACTCCCTATAACGAGGCTACTGGGGAATTTTCAAAGTGTGTGAAGTTTGAGAACGGGTTGCGTCCCGAGATCAAGCAGGCTATTGGGTATCAGCGGATCAGAGTGTTTTCTGATTTGGTTGACTGTTGCAGGATTTTTGAACAGGATTCCAAGGCTAGAGCAGAGAGCTATCAACAAAGGGTTGATAGGAAAGGCAAGAATCAGAATGATCGTGGGAAACCGTATGCAGCTGGCAAAGGTTTCCAGAGACAGAGTGGGATAAAGAGGCCTAGTGGGGGAGACTCCAGTGCCCCTGCCAAGTGTTACAGATGTGGTCAGGCTGGACATCGTTTCCATGAGTGTACCAGTGCTGAGAAGAAGTGTTTCAAGTGTGGCAAGGGTGGTCACTTGGCTGCAGAGTGCCGGTTGAAGACTATGACTTGTTTCAACTGTGGAGAGGTGGGTCATATCAGTCCGCAGTGTCCTAAGCCGAAGAAGGAGAATCAGTCGGGAGGCAAGGTCTTTGCTTTATCGGGTTCTGAGACTTCTGCAGATGATCGTTTGATCCGAGGTACGTGTTATATTAGTGGCTTTCCTCTTGTAGCTATTATCGACACAGGTGCTACTCATTCCTTTATATCTTTGGATTGTGCTGTGAAACTTAAGTTAGAGATATCTGAGATGCGTGGTAGTATGGTGATTGATACTCCTGCGAAGGGTTCAGTGACTACTACTTCGGTTTGTTTGGATTGCCCTTTAAGTATTTTTGGTAGAGACTTTGGAGTGGACCTAGTGTGTCTTCCACTAGTGCAGATCGATGTTATCTTGGGTATGAACTGGTTGGTGTTTAACCGAGTTTCTATCAACTGTTTTGATAAGACTGTGATCTTTCCTGAGATTGAGGAAGGAAAGAGTTTGTTTCTATCAGCGAGGCAGGTGAATGAGGCAGTAGCAGATGGGGCAGAGTTGTTTATGCTGTTAGCGACTTTGGAGGCTAAAGATAAACTGGTGATTTGCGATCTAGCTGTGGTGTGTGATTTTCCTGATGTGTTTCCGGAAGAAGTGAATGAATTACCGCCAGAGCGTGAGGTTGAGTTCTCGATTGATTTGGTACCTGGTACTAGGCCGATATCGATGGCTCCGTACCGTATGTCTGCTGTGGAGTTAACTGAATTGAAGAGTCAGTTAGAGGATCTGTTGGATAAGAAATTTATTCGTCCGAGTGTGTCACCGTGGGGTGCACCAGTGTTATTGGTTAAGAAGAAAGAAGGTACTATGAGGTTGTGTGTGGACTACAGGCAACTGAATAAAGTGACGATCAAGAATCGGTATCCTTTGCCGAGGATTGATGATTTGATGGATCAGTTGGTTGGTGCGAGTGTGTTCAGCAAGATAGATTTGAGATCGGGATATCATCAGATACGTGTGAAAACTGAGGATATTCAGAAGACTGCTTTCAGAACAAGGTATGGACATTATGAGTATTCTGTAATGCCTTTTGGTGTGACTAATGCGCCTGGAGTATTTATGGAGTATATGAATAGGATTTTCCATCCGTACCTAGACAAGTTTGTTGTGGTGTTTATTGATGACATTTTGGTGTATTCGAAATCTGAAGAAGAGCATGCTGAGCATTTGAGAGTGGTTTTAGGAGTTCTACGAGAAAAGAAGTTGTTTGCTAAACTGTCTAAGTGTGAATTTTGGTTAGAAGAAATTAGCTTTCTTGGTCATGTGATTTCAAGAGGTGGTGTTGCTGTTGATCCTTCTAAGATAGAAGCGGTATCTAAGTGGGAAGCTCCGAAGTTAGTTTCTGAGATAAGAAGTTTTCTCGGACTTGCAGGATATTATAGGAAGTTCATTGAGGGATTTTCTAAGTTGGAGTTACCGTTGACGATGTTGACTAGAAAGGGGCAAGCGTTTGTTTGGGACTCAAAATGTGAAGAAGGTTTCCAAGAGTTAAAGAGAAGGTTGACTACTGCTCCTATTTTGATATTACCAAGTCCGTCAGAACTATTTGAGGTTTTCTGTGATGCTTCATTGTTGGGTTTGGGTGGTGTGTTGATGCAGAATAAGCAGGTTATAGCTTATGCTTCGAGACAACTGAGGGTTCATGAGAGGAACTATCCGACGCACGATTTAGAGTTGGCAGCCGTGGTATTTGTTCTGAAGTTATGGAGACATTACTTGTACGGGTCAAGATTTGAGGTTTTCAGTGACCATAAAAGTTTAAAGTATTTGTTTGATCAGAAAGAGCTGAATATGAGACAGAGGAGATGGTTAGAGTTTCTGAAGGATTATGACTTTGGTTTGAATTACCATCCGGGTAAAGCAAACGTGGTGGCTGATGCATTGAGTCGGAAATCATTGCATATGTCTATGTTAATGGTTAAGGAATTGGATTTAATTGAGCAGTTTAGAGACTTGAGTTTGGTGTGTGAGAGTACTCACAATAGTGTTAAATTGGGAATGTTGAAGTTAACGAGTGGTATTCTGGATGAGATTAGAGAGGGTCAGAAATCCGGTGTGCTTTTGGTTGATAAGTTGACTCTAGTGAATCAAGGTCAAGGTGGTGAATTCAGAGTTGATGAGAGTGGTGTTTTGAAATTTGGTAATCGGGTATGTATTCCGGATGTTACCGAACTTAAGAAGAGTATCCTGGAGGAAGGACATCGTAGTGGCTTGAGTATTCATCCTGGAGCTACGAAGATGTATCATGATTTGAAAAAGTTATTTTGGTGGCCGGGAATGAAAAGAGAAATTGCGAGTTTTGTTTATTCTTGTTTGACTTATCAGAAGTTAAAGATTGAGCATCAGAAGCCGTCTGGGCTAATGCAACCGTTGACTATTCCAGAGTGGAAGTGGGATAGTATCAGTATGGATTTTGTGTCTGGTTTGCCGAGGACAAATAAGAATTTTGAAGCCATTTGGGTGATTGTTGATAGATTGACGAAATCGGCTCATTTCATTCCGATCAGAATGGATTATCCGTTAGAGAGATTAGCCGAGTTGTATATTGAGAAGATTGTAAGTTTGCATGGTATTCCGTCGAGTATTGTTTCGGACAGAGATCCTAGATTTACATCGAAGTTCTGGGAAGGTTTGCAGAGGGCTTTGGGAACTAAGCTGAGATTGAGTTCTGCATATCATCCGCAGACGGATGGTCAGACTGAGAGGACGATTCAGTCACTAGAGGATCTTTTGAGAGCTTGTGTTTTGGAAAAAGGAGGTGCTTGGGATTGTTACTTACCTTTGATTGAGTTTACCTACAACAATAGTTTTCATTCGAGCATTGGTATGGCACCGTTTGAAGCTTTGTATGGTAGGAGATGTCGGACACCTTTATGTTGGTATGAATCCGGTGAGAGTGTTGTGGTTGGACCGGAGATTGTTCAACAAACTACGGAAAAGATTAAGATGATTCAGGAGAAGATGAGAATTGCTCAGAGTCGTCAGAAGAGTTATCACGACAAGAGGAGGAAGTCACTTGAGTTCCAAGAGGGAGATCATGTGTTTCTTCGTGTTACTCCGATAACTGGGGTTGGTCGAGCTTTGAAGTCGAAGAAGTTGACACCTCGATTTATTGGTCCTTATCAGATTTTGGAGAGGATAGGAGAGGTAGCCTATCGTATCGCTTTACCGCCGTCACTTGCGAATTTGCATGAGGTTTTTCATGTGTCTCAGTTGAGGAGGTACATTCCTGATCCGTCTCATGTGGTCCAAGTAGATGATGTCCAGGTGAGAGATAACCTGACTGTTGAAACATCACCTACGAGGATTGAGGATCGAGAGTTGAAGCAGTTGCGGGGTAAAGAGATTGCTTTGGTAAAGGTAGCTTGGGGAGGACCAGCAGGTGGCAATGTAACTTGGGAACTTGAGAGTCAGATGAAGGAGTCTTATCCTGAGTTATTCACTTGAGGTATGTTTTCGAGGACGAAAACTCTTTTAGTGGGGGAGAGTTGTAACACCCCGATAAAATAAGATAATTATTTAAATTGAGTTAATAATATATTTATTAATTTAATTAAATAATTGGAATTTTTATATTATTGGAATTACTATTATTGGGTTATTATTTTATTGGAATAAAAGTTGGAAGTTAGAAAAAGGTCCCATTTAGTAAAAGGGTTTATTTTTCACGTGAAAAGGAAAAAGGAGACAGAAAAGTGGAAAAGGGCAAAGAGAGCCAGAGAACAAGGGTTGAAGAGGGAAAAAGCTTGAAGCTCAGAGATTTGCCGGATTAACTCAGGTAAGGGGGGTTTATCATCGTTTAATGGGTATTATGGGATAATATGTCATGGGTAGTGATAAACCATTGATTGATCTCTGAATTGGATGATTATGATGAAATTGTGAAATATTGGATGAACGAAATTGGGTTATGATTGAGAGGAATTCGTAGGAATTAGATGTAAAAATGTTAGATTTTTGTGAAATCGAATAGGGTATGATTCGTGTTAGATGATATGAACAATTATTGTGAAAAATTGGACTGTGGAAGGTTGAATTGGATAGATCTCGTAGCAGAGAAAGCCATAGCAGATTTGGAAGTCTGGTTTCTGGTCATACGCGTATGGCACTAGGCAATACGCGTATGAGATGGCATGGTACGCGTATGGCACTAGGCAATACGCGTATGGATGAGGAAGATGATGTTTTGAATGTAGATTGGTCTCTGTTGGTACGCGTATGGAGAAGTGGTACGCGTAGCATACGCGTATGAGATGGTGTTACGCGTATGGGATTTTGTCAGGAGATGGGCCATACGCGTATGGGGTTAGGCAATACGCGTATGGGCAGGATTGTGATTTTCCTGAGCTATTGTTGTGCAGTTTTTAACTGTTCAGCTGAGTAACGTAATGCAGATGATGTATGATATATTAGGGATCATTTCCCGTTGTTTTGAGTAGTATAGGTATTAGTAGAGTGTGCTAATACTGTGGTTATTATTTGGCATGATATGATATGCTTATGTGATAAAATACTGCTGATGTGTGATAGTATGCGTGATGCTGTGAATGTATCAGTTATGTGTGCATTGGTGAATAGACTGTTTTATGGCTTAGAGTGTGAGCATATATCTATTCTTGAATTGTTGTTGATGATGTAGCATTGCTAGGTGATTAGCATGCATGTTGTGGCCTTTATGGTGGTAGCTAATTCCCATGGTGAGGAATTAGTGATGAGTTATTGTGGATTGTTGTTGATGTTTGCATGCTAGGTGATTTAGCGTGCATAGCATAGCCCTTGGGGTGGTAGCTAATTCCCATGGTGAGGAATTAGTGATGTGAGTCACTAGGTCTCAAATGAGTGGGACTAGTGAGCTTGGTAGCCGTACCTGGATTTGGTCGGTGAGGTTGAACTATATGTTCACGAATAGTCGGTACCGCATGCATGGAGTCTCATTGCATAATATATGTATGTATGGCGTATAATATGAATGGATGTATTCCAATATTATACGTGTGTTTTATGGTTGTTTTGAGTTTGAGTATGATGATGGTGATGATTATGAGTTGATATTGCCGTTGCTGAATATGTGTAATCTGATTAGGGTAATGATATGTGTTATATTACTTAGCATTACATGATATTTTATAATGCTTATTATATCGATTGAAGGACTCACCCTTACAACTATGTTTTCAGGTAACGAGCAGTGATTGAATAGAAGCTAGTCCTGGGAGTCTAGTGTAGTCCTTAGTGGGTCATGCTCTGGTAGATGTAACATCGGGATGGGATGTTTTACTATGTTTTCTTTTGGTTGTTGAACAACTTTACATGTAATGTAGTACATGATTTGAATGTTGTTATTTTGTATCCGCTGCGAATTATGCAAAAGTGTCCTATTTTGATTGAATAAATGAGCATGACAGGATATATTGATGATTGGTGTGAAATGATTGTGTGACACCCTTCAGGGCATAATTACTCTGATTGATATTTTATTATTTTAATTAAATACTTGGGGTATTTTAGAAGGGTGTTACAGAGACAGAATCGGCGGCTCGGACATATATTCTTTAATATTGTCAAAAGCTTTATGGAAATCCTCAGTCCAATCATGACTCTGATCTTTCCGGAGGAGCTTGAATATTGGCGGACATGTGGCAGTCATGTGGGATATAAATCTGGAAATATAATTCAAGCGGCCAAGAAAACCTCAGACTTGCTTCTCAGTTTTGGGCGCAGGCATCTCTTGTATTGCTTTGACCTTGGTAGGGTGAACTTCAATACCTCTCTCGCTGACAATAAAGCCCAATAACTTGCCGGAACGGACTCCAAATGTACACTTGTTAGGATTCAGACGAAGCTTATACTTCCTCAAACGCTAAAAAAGCTTCAACAAGTGCTCAACATGTTCAACTTCCGTTCTTGACTTTGCAATCATATCGTCAACATACACCTCGATCTCCTTGTGCATCATATCATGAAACAAGGTAGTCATAGCGCGTTGGTACGTGGCTCCGGTGTTCTTCAAACCGAAGGGCATCACTCGATAACAGAATGTTCCCCAAGATGTGATGAATGTTGTCTTCTCCATATCCTCGGGTGCCATCTTAATCTGATTATATCCGGAAAATCCGTCCATAAAGGAGAAGACATTGAATTTAGCTGTATTATCTACCAACATATCAATATGTGGTAGAGGAAAATCATCTTTTGGACTAGCTTTATTCAAGTCTCTATAGTCCACACACATTCAAACTTTTCCATCTTTCTTAGGCACGGGCACAATATTGGCAACCCATTGAGGATATGTAGAAGTCACTAGAAACCCCGTATCAATTTTCTTTTGAACTTCTTCTTTAATCTTCACTGCCATGTCCGGATGAGTTCGTCTGAGCTTTTGCTTCACAGACACACACTCAGGCTTCAAAGGCAGGAAATGTTGCACGATATCAGTATCCAGACCAGGCATGTCTTCATATGACCAGGAAAAGACGTCGACGTATTCTCGTAGCAACTCAATCAACCCCTTCTTTACAGACTCTTCCAGGAGTGCCTTAATCTTTACCTCACGAACACAATCCTCAGACCCCAAGTTAACTGTTTCCAGATTCTCAAGATGTGGCTGAATGATCTTCTCTTCGTGCTCAAGTAGACGGGTAATCTCGTCAGGAATCTCTTCAACATCATCTTCTTCGGCCTCAAATACAGGGAACTCAAAGTTGGGAGATGGTGTTGGATCATTATGTTCAATGGGTTTGATTAACCTGCATAATGATTTTGGATATAAAAGAGATCTTAGAATTGAAACAAGGAAAATCATTATGCAGATGAAAAGATTGATTTTATTCTATTTTTAGGTGTAAGACCCCAAATTTGTCCCTAAGATCCCTCATGGCATCATAACATTGCATTTGCATTGCCTCAAGGATCATAAGTATCTTGGTTCCCTTTGCCTTTGGGTGGGACCCCTTGTGAGTGGTTTGAAATCACCAAGCATGCTTGAATTGTATATCATTGTTTTTCTCATTTTTGTTTATTAACCAAAAGCACAAAAATATGTCACTAACATATTTTGTTTGTAGCTTGAGCAATCACAAAGTCAGAGAGCAACTAGGCATTGGGCCTTTAGAATGCTTAAGCTTAAAGATGAACATTGAAAGGACCAGATTCTAAACTCCCTCTTGTCCATTCTTTAATTGTATTATAGAACCTTTTGATGTGTGTTTTCTTGTGCTAGGAGTTCCAACTTGAGCTTAATCGAGGAACCATTACCATGAGCTTCCAAGTGAGAGAGATCCAAGATGCATTGAGGAGTATTTCCAAGAGTTCATTTGATTGTTGATTGCTTGAGTTTATGCTTACTTGCTTGTTTATTCCAAAGGATGTGAGCTACTTGGATCATCAATATGGTCTCAAGAGAGGAACTCCATTGTGGTTTTGCTTCTTATCCCTCACCTTTTTGCTTTGCTTAGGATTTTAGCCCCTTCTTCTTCTTCTCCCCACTCTAACCCAAGCCAAAACTTTTTGTGCAAACATTTAACATTTGTTTTCAACATTAGAAACCTAAGCCTTATGCTTTTGATTTTCAAACTTTCTTTTCATAACACTTATTTTGAATTGAATCTTTAAGTCCACTTTGACCATTTTGTATATACTTCTAATTGGTAAATATAACCCATTCAAATGTGTTTTTGTGGTTTCAATGGCCACCTTCTAATCCAAACTTTTTCATAACCTTTAGCTATTAGGTTTGAGTTATCTTTGAGGTAGATATAATACTGACCTTTATCCTTAGTGATGGACAATGAGTCTTCCATGCTTATTATAGGGTTAACCCCTCACTAGCATGTTGAATCTATCCTCACATGGTGGATTTGTGGTTTTAGGTTTAATGTTCTCCCTTTGATAACAAAAGACCTTAAGGCTTTTGGACTAATCAATCCACCAACTCATTTTGAGATTTTTACCCCGAACTACGAGGTTTTGATCCTAATCTTTTTTAAGATGGTACGTAGGCAATGGGTTCATCCATCCAAACACAAAATGTAAATAAACTTATATATTCTTTTCTCATCTCTTTAATCATGTTTGCACAAACAAATTTTCACAAAAAAAATAACAATCTCACAACAAGTATGAAAAGGGATCCCTAGGAGTACCTAGGATGTTTTTCGTGCCTAACACCTTCCCATTGCATAACCAACCCCCTTACCCAGATCTCTGATTCTCTTTTACTAGTTTTTGTTAAAACTTTTAGGTTTTTGTTCGCTTTCTAACCATTCCTTTGGATAAATAGAAGTGCGGTGGCGACTCGACTTGTATGATTTACCTTGGATTTAGTCAATATCTCTAATGGTAACGAATACCCCGCTACAGAAAAGTGGCGACTCTGCTGGGGATGGTTTGCCTAGTGGGTTTTGCCTACTTTTCAAATTTGTTGTATTGTATTATATATTTGTTTTGTGACATATTTTTGTGCAATTTGGGATTACTGTATTGTATGTAATGATTGAATTGCTTGAACATTAATTCCTTATATGCTTGGTGATCTTTGTGAGATGAGTTCTATACCCGGACTCGAGTGCACTTAGGATAAGAGAATGGCGTAGTCTTGTTGACTTGTTTGGAGTTATTCCTTAGCAGGTTGACTTGCATGTCCATTCACTTGGTGGAGGTCATGTTGGGATCAATAATGTCACACAAGTAGTTGTGGTTAGACATTACTCTTTCCAATATAGACCTTAGAAGCCAAGGACCTTAGTTTACCAAGCCCATCTTGGCCTATTCTTAGGATGTAGTGCGAAAGTCGTTCAAGTGTAAGATTTGATACGATTGTTACGCGATACTACACTCATATGAGTCTCTCTTGAGAATTTTTTTGGAATACGAGTAGTCATTTCTCGGATAATATCCGAAAGATGGGATGATGACTATGGGAACCTCTTGTAGAACGTATTTGGCAGGTTTAAACCCTAGTACACTCCCTTTGGGGTGGTTCTTAACCGAGACTCCATGCTCGTGACTCGCAACAAACCCTTGATTCGTGGTTGATCCGTTCATGTATCCTTAATATCAATAGAACTTGGGTGTTGATAAGGTGTAAACCATAATCCACCAAAATGGATGATTGATATTAAGGATGATATGATCCATCCCATGACCTTTGTTTGGTGTGCTTTGCTTGACCCTTGAGTGTGATTGTTGCATTCATGCATTCATGCACCCATTTGCATCCATATCATCAATAATGAAGAAACTTTTCAAGGAACTTAAGAGGTCTATTTGCAAATTTTCAGACATGGAAAGACAAAGAAGGAATACAAAGAAGTACAGTTTCAGACAACCAGATTTGAAGGAGTTAAGGAATCTGACATCCTATGTACTAGATCCCTTGGGTTTCAAGGCTCGTTTTGGGAAGCTTCTTCCGCTTCTGACTACTTAGGTGGATGAAGGGTTGATGAGTGTATTGGTGCAGTTTTATGATCCTTTGTACCGTTGTTTCTCATTTCCAGATTTTCAGCTTTTGCCCACGCTTGAGGAGTATGCCTATCTTGTGGGCATACCTATTCTAGACCAGTTGTCGTTCAGTGGCTTGGAGAATGTTCCTACTTCTCAAGAGATAGCAGACATGTTGCATATAGATGGATCCCTGGTTGGTGCTCATATGACTACCAAAGGTGGAATTCAAGGTCTCCCTTCTGAGTTCCTCATTGCTCAAGCTAGTGTGTATGGGAAGGCCATGAGTGAAGACGCCTTTGAGGCCATATTTGTAGTTCTCATCTATGGGTTAGTGTTGTTCCATAACATCGACAAGTTTGTGGATAGGAATGCTATTAGGATCTTCTCTACTCTTAATCCCGTTCCGACTCTGTTGGGTGACACTTATTTTTCTTTGCATATGAGGAATGCAAAGGGTGGTGGCGCCATTGTGTGCTGTTTGCCTCTATTGTATAAGTGGTTTATTTCTCACTTACCGTAGACGGTCGCCTTCAAGGAGAACAAGGGATGTCTACGGTGGTCCACGAGACTCATGTCTCTCACTAATGATGATATCTCTTGGTACAACCGTATGTATGATGGTGTGCAGATTATCGACTCTTGTGGCGAATTCTCCAATGTACCTCTTCTTGGTACATGTGGTGGGATTAACTACAACCCTGTTTTGGCACGTCGTCAGCTTGGGTTCCCCCTAAAGGATAAACCTAATAACATTTTGTTAGAGGGTGTATTCTTTCAGGAGGGTAAATATCCCCAAGGCTTGAAGGGCAGAATGGTCCGCGCTTGGCGCAAGATTCATAGGAAAGGAAGGAAAGAATTGGGTCCTAAGAATTATGTTGCTATGGAGCCTTACACTGCTTGGGTTAGGAAGAGAGCATCTGAGTATCTCATGCCGTACGAGTATCCGATACCTACACCTTTGGTTGTGGCTGGGCCTTCAGCCCTCCCTGACCAAGGAGTAGAGGAGCTGAGAGACGAAGACCGATCACGTGCTTGGATCCGTGAAAGAGAGGAGTTGCTTCAGCAGATCAAGGAGAAGGATGCTTTGATAGAGTTTCTCGAACATCAGGTTATTGATGATCCTGATGATGCATGGACTTCTCTACTTCCTCAGTCTTCCAAGTTTTGGAAAAGGAAGTACGACTGACTCGCCAAGGAAAAGGCGGATATGGAGGCAGCCTACGAGAGGGAGGTGAAGAGACTTCGTGCATCCTATCTTCCTGTGTCCCGAGCTTTAGATGATTGTTTCTAGGGATCCATAGGATGATTATTTTCCTTTTCTCTTGTATATGGTAACCAATGCGATACTTCTTTGGTGTAAAATATTTCCCAGATATCATGTTTCCGTATAAAAGTGTTTAATATTTCCAAAATTTGCAAATAGAACCCTAAAATTCCTTTGAAATAAAAATAAAAATAAAAATAAAAAAACAAATCATGTACACAAGCATTGCATGCATCATGTGCATAAGCAGGTTTTGTTCTCGGCTTCTTGTCCTGTGGTCTAACTCTGTGTTCTTCATTTATTTTGACGACAAGCTGACTCACCGGTACTACACCAGAGCCAACATCTCAAGACTGATGGATCATTTGGAACAAGTGTAGGTGTTTAATTGGCTGCATTGTATGGTAAAACACTAGCTGGATTCTAATGTCTTGACTGATGTCATGACATGCTGTGGAGATGTTTGTTTGACTGCATTGTATGTTAGAATATCTAGCTGTACTCTGATGTCTTGACTGATGTCATGCCATTCTGAGTAGTGTACTGCAGGATTAGCTAATACAGGATTTATTGAATGTCAAACTGGATGTTATGACATTCATCCCTGTCAGCAGATACTGAGGAATATAACAGGTGATGTTCTACTATAACTCAGTATTTATTGTCAGTCTGCTTATCAAGAGGATAACAGACCTGATGTAAGTCTCTATGTGTGAATGTCAAAATTGGATGTTTTGACATTTATTATTGTACGCTGATACTGAAGCATGGACAAATTGATTCTGTACAGTACAACAAATTGTACAGTCTGTTTTCAGGAAAAACAGACTTAGCATATGGTCCTTGATTTGGATGTCAAACTGAATGTTGTGACATTCATTCCTGACAGCATATGCTATATTGTAGGTTGTTTAGTTTTTCTGTTTCAGCAGTTTTCTCAGGCTATTCTTCAGGAATTCAACAGCTGAGAGAAAATCCAGGAAACCAACAACCAAGCTACATTTAATGAACCTAACAAATAGCCTATTTGTTAGTAACCTAGATATGGAATTTAGGGGAACTCGCGTGACCTAAAATTCAGGAGAATACAAGTACAAGGCCCAAGTGCTGCAATATAAAAGGATGGCAATCCTTCATTCAGAACTGGGTATTTTAGGCGTGAAGATTTAGTGTGTTCATCATACTTCACTACTGTATTTTTGTGAGTCTTGTATTAGACATATCTTGTAAGCCAAACTATTATCACGTAGATGAATGCATTGGTATAGGGTGTTCATTGAGTTGTAAGTGTTGTGTCACTCTAAGCTTTTAAGCGTGAGTGCTGTGTATCTTGATTAAAGCTGTTAAGCACAATCAAGAGTTGTTTGAAGTGTGACTTCATAATTGTCTTTAATATTGATTAAAGGTAGTAATCACTGAGGTGATTGAGGGGGAGTGAGTAGGAACTCTGATCTTAGTGTAAGATTGAAATTGCATTGGGTAGGGATTAAGTGAAGAGTTGTAAACGGGGGAGTTTAGCTTTGAATTAATACTACTAATAGTGGATTTCCTCCCTGGCTTGGTAGCCCCCAGACGTAGGTCATGTTGGACTGAACTGGGTAAACAATTACTTGTGTTATTTACTGCACTTACTTTTAAGTTCTGCATAATTCTTGTCTGTGCAGAATTGGATGTCATAACAACCCGTGTGACATCGAAAGTCTGATAACTAGAATTTCAATTGACATCAGAGCAGGCACCCTGCCTGTTAATTTCTGGTTGAGATCTAGGGAAGTTACTTTTTAGTACCATGGACAAGGATATAGGACACTCAAATAGACCACCCATGTTGGATGACTCTAACTATGATGACTGGAAGCCTCGTATGATAGCCTTCTTAAGGTCTCTAGATAGCAAAGTCTGGAGAGTTGTCAACAAAGGATGGGAACATCCAACGAAGACAGGTGAAGATAGAGTCAGTGTGCAAATTCCTGAAGAAGAGTGGGACAAGGAGCAAGAGGCATTAGCCCTTGGAAATTCTAAGGCCTTGAATGCATTGTTCAATGGAATCAGTAAGAACATCTTTAGGCTGGTGCACCACTGTGAGCTAGCTAAGGAAGTTTGGGATACCCTCAAGATAACTCATGAAGCTACCTCCAAGGTGAAGATGTCCAAACTTCAGATGCTGACCACCAAGTTTGAAAATCTGAGGATGAAAGAGGATGAGACCATTCATGACTTTCACATGAATATTCTTGAGATTGCAAACACCTCTGGTGGCTTAAGGGAGAAAATGGTTGAAGAGAAACTGGTAAGAAAGATTCTCAGGTCATTACCTAAGAGATTTACCATGAAGGTCACTGCAATAGAAGAGGCTCAAGACATCTGCAATATGAAGGTGGATGAGTTCATTGGTTCTCTCCAAACCTTTGAAATGGGCTTGTGTGAGAATGCTGAAAAGAAGAACAAAAGCGTAGCTTTTGTATCAAATACTGAAGAGAAGCAGGATATACTGGAGGTGATGAAAGCATATCAGAAGCCATAGCCATGCTTGGGAGACAGTTCAACAAGTTCGTGAAGAAGATTGATCAAAGAGGTAAACCTAATGTCAAGAACATCTCGTCTGAAATCAGGAAAAGATCAACTTCTGAAGAAAAGTTCAACCAAGGCAAGGGAATTCAGTGTCATGGTTGTGAAGGTTATGGACACATTAGAGCTGAATGCCCTACTTACCTCAAGATGCAAAAGAAGGGGCTAGCTATCACATGGTCTGAGGGAGATTCTGAAAGTGAATCTGAAGGAGAATATGCTAAACATGTCACTGCACTAACGAGTGTTTGTGCCACTAATGATGACTCAAGTGCAGATGAACTGACCTTTGATGAACTTGCTGCAGCTTATAAGAAGCTATGTGTCACCAGTGCAGAAGTGCGTGTACAAGGAGAAAAGCAGAAGAAGCTCATCAAGGAGCTGGAAGATGAGAGGCAGAAGCATCTGACAGTCATAGAGGGTCTAAATGGTGAGTTAACCCTGCTGACCTCCAAGCTGGATCAAATGACTAAATCCATCAGAATGTTGAATAAAGGAACTGACACCTTGGAAGAGATCCTAAAGGTGGGACAGAAGTCTGGAACCATATCCGGTTTAGGCTTTGTGAAAAAATCCTCAGCTGAACTCAAACGCCCAAAGGCTAAAGTTCAGAAATTCAAGCGGAGGTCACATCCAATGTCTCAACATCAGGGAACCAGGATGAATAATCATCAGAAGAGGAAATTCCAGAAATGGAGATGTCACCAGTGTGGGAGGCTTGGCCATATAAAAGCCTTCTGCTACAGGCTTCATGGTTACCCTAACCAAGCCCCTCATGTCAGGCCTAAGCATAAGACCTATAGGCACTATGTCCCCATCAAGAAGCGACAATGGTATGCTAGGTTAGCTCACATAGCTCTAAGGGCATCTACCAGAGAAGACTGGTACTTTAACAGTGGCTGTTCAAGACATATGACTGGTATGGAGAATATATTGGTGGATATACAACCTCAGACTACCAGTTATGTGACCTTTGGTGATGGTGCTAAAGGAAAAATAAAAGGTGTGGGTAATCTGGACTGCTCTGGAGTCCCAGAACTGAATAATGTACTATTAGTAAAAGGACTGACGGCCAACCTCATCAGCATAAACCAGCTGTGTGATCAAGGGTACTATGTTCAGTTCACTAAGGAGCTATGTGTTGTGACAAACGAAGATAATCAAGAAGTTATAAGAGGATCCAGATCCAAAGATAACTGTTATCTGTGGGAACCTAAGCTCTCAAACTTCTCCACAATGTGCTCCTCTGCCAAGGAAGAATAGGAGGTGAAGCTGTGGCATAGACGCCTTGGTCATCTACACTTAAGGGGAATGAAAAAGATCATATCCAAGGAAGCAGTTAGAGGAATCCCAAAGCTGCTTATTGATGAAGGAAGAGTCTGTGGAGAATGCCAAGTGGGCAAGCAAACCAAGATGTCACATCCGAAGCTGGGACATCCTACGACTTCCAGAGTTCTGGAACTGTTGCACATGGACTTAATGGGACCTATGCAGGTTGAAAGTCTGGGTGGAAAGAGATATGCATATGTGGTGGTTGATGACCATTCCAGATACACGTGGATAAGCTTCATCAGAGAGAAGTCAGATACATTTGATGTCTTCAAAGACCTGTGCATCAGACTTCAAAGGGAAAAGGACAGTTGTGTTGTCCGAATTAGGAGTGATCATGGTACGGAGTTCAAAAATTCCAAGTTTGATGAGTTTTGCTCGTCTGAAGGAATAAGTCATGAGTTCTCCTCTCCTATAACTCCTTAGCAGAATGGGATAGTTGAAAGGAAAAATAGAACTATTCAAGAATCTGCCAGAGCTATGATTCATGCAAAGAAGCCCCCTATGCACTTTTGGGTTGAAGCTATGAATACCGCTTGCTATGTTCACAATAGAGTCACCTTGAGAAAAGGAACCTCCTCCACTCTGTATGAAATATGGAAAGGCAGAAAACCCACTGTGAAGTACTTTCATATCTTTGGAAGTAAATGCTACATTCTCACAGATCGTGAACAGAGAAGGAAAATGGATCCCAAAAGTGATGAGGGTATATTCCTAGGATACTCAACTAACAGCAAAGCTTACAGAGTGTTCAACTATAGGACCAATGTCCTGATGGAATCCATAAATGTTATTGTGGATGATAAAGAGGAAGGAATCGATGTCATAGATGATGTTGGAACATTCCTTGATACTACAACAGACATACCAGTCAAGTCTGAAGAAGTACAGGAGACTCCTACTGAATGTGAGGTAGATGCACCCACCAAAATGCCATATATCAGAATTCAGAAAGACCATCCTAAGGATCTTATCATAGGAGATCCCAATAGTGGTGTGACTACCCGATCAAGGGAAATTAGCTCAAATTCCTGCTTTGTATCCAAGGTTGAACCAAAAAATGTGAAAGAAGCCCTGACTGATGAATATTGGATCAATGCCATGCTAGATGAACTGGAGCAGTTTAAAAGGAATGAAGTATGGGAGCTAGTTCCTCGACCTGAAGAGACTAACATCATTGGTACCAAGTGGATCTACAAAAACAAGTCTGATGAGAAAGGAGTAATTACTAGGAATAAAGCAAGACTAGTAGCTCAAGGATATACTCAAGTTGAAGGGGTTGATTTTGATGAGACGTTTGCACCCGTTGCTAGGCTTGAGTCAATCAGATTGTTGTTAGGTGTAGCATGCATTCTGAAATTCAAATTGTTCCAAATGGATGTGAAGAGTGCATTCTTAAACGGCTACTTAAATGAAGAAGTCTATGTGGAACAACCGAAAGGGTTCTGTGATCCTAACCAACCTAAACATGTGTACAAGTTGAGGAAAGCCTTGTATGGGTTGAAGCAAGCACCTAGAGCTTGGTATGAAAGGTTGACTGAATTTCTGACCTCAAATGGATACAGAAAAGGTGGGATAGATAAGACCTTGTTTGTGAAGGATGAAGATGGCAAAATCATGATTGCTCAAATCTATGTGGATGATATAGTGTTTGGTGGAATGTCAGAGCAAATGGTAAAACATTTTGTTCACCAGATGCAATCTGAGTTTGAAATGAGTCTGGTTGGGGAACTGACTTATTTTCTTGGAATGCAAGTCAACCAAATGGAGGATTCTATGTTTCTCTCCCAAAGCAAGTATGCCAAAAACATAGTTAAGAAGTTTGGTATGGATAATACTAGGCACAAGAGAACTCATGCCCCTACTCATATAAAGTTAACCAAAGATGATGGAGGGCCCAGTGTCGATCAATGTTTGTATAGAAGCATGATAGGTAGTCTTCTATACCTAACTGCAAGTAGACCTGACATTTCCTATGCAGTTGGAGTGTGTGCTAGATACCAAGCAGAGCCCAAAGTGAGCCACTTGAATCAAGTTAATAGGATTCTCAAGTACATCAATGGGACTTGTGATTATGGGATGTTATACTCACATGGTTCTGAGCCTGTCCTATCTGGATACTGTGATGCTGACTGGGCTGGGAGTGCTGATGACAGAAAAAGCACATCATGAGGATGTTTCTTCTTGGGAAATAATCTCATATCATGGTTCAACAAGAAGCAGAATTGTGTATCTCTGTCCACTGCAGAGGCTGAATACATAGCAGCTGGAAGCAGTTGTTCCCAATTGGTTTGGATGAAACAGATGCTCACTGAGTACAATGTCTCTCAAAATGTCATGACATTGTTCTGTGATAATCTCAGTGCCATCAATATTTCCAAGAATCCCATTCAACACAGCAGAACCAAACATATTGACATTAGACATCACTTCATCAGAGATCTGGTGGAAGACAAAGTGATTACCTTGGAACATGTAGCCACTGAACTCCAACTGGATGACATATTTACAAAGGCTCTGGATGCTACTCAGTTTGAAAACTTAAGGGGAAAACTGGGAATATGTCTCTCTGAGAACTTATAGCAACCAATGATGTTTGGGATGTATTGTTTAATATCTTTGCCTATTAAACAATTGGAAGTGTACTCTGATTGGCCAATAGATCATAGCTATGTCACTTGCAACAAGTGTGGCAACAAGAGGTTAAGGAGATATCCTAACTTGAGGCAGCCTATGCACCTGCAGGTGTTCAAGGACAATGTTCATGCAGGAGTGGTTCTGGATGTCAGACACAAAGTCATGGCATCTGATATGGTGGTACCTACTGTAAAGCAAGAGTGTGTGACTACTTGATCAAAGCTGTGAAGCAAGATCGAGTGGGTGTTGACTTGGTTGAAACTGTGAAGTAAAACCAAGACTGTAATTCTGTCATTTGTGTGTGGGTCTGTAATTTGAAGTGTTGCTTTGGCAACATTTTTGACAAAATGGGGGAGTAACAGGTGATACCCCAGGACAACAGATTGTTTTGTTAAAACAGATATTCGTGACAGATTCAAGATCCCCTACTATGCAGCTGTTGTTCCACTTCTAATGAGTGTGAGTATGTATGTGTGTGTTGCAATTAGAAGTTTTTATTTAACTTCTGTATGTGTGCTGATATGTGAAGTTTTTACTTAACTTCCATGTGTGTGAGTATGCTGCCACTCTGAGTGTATTAGCTAGGTTAATTCCCTGCTAGATGTGAGATTTCCACTGCTATGGACTCTGTTGTGAGACCAAAGTGTTTTAGCCAAAAATTTGCCAAAGGGGGAGTTTGTAGGTGTTTAATTGGCTGCATTGTATGGTAAAACACTAGCTGGATTCTAATGTCTTGACTGATGTCATGACATGCTGTGGAGATGTTTGTTTGACTGCATTGTATGTTAGAATATCTAGCTGTACTCTGATGTCTTGGCTGATGTCATGACATTCTGAGTAGTGTACTGCAGGATTAGCTAATACAGGATTTATTGAATGTCAAACTGGATGTTATGACATTCATCCCTGTCAGCAGATACTGAGGAATAGAACAGGTGATGTTCTACTATAACTCAGTATTTATTGTCAGTCTGCTTATCAAGAGGATAATAGACCTGATGTAAGTCTCTATGTGTGAATGTCAAAATTGGATGTTTTGACATTTATTATTGTACGCTGATACTGAAGCATGGACAAATTGATTCTGTACAGTACAATAAATTGTACAGTCTGTTTTCAGGAAAAACAGACTTAGCATATGGTCCTTGATTTGGATGTCAAACTGAATGTTGTGACATTCATTCCTGACAGCATATGCTATATTGTAGGTTGTTTAGTTTTTCTGTTTCAGCAGTTTTCTCAGGCTATTCTTCAGGGATTCAACAGCTGAGAGAAAATCGAGGAAACCAACAACCAAGCTACATTTAATGAACCTAACAAATAGCCTATTTGTTAGTAACCTAGATATGGAATTTAGGGGAACTCGCGTGACCTAAAATTCAGAAGAATACAAGTACAAGGCCCAAGTGCTGCAATAAAAAAGAATGGCAATCCTTCATTCAGAACTGGGGATTTTAGGCGTGAAGATTTAGTGTGTTTATCATACTTCACTGCTGTATTTTTGTGAGTCTTGTATTAGACATATCTTGTAAGCCAAGCTATTATCACGTAGATGATTGCATTGGTATAAGGTGTTCATTGAGTTGTAAGTGTTGTGTCATTCTAAGCTTTTAAGCGTGAGTGCCGTGTATCTTGATTAAAGCTGTTAAGCACAATCAAGAGTTGTTTGAAGTGTGACTTCATAATTGTCTTTAATATTGATTAAAGGTAGTAATCACTGAGGTGATTGAGGGGGAGTGAGTAGGAACTCTGATCTTAGTGTAAGATTGAAATTGCATTGGGTAGGGATTAAGTGAAGAGTTGTAAACGGGGGAGTTTAGCTTTGAATTAATATTACTAATAGTGGATTTCCTCCCTGGCTTGGTAGCCCCCAGACGTAGGTCATGTTGGACTGAACTGGGTAAACAATTACTTGTGTTATTTACTGCACTTACTTTTAAGTTCTGTATAATTCTTGTCTGTGCAGAATTGGATGTCATAACAACCCGTGTGACATCGAAAGTTTGATAACTAGAATTTCAACAAGAGAATCGCGAATTGAAAGAGGAAGTGGCTAGATTAAATGCTTTGATGGAGTCATTCATGGCTACCCAGAGCCAGTCTTCTCCGACACCTTCAACTCCTCCCCAGAGGACAGTCATCTCTGAGATTATCTCCTCGATTGTGCCTGCAGCCAGTGCACACTTTGCTCCAACGGCCATGCCATCCGGATTCCCGTGGGGGATACCTCCCAATTTCATGCCCGAGGGTCCTGCTCCTACCTTTGCTTCTATGGCGGCATCTAGCCCGGTCCTTGCTGTTCCTCCTCCTGTCGTGCATACTCTGCCCAGAGTAGACGACACCATCTATCATTCTGAGCCGTCTGAGGGCCCAGATGTCTATGAGAAGATGGACGCTATGAACGATCAATTTCTTGAGCTTCGTAAGGAATTGAAAACTCTCAGAGGAAAGGATCTTTTCGGCAAGTCTGCTGCCGAACTCTGCTTGGTTCCTAATGTGAAGATCCTTGTGAAATTCAAGGTCCCTGACTTTGAAAAATACAAGGGAAATACATGCCCTCTCATCCACCTGGTCATGTATGCCAGGAAAATGTCGACTCAGACCGACAATGACCAACTGCTCATCCACTACTTTCAGGACAGTTTGTCCGGTGCTGCTCTACGTTGGTACATGGGTTTAGACAGTGCGAACATCCGATCCTTCAACGATCTTGGCGAGGCCTTCATCAAGCAATATAAATACAATGTGGATATGGCTCCCGATAGGGATCAATTGAGGGTCATGTCCCAGAAAGACAAGGAAACATTCAAAGAATACGCTCAGAGGTGGCGAGAAGTAGCAGCACAGATCATGCCCCCGCTAGAAGAGAAAGAGATGACTAAGATCTTTTTGAAGACCTTGAGTTCTTTTTATTATGAGCGGATGATTGCTAGCGCTCCTTCTGACTTCACCGAGATGGTGAATATGGGGATGCGTCTAGAAGAAGGGGTTAGAGAAGGGCGTCTAACAAGAGAAGAAGGCTCTTCTGCCAAATTTATGGAGCATTTACGAAGAAGAAAGATGGAGAGGCACATGCTGTGACCTCTCATATGAAACCAAGAAGACCCTCTGCGAGGAGGAAGACCGTGCGTCCCGCCGGTAACCAGCACCAGGTGGCTCATATAGCACCTGTCTTCAGAGATAGTCAGCAGTACTGGCTATACCTGATAGAGAGGAAGTTGATTACTCCGCAAGACCCACCGGCTATACCTGCTAACCCCCAGTGGTGGTATAAGCCTGAATTACACTGTGTTTACCATTCTAGTGCTCCCGGCCACGACGTGGAGAATTGCTACCCTTTGAAGACCAAAGTATAAGACCTTGTGAGGTGTGGCATTCTGTGTTTTGAGGATGTAAGTCCTAACATGAAGAAGAACCCATTGCCCGAGCATGGGAAATCTGTCAACATGGTCCAGGGCTGCCGTGGCAGGTACAAAGTCAAATGCGCCAGTCATATTCGACAATCTCTGGTCGAGATGCATTGTTTGCTATGTGATTATAGTCATTATGAGCATGACCACGATAGATGCCGAGTCTGTTCTGTTAATCGAAGAGGTTGTCGCCAGGTGCGCAAAGATGTTCAAGAAATGCTGGATGAAGGAGTTATTGAGATCCTTCAAAACAGAAATGTTGACGAAGACGCTGATGAGGTCAACATAATTTCTCCAGTATTCCGGATCCCCGAGCCTGTTATCATCAAGTATGATGGTAACAAGCAGAAGGTTTCTCCCGTATTAACTATCAAGCCAGCCGGACCAGTACCATACTCTTCTGAAAAGGCGGTCCCCTATCGCTACAATGCTGTCACGGTAGAAAATGGGAAAGAGGTGTCCTTGCCATCCTCATCTGTTGTTAACATTGTCGATGTTAGTGGTTTGACCCGCAGCAGTCGTGTATTTTCAGCACCTTCAAAGCCTCAAGCTAATATTGATTCTGTTGAACGCCCGATTGGGAATGCTGTGAGCACTCCGAATATGGAACTTGTTGTTAAGCCCTCCTCTACATTGAGAACTCCTGCTTCTGTTGGCCCGAGTGGCAACGCGAAAGAAGACTGTGATGAGATGTTGAGGCTCATCAAGAGAAGCGAGTACAATGTTGTAGACCAGCTTCTACAAACGCCATCCAGGATATCTGTGTTATCATTGCTTTTGAATTCAGAACCACACCGAGAGGCTCTACAGAAGGTGTTGGATGTGGCATATTTGGATCACGATGTCACGATAGAGCAATTCGATAGCATTGTTGCAAACATTACTGCTTGTAACAACTTGAGCTTTTGTGACTCTGATCTCCCCGAGGAGGGAAGAGACCACAACTTGGCATTACATATATTTATGGGTTGCAAAGATGACGCCATGTCCAATGTGCTGGTGGACACTGGGTCATCATTGAATGTATTTCCAAAATCCACTCTCTCGAAACTGTCATATCAAGGGCCTCCCATGAGGCAGAGTGGAGTAGTTGTGAAGGCTTTCGATGGGTCTCGTAAACTGTGATTGGTGAGGTTGATCTCCCAATCAAGATCGGACCAAGTGATTTCCAGATTACCTTTCAGGTTATGGACATTCACCCATCGTATAGCTGTCTCCTAGGCAGACCATGGATTCACGAAGCAGGCGCCGTGACAACCACCCTACACCAGAAACTGAAATTTGTGAAGAATAAAAAGTTGGTGGTGGTATGGGGAAAAAAGGCTCTCCTGGTTATCCATTTGTCTTCCTTCTCTTATATAGATGTTGAGGATGAAGTTGGAACTCCCTTCCAAGCTTTATCTATTGCTGAGCCTATTGAGAAGAGAACTCCTTCATTTGTTTCCTACAAAGATGCAAAGTTGGCCATTAAGCGTGGTGCAACTGCTGGATTGGGGAAAATGATTGAGCTAGAAGACAACAAGTCCCGGGCTGGCATAGGTTATTCATCTGGGGTTTCCAATACGCAAGGGTTGTTCAAGAGTGGAGGGTTCATCCACACTGGTCAAGACGAAGAGGCTGCTGCCATTCTGGAAGAGGACGAAGAGGATTCTGGAAACTTCGTCATCCCTGGGGGAATCTGCAATAATTGGGTCGCTGTGGATATTCCAACAGTTATCCATAAGTCAAAGTAATGTTCATTGTGCTTAAAAAACCCTCCTCCCATGCCAAAAGGAGGAGTGATGACATTGTTGGCGCATAAATGCAATGATATTTTCATTCAATAGATTCATGTTAAATGTTTGTTTTTCCAATTATTTTCCCTTTTCGCTTTTTGCATGAAATTGGTGATCACCATAAAACCTAAAAATAGAATAAAATCAATCTTTTCATCTGCATAATGATTTGCCTTGTTTGAATTCTAAAGCTTTTCATATCCAAAATCATTATGCAGGTTGATCAAACCCATTGAACATAATGACCCAACACCATCTCCCAACTTTGAATTCCCTGTATTTGAGGCGGAAGATGATGATGTTGAAGAGATTCCTGACGAGATTACCCGTCTACTTGAGCATGAAGAGAAAATCATTCAGCCGCATCTTGAGAATCTAGAAACAGTCAACTTGGGGTCTGAGGATTGTGTGCGAGAAGTGAAGATTGGGGCACTCCTGGAAGAGTCTGTTAAGAAGGGGTTGATTGAATTGCTACGAGAATACGTCGATGTCTTTTCCTGGTCATATGAAGACATGCCTGGTCTAGATACAGATATTGTGCAACATTTCCTACCTTTGAAACCTGAGTGTGTGCCTGTGAAGCAGAAGCTCAGAAGAACTCATCCTGATATGGCAGTGAAGATCAAAGAGGAAGTTCAGAAGCAAATTGATGCGGGGTTTCTGGTGACTTCTACATATCCTCAATGGGTGGCCAATATCGTGCCTGTGCCTAAGAAAGACGGAAAAGTCCGGATGTGTGTGGACTATAGAGACTTGAATAAAGCTAGTCCGAAAGATGATTTTCCTCTACCACATATTGATATGTTGGTAGATAATACAGCTAAATTCAATGTCTTCTCATTTATGGACGGATTTTCCGGATATAATCAGATAAAGATGGCACCCGAGGATATGGAGAAGACAACATTCATCACACCTTAGGGAACATTATGTTATCGAGTGATGCCCTTCGGTTTGAAGAACGCCGGAGCCACGTATCAACGAGCTATGACCACCTTGTTTCATGATATGATGCATAAGGAGATCGAGGTATATGTTGATGATATGATCGCTAAGTCAAGAACGGATGATGAACATGTAAAGCACCTGTTGAAGCTTTTTCAACGTTTGAGGAAGTATAAACTTCGTCTGAATCCCAACAAGTGTACATTTGGAGTCCGTTCCGGCAAGTTATTGGGCTTTATTGTTAGTGAAAGAGGTATTGAGGTTGATCCTGCAAAGGTCAAAGCAATCCAAGAGATGCCTGCGCCCAAAACTGAGAAGCAAGTTCGAGGTTTTCTTGGCCGCTTGAATTATATTTCCAGATTCATAACCCACATGACTGCCACATGTGCGCCGATATTCAAGCTCCTCCGGAAAGATCAGTCCCATGATTGGACCGAGGATTGCCAGAAAGCTTTTGACAGTATTAAAGAATATTTGTCTGAGCCTCTGATCCTGTCTCCGCCCGTGGAAGGAAGACCATTGGTTATGTATCTGACTGTTCTTGAAGATTCTATGTGTTGTGTCCTTGGTCAGCAAGATGAAACAGGGAAGAAAGAATATGCTATTTACTACTTGAGCAAGAAGTTCACTGATTGTGAGTCTCGATATTCAATGCTTGAGAAGACATGTTGTGCTTTGGCTTGGGCAGCTAAGCGCCTACGCCAGTATATGTTGAATCATACGACTTGGTTGATATCCAGAATGGATCCAATCAAGTATATCTTCGAGAAGCCTGCCTTAACTGGGAGGATTGCCCGTTGGCAGATGTTGTTATCTGAGTATGATATTGAGTATCGAGCTCAGAAGGCTATTAAAGGTAGTATCTTGGCTGACCACTTGGTACATCAGCCGATCGAGGATTATCAGTCAGTTCAGTATGACTTCCCTGATGAGGAGATCCTGTATTTGAAAATGAAAGATTACGATGAGCCTATACTCGATGAAGGGCCAGAGCCTGGTTCCAGATGGAGAATGGTGTTTGATGGCGCTGTAAATCAATACGGAAATGGTATTGGGGCAGTGATTATTACTCCTCGGGGCACACATATTCCTTTTACAGCAAGGCTAACTTTCGAATGCACGAATAATATGGCTGAGTATGAAGCTTGTATTATGGGATTGGAGGAGTGCATTAATCTAAGGATCAAGCATCTTGATGTATATGGTGATTCGACCCTCGTTGTTAATCAGATTAAGGGTGAATGGGAAACGAATCAGCCTGGCCTCATTCCATATAGGGATTATGCGAGGAGAATTTCAACATTCTTTACTGAGGTTGACTTCCATCATATTCCTCGAGATGAGAATCGGATGGAAGATGCTCTTGCTACACTCACTTCAATGATTGTGGTTAAACTTTGGAATGAAGCCCCAATATCACTGTGATGCGCTTAGACAGACCAGCTCATGTATTTGCAATAGAAGAGGTGAAAGATGATAAGCCGTGGTATTATGATATCAAGTGTTTCCTTCAGAACCAGTCTTACCCGCCTCGGGCATCTGTGAAAGACAGGAAGACTCTGAGGAGATTATCAGGAAGTTTTTACCTCAATGGTGATGTGCTTTATAAGAGAAATTTTGACATGGTTCTGCTCAGATGCGTGGATAGACACGAAGCAGACCTGTTGATGACTGAGGTCCATGAAGGTTCATTTGGTACTCATTCCAATGGACATGCCATGGCTAGAAAGATATTGAGAGCAGGCTACTATTGGCTGACAATGGAGTCTGACTGCTACAAATATATGAAGAAATGCCATAAGTGTAAGATTTATGCGGGTAAGATTCATATTCCTCCGACACTTCTGAATGTGATTTCATCACCATGGCCTTTCTCCATGTGGGGAATTGACATGATTGGCATGATAGAGCCGAAAGCGTCCAACGGTCATAGATTTATTCTCGTAGCAATTGATTACTTCATAAAGTGGGTTGAAGTGACATCATATGCTAATGTGACCAGGCAGGTGGTTGTGAAGTTTATCAAGAACTAACTCATATGCCGATATGGTGTACCAGATAAGATTATTACTGATAATGGATCTAACCTGAACAACAAGATGATGAAGGAGCTGTGTAGTGAGTTCAAGATTGCGCATTATAACTCTTCTCCCTATAGACCCAAGATGGATGGGTCTGTTGAAGCTGCTAATAAGAATATCAAGAAGATTATCCAAAAGATGGTTGTCACGTACAAAGATTGGCATGAGATGCTGCCATTTGCTTTACACGGATATTGTACATCTGTCCGCACTTCAACAGGGGCAACCCCTTTCTCCCTTGTTTATGGCATGGAGGCTGTACTCCCAGTAGAGGTGGAGATCCCATCAATGAGAGTCTTGGTGGAAGCCAAGTTGACTGATGCTGAATGGGTTCAGAGCCGTTATGACCAGCTGAATTTGATAGAAGAGAAGACAATGACTGCCATGTGCCATGGTCAATTATATCAGCAAAGGATGAAGAAAGCTTTTGATAAGAAGGTCAAGACTCGTGTGTTCCGAGAAGGTGACCTTGTGCTCAAGAAAGTCATGTCTTTCGCGCCCGATTCCAGGGGCAAGTGGACTCCAAACTATGAAGGTCCATATGTTGTTAAAAGAGCCTTTTCAGGCGGTGCTTTGATACTTACAACTATGGATGGGGAGGATTTCACTCGTCCTGTGAATTCAGATGCAGTCAAGAAATACTTCGCCTAAAAAAAAATATAAAAACAGAACAGCTCGCTAAGTTGAAAACCCGAAAGGGTGGCTTAGGCAAAAATGAGCGTCTCGGTGGATTGAAAACCCGAAAGGGAGATTCAGGCAAAAGTTAGAGACATAAAAAAAATGAACATATGCATCCCGCTAGATTGAGTACCTCATCCTGGGGCAATCTAGGCAAAAATTAGGGATTTGGCAAGTAACTGCATCCTGACAAGGCCTTGTTCTACAACTGTCAATCCGTCAGGGATTCTTGCTCATTCGACATCAACCAAAGCTACAAACACATCGGATTCAGAATTGGTGGAGAAATGGTCATTATGTTCAATGTAGCCCTTTTCCAATATATATCACCAATTTCAAATTTGTAAAGATCTATGGAGTCTTGCCATTTGCAGACTACCATTCCACCAAATAAATTTGAGCCTTTTATCCAATTATTTGCACTCTTGTTTGTTTCTATTCAACAAATGTTTTGCATGTTTCCATTGAAAAAGTATCACTGTTTTAAATAATCGAATTTTTCATAAATTTGTTTTTTAACAAAATGAACATTCACAATGACATAAGGATACTTAAGAGATCTTCAGTGCTCTCCCAAGGATGGTATGATCCCCAACAGGGTAAGACATTTGTTCACATTCCTGGCATGCTTGTATCCTCTTCCTGTTGGAGCCCTTTTTTTTATAGTTTTTCTACTAAGCGAAGTGTTTGATAAGATATTCACCACTCTTCCCTTCAGCAGAGTGGCGACCTTTCCTGCTCAACAGGTGTGATCTTTGGTAGTACGGTATTTGGCGGTGACCTTAGAAGCCTCCTGTTTAGTGGTTGTTTCCCCACAGATTCCCCCCACCTCCTCGGATAGATTCCCCAGCAGAGTTGCTTATGTGGCGGATTTTATCTATGCGATAACTCTTGTCCCCTGCTGGAATGACTGATGTTTATCCCCCTGCAGAGATCTTTGCTTCCTGGTATCACTTGCCCTCATCAGATTGGATACTCTCCGGTGAACCTGGCTTTCTCTCTTGAGATGTGGTACCGGATGTTTGTGTACTTATCCTTTGGAGCTGTTTGTGTTAGAAATGTCTGTTTGTCAGCATTTATCATACATAAATCACACATATGTGCATATAATATTTCAAACAATTTAGATATTCATGATTGCATTCTTTGCCATATATCTTTGTTTGTTATTCCCTGCTAGTGGGTAATACATTTCCGAAGCAGATGTCGGTGTCTGATCTCCCCATGTAGAGTCAGCCCCTTAAGCAGAAAGTGTTTATCTTTCCTTCCATATTCTCCACCGAGTTATATCCTCGTGGATGATGGTTGTTTTTGTTCCTTCCCAACACGTATTGGGATAGATTTCCCTATTGAGTTATATCCTCACTAGGACGAGTCTTGATTCAGTTTGCCTCTTTAGTTTGATCTTAGATTGGCCTCTTATGACTGTTTTCTGCACTCCCATGTGGTATAAATGAATAATTGCTCAGTAATTAGTAATCGTTCATCTTATCCCTGGCGGAGTCTGTGGTTTTCTACCTTTATACCGGTAGTTGTAAACCCTATTTCATCCCCTTGCAGAGTTAACCTTTTGTTCATCCTAATCGATGACGGTTACTCTTCCGTGGTTTTCTACCCAGTATCCGATAGATGTAATCCCCTCCTTGACGGTTATCGTTATCCAATATTCGGTGTTGATATCCCCTCTTTCTCTTGGATAATTGCTCTGATTAAGCAGTTTATCCCCAGCAAGTCATCTCTCATATACCGGTTGTCGGTAATGTTTGTTGCTCCCTTTGAATGGTCATCATTATATACCTAGTTTCGGTATCCCGATGCCTTTCTCTCTCGGTTGATTTATCCTTTATTAACCCAGTAACCGGTTGTGGATAATCTTCCATGCGGGTATATTATCTACGTTCTGACGGTAATAGATAATATATCTCATGCACTCTTCGGTCGAAGCCTTTTTTGTTCTTCCCCAGTTGAGTAAGATTCGTATCCCTTTTTAGGAATCGAATGTCCATCCCATAATCGAGTTTGCTTTTTGCCCTCTTTTGGATGATGAATATCTTGGGAATATTCCCCAATTCACGTTTTGGTTGGTCACCTATTATATGCCCAGTAACCGGCATCCATGGTGTTCCCTCCTTCTGCTCCCTATTATGACTTTTTTGTCCCCTGTGGAGTCAGAATCCCTGAGTTGAAATATACCTTTTTAGGTCTTCCTCAGATGATTTGGTTGATTGATATCTCTCACCCTTATAATGGTCTTAGATATTCATTCTCCCGGAGCATGTTTTTCCCTCACCCTTATACCGGTGGGATCACATGATCTCCTTTTTGAGCTTATTACTCATTAACCGGTAATACCTCATTTGTTTTCCTCAGCTGAGTCCTTAGTGGACATCCCCACCTGAGTCCGGATTTTTATCCGAGGTATCCTTTACGGATAACTTTGCTGTATTGGCATATTCCCCAATACATTCATCTTCGAGTCAGCTCGAGTCCTTCCATTGATTTATTTCATGGATTCTCTCTGTGTCTCTCAGCAAGTTTCAAGTCGTGACCTGCTCACGCATTTCTATCCTTTTACTCCCCGGCAGAGTCTCTGTCCCATTTATGAGTATGTTACTCCAGTGGATTTTCAATTATTCCTAATCTCTTTCTTTCTTTGTGGACACATATCCCCATAAAGTATTGCTGTTTGCATACATACATTCGCATCATGAGGTCTCTTAGGGACCAAAATTCGTCTCTTTGTTATTATTTAAGCCCATTCTACCTCGTCGAAACGAAGATTTTAACCTTCACTTCTCCGGCTAGAATGACCTTAAATAGGGGCATCTGTAAGACCCCAATTTTGTCCCTAAGATCCCTCATGGCATCATAACATTGCATTTACATTACCTCAAGGATCATAAGCATCTTGGTTCCCTTTGCCTTTGGGTGGGACCCCTTATGAGTGGTTTGAAATCACCAAGCATGCTTGAATTGTATATCATTATTTTTCTCATTTTTGTTTATTAACCAAAAGCACAAAAATATGTCACTAACATCTTTTGTTTGTAGCTGGAGCAATCACAAAGTCAGAGAGCAACTAGGCATTGGGCCTTTAGAATGCTTAAGCTTAAAGATGAACATTGAAATGACCAGATTCTAAACTCCCTCTTGTCCATTATTTGATTGTATTATAGAACCTTTTGATGTGTGTTTTCTTGTGCTAGGAGTTCCAACTTGAGCTTAATTGAGGAACCATTACCATGAGCTTCCAAGTGAGAGAGATCCAAGATGCATTGAGGAGTCTTTCCAATAGTTCATTTGATTGTTGATTGCTTGAGTTTATGCTTACTTGCTTGTTTATTCCAAAGGATGGGAGCTACTTGGATCATCAATATGATCTCAAAAGAGGAACTCCATTATGGTTTTGCTTCTTATCCCTCACATTTTTGCTTTGCTTAGGATTTTAGCCCCTTCTTCTTCTTCTCTCCACTCTAACCCAAGCCAAAACTTTTTGTGCAAACATTTAACATTTGTTTTCAACATTAGAAACCTAAGCCTTATGCTTTTGATTTTCAAACTTTCTTTTCATAACACTTATTTTGAATTGAATCTTTAAGTCCACTTTGACCATTTTGTATATACTTCTAATTGGTAAATATAACCCATTCAAATGTGTTTTTGTGGTTTCAATGGCCACCTTCTAATCCATGCTTTTTCATAACCTTTAGCTATTAGGTTTGAGTTATCTTTGAGGTAGATATAATACTCACCTTTATCCTTAGTGATGGACAATGAGTCTTCTATGCTTATTATAGGGTTAACCCCTCACTAGCATGTTGAAGCTATCCTCACATGGTGGATTTGTGGTTTTAGGTTGAGTGTTCTCCCTTTGATAACAAAAGACCTTAAGGCTTTTGGACTAATCAATTCACCAACTCATTTTGAGATTTTTACCCCGAACTACGAGGTTTTGATCCTAATCTTTTTTAAGATGGTACGTAGGCAATGGGTTCATCCATCCAAACACAAAATGTAAATAAACTTGTATATTCTTTTCTCATCTCTTCAATCATGTTTGCACAAACAAATTTTCACAAAAAAAACAACAATCTCACAACAAGTATGAAAAGGGCTCCCTAGGAGTACCTAGGATGTTTTGGGTGCCTAACACCTTCCCATTGCATAACCAACCCCCTTACCCAGATCTCTGATTCTCTTTTACTAGTTTTTGTTAAAACTTTTAGGTTTTTGTTCACTTTCTAACCATTCCTTTGGATAAATAGAAGTGCGGTGGCTACTCGACTTGTATGATTTACCTTGGATTTAGTCAATATCTCTAATGGTAACGAATACCCCGCTACATTAGGGTTTTATGGTGATCATCAATTTCATGCAAAAAGCGAAAAGTGAAAATAATTGGAAAAAACAAACATTTAACATGAATTTATTGAATGAAATATCATTGTATTTATGTGCCAACAATGTCATCACTTCTCCTTTTGGCATGGGAGAAGGGTTTTTAAGCAAAAATGAACATTATGTTGACTTATGGATAACTGTTGGAACATCAACAGCGACCCAGTTATTGCAGACCCCTCTAGGGATGACAAAGTTGCCAGAATCTTCCTCTACATCCTCTTCCACAATAGCAACAACTTCTTGATCCTCAACAGTGTGGATAAAACCACCACTCTGAAACAGCCCATGCTTGTTGAAAGTGCCCGAAGAATACCCTATGCCAGCCCGAGATTTATTTTCTTCCAGCTTGATCATTTGTCCTAAACCAGTAGTTGCGCCATGCTCAATGGCCAACTTAGCATCATTGTAGGACGCAAATGAAGAAGTTCCTTTCTTAGAAGGCTCAGCAATAGACAAAGCTTGGAACGACGTCCGAACTTCGTCCTCAACATCGATATAAGAAAAGGAAGACAAATGGCTAACCAAGAGAGCCTTCTTTCCCCCTACTACCACCAACTTTTTGTTCTTGACAAATTTCAACTTCTGGTGTAGGGTGGATGTCACGGCGCCTGCCTCGTGAATCCATGGTCTGCCCAACAAACAACTATATGATGGGTGGATATCCATGACCTGAAAAGTGATCTGGAAATCACTTGGTCCAATCTTGACTAGGAGTTCAACCTCTCCAATCACAGTTTTGCGGGATCCATCAAAAGCTTTTACGACCACTCCACTCTGTTTCATGGGAGGCCCTTGATATGACAGTCTAGCAAGAGTGGATTTTGGCAACACATTCAGTGATGATCTAGTGTCTACCAGCACATTAGAAATGGCATCATCTTTACAGTTCATCGATATGTGAAGTGCCAAATTGTGGTGTCTTCCCTCCTCAGGGAGATCAGCATCACAGAAACTTAAATTGTTACAAGCGGTAATGTTTGCAACAATACTGTCGAATTATTCTATTGTGACATCATGATCTACATACGCCACATCCAACACCTTCTGCAGAGGTTCACAGTGTGGTTCTGAGTTCATTCACAAAGATAGCACAGAAATCTTTGATGGCATTTGTAGAAGCTGATCTACAACATTGTATTCACTCCTCTTGATGAGCCTCAGCATCTCATCACAGTCCTTTTTCATCATGCCATTCTGGCCAGCAGGGACAGGAGTTTTAACAGCGGAGGCAAGTCTATTAACAGCAAGTGTCGGATTCGGAGAATTGGAAGAATTTCCCACAGGACGAATGACACTATCAGCAACATCAACCCTTCTAGTGTCAGCCTGGGGTTTCGGCGGAGCCGAGAAAACGCGACCACTACGGGTCAGGCCACTGACATCAGCGATATAACAGAGGTGGAGGGTAGAGGCACCTCCCTCCCATCTTCCAATGCCACAACATTGTAACGATAGGGAATAGCCTTATCAGAAGAATATGGCACAGGGCCAGCTGGTTTGATTATGAGAGTAGGAGAAGCCTTCTGCTTGCTGCCATCGTATCAGATGACAACAGGCTTGGGTATCCTGAATACTGGTGATATCATGTTGACTTCATCATCCTCATCGTGATTCTGAAGTATTTCAATTACATATTCATCCAGCATTTCTTGGATGTCTTTTCTAACTTGACGAAATCCTCTCTCATTGATAGTGCAAACACGACATCTATCGTGGTCATGCTCATAATGACTGTATCCACACAACAGTCTGTGCATCTCGACCAAAGATTGTCGGATATGGTTGACATATCGGACCTTATACTTACCAGGGCAACTCTGCACCATGTTGACAGCAGATTTCCCCATGCTCAGGCAATGGGTTCTTCTTAACGTTAGGACCTACGTCCTCGAAAAATAATATACTGCTCCTTACAAGGTCCTGAACCTTAGTCTTCAGCGGGTAGCAGTTCTCCATATCATGTCTGGGAGCACCGGAATGATAAACACAATGAAGCTCGGGCTTATACCACCACTGAGGGTTGGTAGGTATAGCCGGTGGGTCACGTAGAGTGATGAGTTTCCTCTCTATCAAAGAAGGATATAGCTCTGCATAGGTCATGGGAATAGGATCAAAACTGACCCTCCTCCTATCATAGCTTGTACTGGTCTGATTATTGTTTCGAGGCTGGTAGGCCTGCTGTTGAGGACGGTGCTGTTGTTGTTGATATTGTTGATGTTGATGTTGCTGTTGCTGGTTGTGATGTTGATATTGCTGGTTTCCTTTGAAAACAGGTGCTATATGAGCCACCTGATGCTGATTACCGGCGGGACGCACGGTCTTCCTCTTCACAAATGGTCTTCTTTCTTTGATATAGGAGGTCAAACATGTGCCTCACCATCCTTCTTCTTTCCAAACGTCCCATATCGTTTGGCAGAAGAGCCTTCTTCTCTAGTCAGGCGCCCTTCCCTGACTCCTTCCTCCAGATGCATCCCCATATTCACCATCTCGGTGAAGTCAGAAGGAGCGCTGGCAATCATCCGCTCATAATAGAATGAGCTCAAGGTCTTCAGAAAGATCTTGGTCATTTCTTTCTCTTCCAGCGGAGGCACAATCTGTGTAGCTAGATCTCGCCACCTCTAGGCGTACTCCTTGAAAGTTTCCTTGTCCTTCTGGGACATGGCTCTCAATTGATCCCTATCGGGAGCCATATCCATGTTATATTTGTATTGCTTGACGAAAGCTTCGCCAAGGTCGTTGAAGGAGCGGATGTTCGCGCTGTCCAAACCCATGTACCATTTTAGGGCAGCACCGGACAGGCTATCCTGGAAATAATGAATGAGGAGCTGATCATTGTCGGTCTGAGTCGACATCTTCCTCGCATACATAACCAAGTGGCTGAGAGGGCAAGTATTTCCCTTGTACTTTTCAAAGTCAGGCACTTTGAACTTTACAGGGATCTTGACATTAGGAACCAGGCAGAGTTCAGCAGCAGACTTGCCAAAGAGGTCCTTCCCTCTGAGAGTTTTGAGTTCCTTGCGAAGCTCAAGGAACTGATCATTTATAGCATCCATCTTTTCATACACATATGGGCCCTCAGATGGCTCAGAGTGATAGATGGTGTCGTCTACCCTCGGCATAGTATGCACGACCGGAGGTGGCTTAGCAGGGACCGGGCTAGACGCCGGCAGAGAAACAAACGTTGGGGCGATACCCTCAGGAACAAAGTTCACGGGCATCCCCCAGGGAAAACCGGCTAGCATAGCAGTTGGCGCGAAATGGGCAATGGCAACAGGCACTGTCGAAGAGGAAATCTCAGAGACGACTGTCCTCTGGGGAGGAGTTGAAGGCATTGGAGTCGACTGGCTCTGGGAGGCCAAGAAAGACTCCATCAGGGCAGTCAATCTTGCCACTTCCTCTTTCAGTTCCCTATTCTCTTTCTCTAGGTGATCCATCAGTCTTGAATAGTTGGCTCTGGTGTAGTACAGGTGAGTCAGCTTGTCTTCAAAATAAATGAAGAACACAGAGTTAGACCACTGAATCAAGAAACCTGGAGCAAACCCTGCTTATGCACATGATGCATGCAATGCTTGTGCATATGATTTATTTTTTAATCAGAGGAACTTTAGAGTTCTATTTGCAAAAATTGGAAATATTAATCATTTAGACATATATGGAAATATCATATCAATAATATCAGGAAAAAATTTTACACCAAAGAAGTACAGTCTTGGTAACCAAATACAATACAAGAGAGAAGGAAAATGAACATCCTATGGAACCCTAGAAACAATCGTCTAAAGCTCTCGAGACCGGAAGATAAGCTACACGAAGCCTCCTCACCTCTCTCTCATAGGCTGCCTCCATATTTGCCTTCTCTTTGGTGAGTTGATCGTACTTCCTCTTCCAAAACTTGGAAGACTGAGGAAGAAGATAAGTCACCACATCATCAGGCTCATCGATAACCTGATGCTCAAGAAACTCTATTAATGCATCCTTATCTCTAAGTTGCTGAAGTAGCTCCTCTCGTTCACGGATCCAAGCACGTGAACGGTCTTCGTCTCTCAACTCCTCTACTCCTTGGTCAGGGAGGATTGAAGGCCCAGCCATAACCAAAGGTGTAGGTCTTGGATACTCATAAGGCATAAGGTACTCAGAAGCTCTCCTCCTTACCCACGAGATATAGGGTTCCAAAGCAATACAGTTCTTCGGACCAAGCTCTTTTCTTCCCTTCTTATGGATCTTGCACCAAGCGTGAACCATCCTGCCCTTCAAGTTTTGGGGATCTTTACCCTCTTGAAAGAACACACCTTCTAACAGAATGTTATTAGGTTTATCCCTTAAGGGGAACCCAAACTGACGACGTGCTAAAATAGGGTTGTAATTAATCCCACCACATGTACCAAGAAGAGGCACATTGGAGAATTCACCACAAGAATCAATAATCTGCACACCATCATATACACGGTTGTACCAAAAGATATCATCATTAGTGAGAGACATAAGTCTCGTGGACCACCGTAGACATCCTTTGTTCTCCTTGAAGGCGACCGTCTGTGGCAAGTGCAAAATAAACCACTTGTGCAACAGAGGCAAACAACACACAATGGTACCACCACCCTTTGCATTCCTCATATGCAAAGAGAAATAAGTGTCACCCAACAGAGTAGGAACGGGATTAAGAGTAGAGAAAATCCTAATGGCGTTCACATCCACAAACTTGTCGATGTTAGGGAATAACACTAGCCCATATATGAGAATTACAAATATGGCCTCGAAGGCGTCCTCACTCATGGCCTTCCCATACAAAGTAGCTTGAGCAATGAGGAAATCATAAGGGAGACCTTGAATTCCACCTTTGGTAGTCATATAAGCACCAACCAGAGATTCATTTATATGCAACAGATCAGCAATCTCTTGAGAAGTAGGAACCCTCTCCAAGCAACTGAACGACAACTGATCTAGAATAGGTATACCCACAAGATAGGTATACTCCTCAAGCGTGGGCAAAAGCTGGAAATTCGGAAATGTGAAGCAACAGTACAAGGAATCATAGAACTGCATCAATACACTCATCATACCTTCATCCACCTGAGTAGTAAGAATAGACAGAAGCTTCCCATGACGAGCCTTGAACTCCAAGGGATCTAATACATAGGATGTCAAATTCCTTAGCTCTTTCAAGTCGGGTTGTATGAAACTGTACTTCTTTGTATTCCTTCTTTGTCTATCCATGTCTGAAAACTTTGCAAATAGACCTCTTAAGTTCCTTGAAAATTTTCTCATTGTTGATGATATGGATGTATATGTATGCATGAATGCATGGATGCAACAATCACACTCAAGGATCAAGCAAAGCACACCACACAAAGGTCATGGGATGGATCAAGTCATCCTTAATATCAATCATCCATTTTGGTGGATTATGGTTTACACCTTATCAACACCCAAGTTCCATTGATATTAAGGATATACAAGAAAGGATCAACCATGAATCAAGGGTTTGTTGCAAGTCACGAGCATGGAGTCTCGGTTAAGAACCACCCAAAGGGAGTGTACTAGGGTTAAACCTGCCAATCATGTTCTATAAGAGGTTCCCATAGTCATCATCCCATCTTTTGGATATTATCGGATAAACGACTACTCTTATTCTAAAAATATTCTCAAGAGAGACTCTTATGAGTGTAGTACCGCGTTACAAACGTATCAAATCTTACACTTGAACGACCTTCACACTACGTCCTAAAAAATAGGCCAAGATGGGCTTGGTAGACTAAGGTCCTTGGCTTCTAAGGTCTATATTGGAAAGATTAATGCCTAACCACGACTACTCGTGTGACATTATTGATCCCAACATGACCTCCACCAAGTGAATGGGCTTGCAAGTCAACTTGCTAAGGAATAACTCCATACAAGTCAACAAGACTATTCCATTCTCCTATCCTAAGTGCACTCGAGTTCGGGTATATAACTCATCTCACAAAGATCACCAAGCATACAAGAAATTAATATATCAAGCAATTCATACATTACAATCAATACAGTAATCCCAAATTTGCACAAAAATATGTCACCAAAATAATATACAATACAATACAACAAATGTGAAAAGTAGGCAAAACCCACTAGGCCAAGATCCCCAGCAGAGTCGCCACTTTTCTGTAGCGGGGTATTCATTACCTTTAGATTTATTAACTAAATCAAAAGTAAATCATACAATTCTAGTCGCCACCGCACTTCTATTTATCCAAAGGAAAGGTTAGAAAGCGAATAAAAACCGAGAAGTTTTATCAAATCAAAAACTAATAAAAATGTCAGAGATCGGGGTAAGGGGGTTGGTTATGCAATGGGAAGGTTTTAAGCACCCAAAACATCCTAGGTACTCCTAGGGAGCCCTTTCACAATTGTTGTAAGGTAGGTTGGTATTTGTGAAAAAATTATTTGTGCAAACATGATTGGGGAGATGAGAAAAGAATGTACAAATTATTTATAGTTTTTGTGTTTGAATGGATAAACCCATTGCCTACGTACCATCTCAAAAAAGATTAGGATCAAAACCTCGTAGTTTGGGGAAAAAAATCTCAAAAACAAGTTGATGAATTAATTGGTCCAAAAACCTTAAGGTCTTTTGTTATCAAAGGGAGAAAACTCAACCTAAAACCACAAATCCACCATGTGAGGAGAGCTTCAACATGCTAGTGAGGGGTTAACCCTATAATAAGCATGGAAGTCTTATAGTCCATCACTAAGGATATAGGTGAGTATTATATCAACCTCAAGGATAACTCAAACCTAATAGCTATGGTTTATGAAAAAGTTTTGATAAGAAGTGACCATTGAAACCACAAAAACAATTGAGAGAGTTGTATTTACCAATGAAAAGTATTTACAAATTATGGTCAAAGTTGACTTAAGGATTCAATTCAAAATAAGTGTTATGAAAAGAAGTTTGGAAAATCAAAATCATAATGTTTAGCTTTCTAATTTTTTAAAACAAATGTTAATGTTTGCATAAAAGTTCTGGCCTGGGTTAGAGTGGGGGGAAGAAGAAGAATGGCTAAGTCCTAAACATACAAGAGGTGAAGGAAGAGAAAGAAAACCACAAATGGAGTTCCCTTCTTGAGATCATAGTAATGATCCAAGTAGCTCCCATCCTTTGGAATAAGCAAGCAAATAAGCAAGTAACTCAAGCAATCAATCACATAACAATCAAGCTCCTAGGAATCTTCCAATGGCTTTTGTATCTCTCACTTTGGATGCTCATGACAATGGTTCCTCAATTTGGGCTCAAGTTGGAATCCCTAGCACAAGAACACACACGTCAAAAAGTTCTATGATACAAACAAAGAATGGACAAGAGGGAGTTTAAAGATTAGGATCCTTTCAAGTTCATCTTCAAGATTAAGCATTCTAAAGGCATGAGGCCTAGTTTCTCTTTGACATTATTTCTTCTTTTATAGAATTCTAAAGGCATGAGGCCTAGTTTCTCTTTGACTCCATTTTGCATAGGGAATGTCCTAAAGTCTAAGTCCTTTTGTCCATTTGCTTTTGGTTCACAACAATCAAAACAAAATACAAGCACAATAGTATATACACAATTATGTGCTCAAGTGAGCAAAAGGCAAATTGCATTAACATAAACATGTGCTCAAGTGAGCAAAGGGGCAAAAGCAAATGAATAATATGTACAAGATATTAAATTGCATAAAGTAAATTGCAAGAATTAAATGACTTGAAGTAAAAGTTAATGGTCAATGGTTAGTGTTAGTGTGCCATAAGTCAATTTAGCGTTATGTTAAGCAATCGTAAGTGGACTAATGTAGTCGTCTCTTGTATTGATTTAGGTTTTTTGCTTGATTAAGAAGCAACTTATCCTAAATGCAAAGCCATTCACTTGATCTATGATCAAGATGAATTAAATTTGAATCAAGGAAGGTTAAACTTCCCATGTGTCAAGGCTAACCACCAATCTTTAACTCATTGATCAAAAAGAAAAAAGATGAAGAAGAAGATGAATAAGAATGTACATTAATGGACTTCAAATGAAATAAATAAATTGCATTGACCAAAGACAAATGGAATCAAGGTCAAACAATAGTAAACAGAAGCAAAATGAAATTTAAAAGTCAAGAAACAAATAAAATATTGTTGGCATTTTAGGAAATTATAATGGTACTTGAATTAAAATAAACAATTAAAGGTCAAACTTCAAATCCATTTCAAATCAACTTTGAAAAGTCCAAATGGATCATCCTAAGTTCAACAAGATCAAACAAAGTTTGACAAAAAAAAATTCAGCATTTTTAGAAACCAGAAACTATTTTTAATCAATTAAAAATGAATACAAAATAACCTAATTGAACTAAAATCTCAAATAAATCTCAAATCAAATAATAAATTGATGAGAATATTTTTCATAGATCCATCATCATTCAAAGAGGTTAAGAGAATATTTTTGCATTTTTTGAATATTGGAAACTATTTAAAATGAATTAAAAATAACCAGAAAAGAGAAAATTCACAAAAAATATCAAATGATAAAATAAAAAATATTCAAAATCATTTTTAGAAACTAGAAATTAAAAGGGAAATAATGCAATTGGTCCCATATTTTTTGGAATTAAAATGAAAGAGTTATGATTTTTTGAAATAAAAGGAAATAAAAGAAAATTAAAAGAAATTCAGAAAATAGCAAATAATCTGGCACGTTGGATGGCATCTCATTAATTGAGTTGGCACATCCAAAGGTGATAGAGTGCGCGCGCACCAAAGACCAAAGTCAAATGAATCACACAGTGCATTAAATAAGGTCATCACAAGTGATGGCCACGATTAAATCTGGAAAACAAATCCAAGGGTCCACAATTGATCTGGCAAACGGACGGTGGTGTACACCACCGTCTTCTCATGCGAGCTATGCAGATTCCGGCGAGAGTTGCAGACATGGAAACTCAATAAAAATAGACGACCCTCATTGTCGCAGCCTGAAAAATACAGAGGTGCGAAAAAACAACCGGCGAGAAAGAAAATGACAGAAGAGTCGCCACCGTGCGTTAATTATCCCAAAGGAGGGAAAGGAAACGCTCGAAGTAAACCTGAAGAGAAAGGAAAGGAAAAGACAAGGTCTCGCAACCAAATCTTGGGTTCGGGAGTCGATTATGCGAAGGGTAGGTATTAGCACCCCTACGCATCCGTAGTACTTTACGGGATCCACTCTTGTTTGTTCTTGTCTAAAGGGTGTATGTTTATCTAATGTACTATTTACTAAAAGAGAGGGTCAAAGAAAATGACTCGCACGAATGTCGCATCCACTGCATACGTATCTCATCTAAATATGAGAATCAGAGTCTTCGTAGCTCGGCTACCTATGGGTGAAGGATAAGTGTGCTCGCTAAGACATCGCGTCTTATGCCTACGTATCTCATCGGGAATGAGAATCAAAGCAAAACGTAGTTCAGCTAACTACGGGAACAAAGGTCTCGATTGCAACTAGGGCAAGAGAAAGGGAAGGTCTCGATCGCAACGAGGGCGAGAGAAAGGATCGCAACAAGGGCGAAAGTAAACAAAGATTAGTTGTTAGTCGTTAGTCAAACTCGGCAAGACATCGCATCTTGTGCCTACGTATCTCATCTGAACATGAGAATCAGAGTTGCCGTAGTTCGGCTCACGCACGCCGAAACAAAACAAAACACAAAAGGAAAACATGGAACCCGAATGCCAATCGCTGGACTTACATCAGCTTCCGAACCAAACAAACCCACACTGGAAACCAGATGCCACTTGATGGACTTATACCGGACTCCAAGCACACAACAATAGGATACGGAATGCCAATCGCTGGGCTTACATCCACATCCTAACACACACAAGAAGAAACAAGCAACAAGTTACTAAGGAGTCGGGAACTCGAGCCTAGCAACTGTCAAGCAAACACACACAAAAAAGGAAAAGGGTGCCCGGAGAGATCTCGCACGATCTCCTGCCTACGTACCTCATCTGGTATGAGAATCAGGGCGACGTAGTTCCCCTACCTAGGGGTTGCCATCTGAATATGGACTTTACAAAAGGAGGACACCAGTTGTGTCAAAGGAGAGTGGGCAATGTGTTCACGTCCTGGCAGTAGGTGTCGCAGCTCGCTGAATCGAGTCTTAGGCAGTTACCTCTTTGCAATAGAACGGACTACATGCCACAAGATCGGAGACGCTCGGAAAGGTCTAGAAGTGGGGAAGCTCTGCCCTAGAGTTGTCATGCAATGTGTACTTAAGTGTTAGGATTTACAAATGGGAATATCTACCTAATGTTAGCATGCAAAGGAAATGGGGATTCTAACTATGTTATCATACAAAAGGATATGGGAATCCTACCTATGTTATCATACAAAGGGTTCTATCTAATGGGTGCTACCTAATCGGAACAAGAATCGACGAATGGAGCAAGGAGAAGTGTTAGGGATAAAGGTAGATGGCGATGCATGAAGCAATCGACTTACAAGGTTGATGGCGATGCATAAAGCAATCGGCTTACAAGGTTGATGGCGATGCATAAAGCAATCGGCTTACAAGGTTGATGGCGATGCATAAAGCAATCGACTTACAAAAGGGTGGATGAATACGTGCTGGTTCTGTTAGGTTTTGAAAAAATGATTACTCGACGTTAGATCGAGGTTTTGATCTTGTTTTGAAATGGTTATCGAATGCTCATTTTAATTCTTGTATTAACAGATGAATAAAGAATGAAAGAATAAATATTATACATTTCATGGGAGAGGGATACATTTGTTATGAATGGGGGTTGTCATGGCAATCAAACAACATAAATATATGCCTCATACATCATACAAGTAGGCAACAGTCAATCAGACAATAAGACATTTAAACAAGTATGTGATCCAAATCAAATAATCAAAGAAATGAAATGAATGAGCATTAAACAACGTATGAGTGTAAGTGAAAGGGAACCGGCTCATTGTAAGAAAGCCCAAGAGTAAGCTATGTGAGGTTGATGGCGATGCTTAAAAAGCAATCGACTTACAAGGGTGTAAAAAAATGGGCTCGATATTAAATCGAGAAAGTATGATTTTTATAGTTTAAAAAATGGTTTTTGAACTAAATTCAAATACAATAACTACGCATTATTAACACATGAAATTATAATAAGCATAAAAAGAGATATTAACAAAATGCTAAAAGAATAAAAAAAATGCTAAAGGAAAATAAAATCAAATAAAAAGCAAAAGGTGTCACACATGAGTATTGAACCCTCCCCACCTAATATTATGCAACTGCCCTCTCTCCACTAGGCCACTCAACAATATCTGCTATTAAGATACTACCCAAAATATATGAACTGGAATAAAAGTTTAAAATAAAACAAAACAAAGATTTCGTGGTTTTTATATTATTTCTGTAAAAAAACAAATTTAATTTTAAAAAAATAATTAATTAATTAAAAAAAAACAGAAAGGAAATGGAGAGTGAAGGCACAGAAGCTCGTCTTCTCCAATCTCCCAGCACGTTCCTCTCTCTAGAGACATTCATCTCCCTCCACACTCGAAACAGAAACAAACTCAACAGAAAGAAAACCAGACAATATTCCTAACCCAATACTCGTTTCATCCTATCATCTTCTTCTCAACAAAGACCAAAACGTACCGACAACAAACAACTAGGAAAAACGCTGAACCTTTCCTAGAGCAAAATCAAAAGATGCAAACAAAAGGTCACATGTTATGAGGATGTCGAGAGAAATATGATGATTACCTCCTCAAAACGAAGCTCGGCGCGGTTATGATAGTGGTGCGAGGAACTGGTGCGCCTTCTTCAGGTAACTTCCTTCGTTGCGCCTTTCTTAGGGTTCGTCCTCTCTTTGATTTCTTATCGATTCGCCGTTTTCACCGTCGGAAAATTATTAGGTTTTTTTGTTTCTGAACAGTAGTCAACTCTCTAATTTTGCTTTGCTTTGATTTGGGATTTAGGGTTTTTGATCTATTGTTCCGTCTCCAGGTCTTTGTTGTTCTCCCTCTCTTACTGATTCTCTTCCTTCTACTTATGCTCTGCTGATTAGGGTTTCAAAAATGCCTTGGGTTCCAAAAGAGTAACTCTGCAGAGCACTTTGGATGTTCAGAAATCGGATTAACCTGTTTGATGCTAGGTTCGAAAATGGTAATCTGAACCTTCCCTTTCTTCCTTGAATTTCATCTCTATTCCAATTTGGGAATTTCTTGAATTTTTACTGCTTGGTAATTAATTTTGCCTTTTTACTGCAATGAAAAATGGTGAGCTCGGTTTGATGCAAGATGTTATCCATGATGATGAACTGTACTCATGTCAAACACTTCCCTGCTGCTGATTATTGCTATTTTGTAGGTTTGCTGTAATAGCCTGAACTTGGTGTTGGATGAACAACATGACTGCTTTGATTTGCTCCTGCTGTGATGTCTTCAGTAATTTGGACTTGATGCAAGCATGCAGTGTTATTGTCTTGGATTGATGCAAGAGTGTTTGGACATTTACCATGTTAACTCCCTATCAAGCTTTTGTACCAAGGTATGTCAATTGAATTAGGTAAGGATGTGGTTTTCCCAATGTTGCAGGAGGATTCTGCAATTGGTTTATGTGATCATTGCCTTTATGTTGACCTAGTCTTATGCCACACTGTTCATTGCAGATTGTTGTTCAGGTTAATACTTGACCATGATGCTGACAAAAATTGTGGGGTGTTGGTGTATACTCACTGCAGGGTTGTTGTTTTATGAGGCTAGGCATTTGTTTCCAGCAGGACCAACTTGTAACATGGTTGAGACTTGCCTTTTGGCTTGGTGCAACAGGGTGCTTTGATCCTATACATTAATGATGTTTCATGTTGCAGGCTAATGGATTTGGACTGTAGTATTTCTCCATGATGCAGGGAAATGAGGATCCAAAAAAGACCATGGTAGTATGGTAGTGGAAACAGGGTCTGCAAATGTCTGTTTTCCACTGAATTGCCTTGGATTGTTGGACAGGGTATGAGTTGCAGGTTGTTATTGTGTGCAACACTGGCTTATGAAATGCTGTTGATTCCAGGTTGCAGTAAAGTGTGCCAACTGCAGATTTTAGGGGGAGTTTCTTTGTGATATTGAGTGCTGGAAATGAGCAGTCCAACTTAATTGCCATTAACATGTGAGGGCTTCCTGTGATCCAAGGTTTACATTGGCCTTCTTCTATTTATTGTTGAGTTTTCTCCTGTGTAAGGACTGATGCATCTTTGGATAACATGTACTAAAAACTCTTAGTCGCCTGAATTGGTTTCCATTCCCATCTGCAGGATCAAATTTCTACCAGCTAGTTCCAATGTCTATTTCTTTGCTTTATGGATATCGCGGTTTATGGTTGTTGCATTGCTTTGGTGGTACAAGTTTGTTCAAATGGAATTGCTTCAAATCATTTGCTCTAAGTTCAGTCATTACGCCATGACCTTATGGAATTCAAGTTTCGATTTGGCAGCTGCAGGACCATGATGACAGGATGCTAGTACAAGGTGTGTCAAGGTGAGTTCAAAACCATAATTCATGTGCATTGCTTTGCCAAATCAATCATGTATGTACCATGTTTGATCATGTGATTAGGGTATTTGGTTATTGATGAATGCAGGGCCAGTTCAGCAGGGTAAAGGTTGTTGTTCTTGTTTGCTGAATTGGTTTTGGTTTGCATATCTGCTGGTGTAAACTTCATGCTGCAAGATCAGTTGATGTTACTGTATCCATGTTGATTCAGTTTGACATCTGGTTTGAAATATGTCTCATAGTGTTATGGTGTGTCGTGGCATTGCAGGTTACCAACTGATGTTCTGTTGCACCACTGATGTTGTTTGTAGGCTCAGGTAAAGCAACCAGGTTTATCAATACAAAGACCTGGCTGATAATTCTGGTTTAACATGGTGACGGTCAGATTCGTAAGTTGTATTTCTTGGTTATGTGACACTGCTAGTGGACAGATGAGACTGAATGCACGCTGCCTTATTTCATGACAGATTTAGGCCTGCTATAGGATTATGATGGCAGGACATTTACCAAGAGGAGTTCAAGGCCAAATCCATTTGAAATGCAATGTGAAGCCACATTTGGAAATGCATCAAAGTCCAATAGCATAGTACCCCAAGCATGACTTTTAGATGGTGGATCAATGAAGGAAGACTAGTCTAGGTCTTAGGTGGTAAAAAAAAAAGTGAGTTGGCCTTGGTCAAAGTTGACCAAAAAAAGTCAATTGTTGACCAAAGTCAACAAATAGCATTTCTTTGTATTTCCTTTATGACTTCTTTGTAAATGGATATTCAATGGACAATTGTGGATAGAATTAGGGTTTAATGGATTATGGTTGACTTTGGTCAAAGTTGACCAAAAAGTCAACTGTTGACCAAAGTCAACAATTGGTCAAAAGTGTCAATTTTTGTATTTTTCTTGTATGGAATCATATGTACTGGTTTAAACATGGATGAAATAGATTAAAATGGATTAACAAATGGTTTGAAGTTGGTTTCCAAATTGTTTTGCCTTATGACTTGAATGTTTGACTTTGAAAAGAACATGACTTGACAACAGGCAATATATGTTAACAGGGCCATGAAATGATGGTATAAGATTAGGATCTGAAAGGGATATTCATGAATCAAGTGGCATGATTGGCAATTGGCTTGAAACACAAGAAGCTTGGTTGTTCAGATGACCCAGACCATAGATGTATTAACAATCACATGAACAACACCATGACTTTGGACCAAGACCAAAACATAAAAAATTCAGGACCAAAATTGGGGTATGACAGTTGCCCCTATTTAAGCGTCTTCAACTAGAGAATATGGAGCAGGACGTTCTTCATATGATCATAGTGGGAGATGATTAAATACTAAGAAGACCCGGATTTTGATCCTGAATCCCTATGAAACAATTAACAGTGCCTGTCAGAATCGGCAAAGAAGCAATCTCAAAAGAAGAATCCATCTGGTACGGTGAAAATCGGCCTGAGTACCGAAACAGAAAGTTGACCTGGATACCAAAATAAATGGTAACACAGGAATACCCATGGCCTGAACGCCGCACATTAGTCTGAACACTAAGCATCGGAATATGAGAGTATCAATGTTGGTCTGATCACCGGAAATCTGGTCTGAACACCACTTCGACCTGGAAATCGGAAAACTGGCCTGAATGCCACAAGTACTTCGACTTGAACGTCGGAAACTTCTTCGATCTGAAAATCGGAAACTGGCCTGAATGCCACTTCGGTCTGGATACCGGAAAACTGGCCTGATTGCCACTTCGGTCTGAATACCGGAAACTGGCCTGAATGCCACAAGTTGCATCGACCTGGATGTCGGAAACTTCTTCGATCTGAATATCGGAAACTGGCCTGAATGCCACTTCGGTATGGATACCGGGAACTGGCTTGAATGCCACTTCGGTCTGGATACCGGAAAAAACTGGCCTGAATGCCACTTCGGTCTGAATACCGCCTCGGTCTGAACACCGGAAAATTGGCCTGAATGCCATAAGTACATCGACCTGATCGTCGAAAACTTCTTCGATCTGAAAATCGGAAATTGGTCTGAACGCCACTTCGGTCTGAATACCGCCTCGGTCTGAACACCGGAAAATTCTTCATGTCTATCAGCATCGACGAAGATAACAAACAGTGATACGTGAGCCGGCACGCATGCCAAAGACCCATGCTAGGGATAACACGCCACGAACCGGCTATTCTTTATTCCACCCTAGCACACGAACACTTCGCGTTTAGCTGGGGATTATTCTTTCTTGTTTTGCTCCTTTTTTTGGACCCCGAAACCTCTTTGATTACCATTCCCGTCTTTGCTCGACAGAAACTCTGATTCAAAATCACGATGCCAAACTCCTCAGAGTAACACCTTCTCCTTTGGGCAAAACCCCCTCTCAAACAAATACCACGGCTTGAGGCTAGCGTATGCTTGCAATAATGATGCATGATCTTTTTCAAGCGTAATGCTCCATAATTATGGAAATGCTACGCGATTTATTATATTTTTTTATGCTATGCTTATTCTACATGATGAATGCATAAAAAGTATCCCCCTCAAGGGACTCTTCTGGGGAGCTCGAGACACTCTGCTGAGGAACTCGCCAATGCTCCGATCTCCACCCTGCTGGGGAATAGCGTTGCTGCTGGGAAAAGGCAACCCTTGCTGGGAGTGACAAGACGACTTGCTAGGGATAATCAGGCGACTTCACTGGGGAGAGCCAACCAATCCACAAGTAGGATCAACTCTGCTTTGGGAAATAAATACTACTCCGCTGGTGAAGCTCATCCAATCCACAGGTAGGATAGACTCAGCTAGGGATGCAGATACCCTTCCAATCCACAGGTAAGATAACTGCTGGAGATATATTTCTTTGAACCCGCTCCACTCGGGGAACTGCTGAGGAAAATCATCAACACAAACCTCTACTCGGGAGATCTGCTAGGGAAATCCGCTCGGTTGGGGGAGCACAACTCTGGTGGGAAAGCAAATATACCAGACTCTGTGCTGGGGAGAGACATCCAAAAACCTGCTGAGGATGAGTGCTCACGACCACGCTGGGGATAATACTCTCACACCCACTAGGGAGATACAGCTTACTGGACACGGAACACCTGTCGAGTCGTCGAACAACGGCCTTCATCATCCACCTACCGTGTCGACTTTCGACTTTTGAGAACTCCCAGACTCGCCTGGACTTTTCTGACTTATCCCACAAAGATCGGATTCCTGGGATTCATTCAAACTTTCCAGTCTTTAGACTTTGAAGAGTCTTCTTGATTAGCTTTCAGGATCGTCGTCGCAACTCTGTCACGGGCTTTTCACCGTTAGTCTATCCATTGCCCCTGGTCGGGCTTTGCAGGGATCTCTTTTGTCAAAAGGTTTCATACCACTACATGCTAGTGAATGAAGATATCTAACGGTACCTGCACAAGAGATTGTTAGATAAAAGCGTGCCCCAGGCGTGCCAACACTTCAACACCTTGGTCACTCAAACTTCCGAATAAGATTTCCAGATTTCAATCTTATAAGCACGCATCGGAAGGGACCTCTATGTTTCCAAATGCAACTATTCTTATCAAAACGAATGGATGTTTTCGTAATCAAAACGGTAATGAAAACAAAAACAAAATTATTTGACTGAACACGCATTTATTGGCTGAAACAAAAAGGACGGCCCAGAACTGAGCGACGCACAGGAGGCAAACCCTGGAAAGAGGTGATTGCACACAAAAGGAAAAAAATATCTATCCTAATGGCAATGTGAAACCGTGATCTCATCGGGTTCCAACTCGGTTACACCTCATATGTCCTCAAGACTTTCCGCACTTTCAACTTGAACTCAATAGATTTTCAAAATTAAGCACACTATTCAATTTCCTCTGATGAGAGGACTTCAGCCAAGCCAAGAAATAGAAGAAACAAATAATAATTAGTGAGTTTCAAAGAATAAAAGTTTGTGTATCAACCTCGGAAATATGGATATGTGAAACACGATTCTTCTCAACTATTGATTACAATTCACTCTTGATATGAAGATGAAGCAAGGCCAAGGAATTTTAAGTCTGATAATCAACCAATGAAGTTGAAAATCAGATCTGAAATTTTGAAATGAAAGAGTGAATTCCTTTAGGTATGGTTATGGGTTGAGTTTTGCAGCACAACAGGCGCCTTCAGGTTATGGAATAGTGACGCTAAGCACTCTTATTTATAGCAAATGGTAAGGCAATGCATGAGAATTGTGTGTACATGAATGAAGAGGGCCTCCATGCATGGGCTTGTACAGGCGCATGGAGAGCCCAAATCTAATTGATCTGGCAAGCTTAACATCAGCATATTGGTTTTGGATGTGCAGATATGATGTAATTGGCTTATGCATGAAGTTTGAATATGAAGTTTCGATAATTGCACAAAAATCTTCCCCTCTTCGAAAATGCCTCTTCCAAAAATAAAACATGGCCTTGTGGGTAATGGTTAGAAAGGTCTTGACATGAGGATCAATTGTTATGTTTAACAAAACTTCATTTGGAATTGTGAAATTAGTGAAAATTGGTCATAAAGTTCAAGGTGCAAAACATGTGCATGTGAAAAATTCCAAAATGGGCCAAATTCAAGCCCTTCTGTTTCAATGATGCAAGCTCCAAATGACAAAAACTTCAACATCAAAGTTGTATATCTTTTCAAGACAATCAATTTATACTCAAACGTTGCATCATTTGGATTTTTGATGAGTGAGTTATGGGCACTTGAAGTTGGACTTTTCACATTTCAATGCCTTTGGTCAAAAGTGACCTATAATGTTTTGCATTATCACATGTATTTATTTTAGGATTATGAAAATTTGTTCAACATAGAAAATTAAGTATACATCTTAAAATTTCCAATTCATTTGATCCGGCCTCAAAATCATAAAAAATGAACGAGTTATGTCCTTGGGAAGTTGACCCAAAATTAAGGTTTCAGTCAAAATGACCTATAATATTTTGAAATGGATGATGACCTTACATGCTCCAAATCAATTTTTGATGAACATGAAAGTTGTTCATATGGTTCTTAAGAATATTATTTCTCTTAGGGTCATCTCCATTTGACAAACACATTAAAAGTTAGGTCTCAGTGGATTTCAAAATAGTCATATGAATTGACTGATCAACTTCTCAAGCCCATACCTCAAATCTTGATGAATTGATGATTTAGGACACTAAATAATCTCAAATATGCATTAAATGATGAATTAAAGCACTTATTTTTATTATATTTGATCATGGGTTGAGGTTGCTTCATGAGCAAGGCACAGTTGATGCACAGATGAATTAGGGTTTCCTTAGGAAACAAGCCTCAAGTCCCTTGGTTTGCTTTGATCAAATTGAAAAATTGAGATACTTGGGAGGCATATATGATGAATGAGATCTTTGTGAACAATTGTCATGCTTTCTTTCACCTTCACCTGGCCATTCTTTGAGCATAGGGACCGTCTAGGAGCTTTGGATCTTATGATTGCTCAAGCTACAAAACAAAAGATGTTAGTGGCATATTTTTGTGCTTTTGGTTAGTAAACAAAGTAAGAAAAGAAATAATATACATTTCAATCATGCTTGGTGATCTCAAACCAACTCACAAATGTGTTCCCACCCAAAGGTAAAGAGCTTGGATGATATGAGGGATCTTAGGGTCAAAATTAGGGTCTTACACTAATACTTAGACTTTCAATCTTGTTCAATTATGATAATCATCTAGCTCCTCCTCACGTTTTCTCATATTAGGTTAATAAATCCCTAATTTTATGAACTTGAGTATGCCTTGTCGAAGATAACCTACATCATTAAGAATAATACCTGTTCTGACACTTCTTGGATAGAAAACATTAGTAATAATAAATACACTTTTACCAATTAAAAGAATACTAAACATTAACATCTTTAGTAACACAGTCTATCTTCCTTGTCACCAAGTAAAGAAATAGAGAAGTGTTACAAATATTATGGCTTGAGCTTCCACGAAAAAGATCTCATACTCTCCTCATAGTGTCAAGACATTTATCCTATAAGATTAACGACTAGTGCTAGGTAGCCAATATTCATTGGGTCCTTGATGATTAGTGAAACCTTAGTTCCACTTAGGAAACCATTGATAAGTTCCTCTGGGGACCAAAATTCTCCTAAATTTACACTTATACCCTTACTTTTATTCTTCTCATCATCCTTTCATATTCTTTTTCATGTTTTCCAAGCAAGTGAGTTCTTGCTCCCGTTCTTCCAATTTACCAAACAAAGTAGTAAGATCAAGTGCTTTAAGATCATTTGCTTCTTTGATCATGGTGACCTGGGGTTGTCATTCCCTATTAAGACATCTTAAAACCTAGTTAGTAGTAATAGCATTGGATATAGGATTACCTAGAGCATTCAATCTATTGATAAGATATGTGAATCTCTTTTGCATGTTGACAATGGTTTCCCCATGCTTCATATGAAAGAGTTCAAACTCTTGGTTCAATGTGTTGATCCTAGATTGTTTGACCTCATTAGTTCCCTCGTGGGAAACTTCTAATGCGTCCCACATAACTTTGGCGGTTTCACAATGAGAGACACAATAATACTCATCAACATTTAATGCGGATATGAGAATATTTTGTGCTTTCATATTATGAGACTATAACTTCTTATCATTATCATTCCATTGATTTTCCGGTTTTGGTATAATGACGCCTTCACCATTTGTCATTGTAATTTCATTTGGACCATTGACGATGACGTCCCATACACCCTTATCAACGGAGCTGATATGGATACATATACAAGCTTTCCAATAGCCATAATTTTTTCCGGTGAAAATAGATGCTCTATTATACGCCCCTTTAGGTTCGGTAGCCATTATATAATAAGAAAATCTTAAGACCAGAAACAACCGGAGCTCGTGATACCACTTGTTAGACGATATGCCTAGATATAGAAGGGGTGAATAGGTCCCAAGTTAAATATTTATTTGAAAATTTAATTTAGAATTTTTTTAGCGTAGAAGCAAGTTTCAAATATTTCCCGGATTGAAAATCATCTAACCGAAACTACTATTGAAAATCTTGGATATGCGTAATAGTACCAATAGAATAATAATAATCCACAAGTCAATGAACAACTATTAAGCACAAATAATTGAATACTGTATAATAGTAAAAGTCAATCTCCAACGATATCCACACACAAAAAACTAAGTCAAACAATTTGTCGAACACTTGGTTAGTGAAAAACAAAATTTGGAATTTTATATGGTGTTTATTGTTTTAAGAAATTCAATCACAACCAAATGGTTAATGATCAATACAACAAACACAGGATTTAAAATGTAATCAAAATTATGACCCAAACTATGTTGATCTAGTGATCAAAGCAATAACCAATTTGTGAATCAAAAAATAAAAGAGAGAGAGAGAGAGAGAGAGAGAGAGAGAGAGAGAGTATGCAAGTATTTGTTTAGGAAGTTCCCCAATCGACCTCGCTATAGGTATGTGTGCCCTCAATTCAAATTCAAATTGAGATATTAATATAATAAATCTTACTTTGCAAATGTATGAAGACAAGAGATGAGAAATCAAATCCTACAAACCCTAAGTTTGTTCTTGACTCTAGCACCTCCAAAATCCTTGATCAATCTTGATCAAGTAACTAACCATGTTGCTTCAATTCCCATGTTGTTGCTACTTCCTTGCAAGGCATCCCTTGTCCCAAGGCTTTCACCCGACTGAATTAATCCCAAGTGCATGATCATGTAAAAATGTCGCTTCAAGTCACCTGTTGTTTATAATTCCTTGCACGAACATCTTGTCTCAAGACATTCACTCGGCTGAATTAATCCCAAGTGCACACTTATTGAACCCAAGATTTGTCAACATGATCCAATGCTTCACGCTACTCCCTTGCTGACCCACCTAGTCTCAAGGCTTTCATTCGATCAGATCTGAATTGCACAATCTTATCCAAAAACTTAAAACCCTAAAGATCTTGAAGGAAAACCCCACCTCAGTTTTCTTATTTAAATCCATCAAAGATCACAATCTAATATTCTCGGTACAACAAACCTAAGTGGACGTTATTAATCCTAATCTAGATGGCACCCAATCGAAAAATGAGTGTGTGTAGTTTATTTGTGTGTATGCATAAATTGAAATGAAGATGATAAGATGCTTTGAAATCCTGGATTCATGTAGGTTTTATTGACTCTAGAAACCTTACTAGAGAATGATGCATGTATGAGGTATTTATATTCATGGGTGATTTAGGGAAAAAGGAATGAAAACAAATGCAATTTTTCAAGAATTTAATCAATAGGTCGACCTATTTAAGTCATGTGCCGACCTGTTAGAAGCATGTGTAAACCTGTAAGGTTATATTTTGCCCATAGGTAAATCTAAAGACTCGACACATGAGACAGAAACTCCAGGTTGTAATACTGCAACATACGTGTTGACCTATACCATTAATGTGTCTACCTGAAGTTTTAAAAATTCATCTATAGGTCAACCTGTAGTCATATGTGTCGACTTATATGAGGATTTTTCACTTTAAACAAGTTTCTCATGCACAATACACTATTTTGATCCACAAATGTTTTCTAGACCATTTCCATCAATGTTGACATGTTTCCTAATGTAAGAATGCTAAAATGTACAACTAGACTGGATGATACCGTCCAATGTACATAAACGCTACTTCCTAGTTTTGACATCATGAAAAACACATCTAAATGGAAGAATGCACTCACAGAGGCTTCATGCAAGACTTGTTAGCGAGTCTCTCAGACGGGATGTCTGTTGCGCTTCTTATGCATGGTTCTTGAGTATGTTTCCCACCTGAGAAGACACTAAGTCCCTCTAGCAAGAGTATAATTATCCCGGGGGATCTAAGACCCTCATGTAGGATTATATATAGCTGGCTGATGAGACTATAATTCTCTCAAGCGAGGCGTTTGACCTACTCAAGCGGAACTTCCATCGAGACCTGAAACAATATTTGTTATCAAGTCTCTCATATTGGCTGTCTGTTATGCCTCTTAGCCAGGGTTCTTGAGTACTTGTCCCACCCGAGAAGACAACAAGTCCCTTAGGTGAGAGTATAATTACCCTGAGAGATCTAAGTTCCTTAGGAAGTAGTGTATATAGTGTAACACCTCAAAATTTGCCCTCCTCTCTTGGGACTAGCATTAACATGTTTGCATGTCATTTTAGGTCATTAGGCATTTCATATTGCATATCATGTGGTTACATTATGCAAGCCATCCTCCCAAGTCTTGATCAGAAGCTGAGGAAGTCAAGTGCACGCCTAGGGTTTATTGATTGATCATGGCCATCTGAGGATTGGGCTGTGGATTAGGGTTTCATGATGCTCAAGGGTATTGGTCTTCATCTGGTTTGAAATGATACATCATCATCATGGTTGGATGTCATCAGTGGTTGAAGAAGATTCCTTGAGATTAGGGTTTTGACCACTGGTCAACCCTAATCAGTTGTATTGGGCCAATCAGGGCTGGATCAGGAGATGGGGTTTCTGATGATTCTGGGGTTCATTCTTTGGTTATATTGTGCTAATTGAGGCTAGGGTTTCACCCTTGAGCCATTTCAGTTGGAAATTGGGGCTCAGTTTGATCTATGCATTGCCAGATTCATCTATCAGATGAAAAGTCAACTGTGGTCAACTGTACATGATCTGGTGGATGTGGAGGAGAAAATGAGTTGAAGACACTTCATTCATGTTGGAATAAGTGTTAAATGACATTGCAAAGCTTAAAAATGAAGAAAATCAAGTCAGGACAAAAACTGCCAAAAATAGAAAGTGACTTGTAACTGAAGTTTCCAAAAATGGAAAGTTTTTGACCTCAAAAACAGAAGTCCAAGGAAGCTTCAAATGAAAAATTGTTCAACATGACAGATGTAGATCTTGTTCTCACCTTTCCAAAAAGTCCAAGAACTTGAAAATCCAATGTACGGTTTGCAAAATATGGCTCAGTGAATTTCAGAAAAGACCCGTAATCAGGAGGCCATAACTACCACATACTTTGTCCAAATTGCAAGTTCTTTATATGCACAAACTCCATTTGACATGTACTTTGAGGGTGCATCATTGGATTTTCCCAAAAATGGCCAAGGCAAAAAGTCACTTTTCAACTGGACAGCTGAATTGGACCAGGGGCAAAATTGTCCAAATGTCAAAATAATTGGAATTTTTGAATGGGACTTTTTCCAACACCTCAGGAATGGCATTTTAAGTGTGTTTGAATATTCATTTTATGGTTAATGCACATGGTTTGAGTTTTGGGTTGAAAAATGAAATGCACAAAATGGATCAATTACCACACACATGTGATTTTGAGAAATACTCCACCAATGGACATGAAACAAGTTTCTACACATTACATATGGCATTTGGGGATTGCTTGAGCTGTCAAAACAGCTGGCACTAGCTGTCATTGTGCATTGACCATTTTACCCTCCATTTGCAAAAATGCAATTTCACTAATTATGCCAAAATGCTAATTAACATGATTAGTGATGGATTAAGCTACCATATATATTCTAAATCATCTCCTAATCATAACAGAATATCACAATTACCAAGAACAGATCTAGAAACCTCTCATTCTCTCCATTTTGCTCAAGAACACACCAATCTTCAAATCCAAATTTCTTCCTCAATCTTCAACCAAAACTTGATTTTCTTTTTGCTGTGATCTTGTTTCAACATGTACTAGGACTGTTTTCATGATTCATCATCAATCAAGCCTTGCATCGCAACTGTTCAAGAACACCTCAACAATGGCAAATTCGAATTAAGAGCAGTAGAGGTCGAAGCAATTGGAACTGGACACGTCATTCATCTTCCACAAGGCTCTAGTACAACTGTTTTGAAGAGTTGGAGCTTAAAGCCGCGATCTACGCACTGCCGTTGCCGGTATGTCGAAATTTTGAATCTCCTGTTTTGTTCGATTGATAGGTGCTTTGTGTAGTGCATTTCTTGTAGATTACAATGATGTAATTAGAATTGTGAATGCTTGCTTGTATCATGAGAAATCGCGATTTGAAGATAAGAACATAAACCCTAAGTGAGTCGATTCGAGAGATTGAGGAACTTTTAGGTCATGATAGTATGATATTTGTGATCCTCTTGTTGAGACGGTTACAACGAGTATGGCCGCGTCCATTTCTGTTAACATTTGATGTTCATGTGATTTTCGAAATTCTGGAAAATGTGTGAGGAAGACGATGGAAAAGTTGAGTTTGATCCAAAATCCAGTTTGAAATTTCGAATTTAGTGTTTCCCGCCGGCGCTTCTTTTAATTACCATTATGCCACTGAGTTTTGATTAATTATTTAAAAATTGTTTAACATCTTAAAAAATTCAGAAAAAATAGTAAAAAATTCCTAAAAATATGGAGATTTTTTCTATGGCTTTGTCTTTGAGTGTAGGATTTTTTTGACCTATTGGTCAAAGTTGTGCTTGGTAGGATTTTCAATTGACCTAGGGTTTTCCATTGTATGTCCATTTTTGACACATGTTTGTAATTTGATCATGAAATACTCATATCATAAAATAAATGGCTGAAAATTTTTGTGGTGGTTCTTGACTCATTGAGGATTATTTATATGTAAATTTCATGAATTTTTGATACCTGGTTAGAGAGCAGCAAATTCTGGAACTTAGGTGTGACAATTTGTGTCACACCTCTTGATGTCAACTTGTTGAATTTAATTGGATGACCTATGCATGTTGGAATTGGCTGAAATTTTGCATGGTGAATTGTTGATATGTTAGGATGTTGTATGAATTTTTGTAGAATTTTTCACTGCCTTTTCTAATTGATCATGATTTTTCATTTCTGGTGATTGAAATTGCAAGCTCATGTGATACATGTTGGTAGATTGATTGGGAAATCCTCATATTGTATTGTATGGCCATGAAATTTGATATGCATGAACTAGACACATTGTGTGACCTCCCTGTTTTGGTCTCATCCATTTCTTTTTTGTTTTCAATGAGATATGAATTTTTGAAGTGGAAGCATGTATTGATGTTGTGATTTGGAGCCTATAATTGTGACTGTTTTGTTGATTTTCATTGACATGGTTCCATTTGCCCAAATGAGCTCAAATTTGACATGGTAGACCTTGAATACCCCCTGTTTAGGTGAAATTAATTTGAGAATTTTTGGATGTGTCTTGGTATGGATTTGAATGCAATACTTCTGTTTGTATGCTTGGTGCTTCATTTGAACTAGTTTGCCTTATTTTGTGCATAGCATGAGCATAATGAATGATATAGACATGAGACCAATGATGTTTGCTCTTGTTTGACTTTAATTTGACTTTGGTTTGTAAATGCCTTGCTGTTTAAGGATTTTTTCTTGTTTTGGACCCTAGGCTTGGCCTAGTGGTCTAGTTGCTAATGTTTGATTGATTTTTCAGGAGCAAAGGTATAATGCACATGGAGAATGATCCAAATCAATTTTGATTGATGTTGTTGATGTTTGTATACTAACATAACATTGTTTTGTAGGTGATGAAGCTTAGGCTTAAGCTTTGAGCTTGCTTTATTGTGCATTGCTTTGTATAGTTTGATTGATTGAACACTTGCTGTTTGGTTTTGTCTGTCTGAGTACTAACTGTGTTTGATTGTTTCCAGGTACTTTAGTTGCTCAGTTCCTTGTGAACTATTGCTTTTCTTTGCTTAAGCAACTTGCATTGAGGTAGGTCCTCTTGACTTCATGTAGTCTGGAGACCCGGCTGTTACCGGGCCGGGCAAATAAATGTCTGAAGTCCTCCTTAAGAGGCAATGATTGTGGTTGTTTATTTTTAAGCCCAAGCAGGTGAAAGTCCTTCAAATAAGGCAATTGGTGGAAGGTAGGGGTATGCAGCCTACCCCCCACTATTCAGTTGAGTCTTCTCCTTGCTCCCATTACATGGTTGAAGCATTGAGATCCTAACCCAAGATCCTGTGCAGTGCACATTGAGTCAGAGTCTCCGAGTATAGAAGGGTTCCCCTATTCTGGACCCATGCTCATTTGTCAGCTCTCCCTGGTTAGGGATATGAGCTGTGAGGTCTGATCCTCACTTCACCTCTTCATCTGCTTCACCTTAGCCTCGTAATGGCAAGGTTAAGAGCAAATCAAAACCATGTACAGACGACTCGCTTCGGTGGTCAAACCCCTTTGATTGAGCCTCTTGTTTGGTTATAGCGTGTGCTCTGTGAATCTCTGATTGACATGCTTGTTTGAGATGCCTGTTCTCATTTGATATATGATTGTATGCTTGTGTGTTAGCTTCTTTCCTGGATAGGAATAGTTTGCTTATGCAAGTAGGATAGAAAACCGAACTTAGGTGAACGATGCATGACAACATTAGGCTCGAGTCTCAGCTCCCTAGTTGTGTGTCTTTCCCCGGTTTCTGGTTAGCAATTTAGTCCCTTTCAGGGGAACTACATCGCCCTGATCCTCGTTCCAGACGAGGTATGTAGGCAGGTGGTCGTGCGAGACCACTCCGGGCAACCTTTTTCTTTTTTGTGTGCGTTTACTTGTTATCTGACTGTGTGTTTTGGTTCGGATGCCGGCATAAGTCCAGTAAGTGGCAGTCGGGCTCCACGTTTGCCGTTTTGTACGTGTTTTGGTTCGGATGCCGACGTAATTCCATCCAGTGGTTGTCGGGCTCCATGTTTGCCACCCTTGCTTGTTTGTATGTTTTGTGTTGTTTGGCGTGCGTAAGCCGAACTACAGTGGCTCTGATTCTTGTTCCAGACAAGATATGTAGGCATAAGGTGCGATACCTTATCGAGCTCCTTCTCTTAACCCCACCTGCGTTCCCTTGTGTGTGTGTGTGATGTTTAGCAACCTTTTCTTTATTCTAGGACGTGGATCCCGTCGAGTACGACGGACGTGAGGGGTGCTAATACCTTCCCCTTGCGTAACCGACTCCCGAACCTTTTCTCTCTGGTCGCAAGACCATGTCCTTTCCAGGTTTCTCTGAGCGTTTCCTTTCCCTACCTTGGGATAAATAACGCGCAGTGGCGGCTCTGTGTGCGTTTTTATTTTTTAGCTCGCCGGTTGATTTTTCGCAGGATGCGACAGCTGGCGACTCTGCTGGGGACTCTTCGATGTAGACCTATGCTGGTCCATCGTCCCTAAGCGAGTCTCTCCTAGCGCTTTAGTATAGGTTTGGTTGCTTGTGTTGTTTATTTATTGCATTTATTATACTAACCATTGTTTATATACTTGCATTAAATACGTGCATGCATCATTACTGTCATGTTGCCATCTTCCTCTGCAGGTGGTTCTGTTACTTTGGGGTGGGTGTTCTGAGCGGGGCTAAAACCCAGGCCCGAGTGCACACTTAGGATTAGCGTGGTCTCATGTCGCTCATGTGCCGGTTGGGCATATTGTTGCGACGTGACCTACCACAAGTCGGACGAGGTTCATCTGAGAAGTGCTCTTCCAGTGGGGTTCTCCACTTTGGTTGGGTTATCTTTTTTGGGCTGTTGACTCTGATGACCGATCATTTCCCGGATCTTTGGTTTAGACGATCTCAGGAGAGCTACAATGGCACACCCGAAAGGGCAAACCCATTGAGTATCTCTGCCCGATTGTCGAGACTATTGTCCGCCTTAGGATAACCTGTTTAGAATTTACCTGTGAGGGAAGGGTGATTTGTTCAGATGCATAATCAGATGGTGACTAATTGTTCCGTGGATCAGAGTCCTATTTATAAGTCGGATTTATGGCCGTTTATTTCTGAGACGCCGGAGTGCTGTCCGTGATTTATCAGTGGGGGTCCGTTTATTTCAGGATTCCCCGGGCCGAGTTATTTATCAGTGTGGATCCGTTTATTTCGGATTCCCTGGGCCGATTCAGATGGTGATGGTGTGTCTGCTCAGAGACCAGTGATGATGATGATGTATCTGTCTTCCGTTTATTTCGGAACCCGTGGGTCAGATTTGTGGTTACATACTCCTCAGATGGTAAGGATCAGTCCAGAGGCCAGATTCAGTACCGAGGATCAGATGACTTGGAGGATGGCAACCCAGTGCATTGCATACATCTGCATCATTCTCATTTTGCATTCATCTGCACTCAAACTCACGTCTAGCCATATGGGGAGTATTATAGATTGAGAATCTGGTTGAGAGACATCTTGAATTTCAGAATGTGGATGTCAAAACGTTATCTGTCTCGATGAAACCAGGATCGAAAGACAGAAGCTTCCTCATATGGATGGACGTTGCATTCATGCATATTAACCTGTTTGCTGTTTTGCAGGAACCATTGCTCGTGCTCGTAGAGTCATCCCTTTGCACTCAACCCGACCTCACAGATATTACACCAGGCGCAATACTCCCAGACTGATGGATCCTCCCAACGCTGACATCCTCGAACTGAAAGAGAAGATGGGAGAGCTGATCAATGTCATGCAAGAGTTCGCCTTGGGGCAGAAAGTAATTGCCGAAAAGGTGGGGAGGATTGAAGACTGGCTGAAGATGGGGAACATGCAAGGAAACGCTTCGTCGTCTGGACCGAAGAAATCTTTTGGTAATGACCAGCACAAGGATGAGGGTGAATCGAGTGCTGTGTACGCCCAGAGAGGACACGGTAGGGGTCGTTACTACCAGCACACCGCTGCGGTAACTATTCCTGCTGGCAATCAGCCTGCACAACAGCAACAGCAGCGTCAGCCATTTCAGCGGAAGTCTCCGAGGGTAGGATATCCAGTCAGGAGGAGGATGAGTGATCGGCATTTTGACAGGACGCCTGTGACATATTCTTTCCTATTGAAAAAGCTGAAAGATATGGGGCTGGTACAGTTGAGGACTTTGGCACCTATGGGACCTGATCAAAGGCCAGCCAATTTTGATGAAAATGTCAAATGTGAATTTCATTCAGGTGCTCCCGGGCACAGTGTAGAGGACTGCAAAGCTTTTAAGCACGTAGTCCAAGACCTGGTGGATTCCAAGGCCCTCAATTTTACATTGTCATTGAATGCTGATGCCAATCCCATGCCGGCGCATGGTCAGGCGATGGTGAGTGCAATTGTTGAAGATTCAGGTCACGCCTATACAGTGGGTGGAGAGACTGACAGTGACTGCAAGTTCAGTGGTTGGATAAAGCCGTGCGTACCAGGAAGCTGGAAGGCTTAAACAGATCAGCACTGTCACTCGTCCTGAAGAGTAATGATTTCCTGTTTTGATTTTATCTGCATGAAAGCCATATGTGTTGCCCGACACGTAATGGTTCATTGTAAGGGCCACCTCATGTTTAAATTTGCATTTTCTGCATCATAAATAAATGGATGTTTTTCAGTCAAAAAACGGTGTTCCTTGTTTTTCATTTATTTTTGCAGTTTAAAACAAAATAAAAATGGCAATGTTTATTTTCATTTTTCATCTTTTTGTTTTGTCTCGTCCCGACTTCAAAAAAAATTCTTCTCCGGATCTCATTGATAACAATTTGGTTACGCCCTCATATGACTTCGACAATTCGATCTATCTTGCTGAAGAAGAAGACGAAGAAGATTGGGATCTGCTGGAATTAGCCAGGTTGTTGAAACAAAAGGAGAAGGTGATTCAGCCGCCTGAGGAGCGGATTGAGATTGTTATTCCATGCACCGCCGAGGTCAGGAAGGAAATGAAAATCCGCGCCGTTTCAGAGGCAAATCGAAAGCAGTATGGTAGGCTTGTTGGAAGAGCATGTGGATATTTTCGCTTGGTCGTGTCAGGATACGCCAGGGTCGAACACCGATATCGTTGCTCACAAGCTACCATGGAGAGAAGACTGTCCTCTAGAGAAGCAGGACGCCGATGCCACTTATCAGAGAACTATGGTGACTTTGTTTCATGATATGATTCATCATGGAATCGAATGCTATGACATGATAGCAAAGTCCCAATCGGAAGTGGGGCATTTGGAGGACCGGGGCAAGTCGGTTGGATGGTTGAGGTAATTCAAGCTGAGGTTGAATTCGAATCAGTGCACTATCGGAGTGCGATCCGGTAAATCGTTGGGGTTTATTGTAAGAAGGGAATCGAGGTTGATCCTGCTAAAAAAGGAAATAATAAATAAAAAAAAAACGCCTGGACCGAGAAAAAGAAAAGAGTAGGTTCGTGGTTTCTTGGAAAGATTGAACTATCTGTCATGGTTCACATCTCATCTGACAACCACGTGTAAATCCATATTCAAAATGTTGAAAAGAAAAGATCAAACGGTCAGGTGGATAATGATTGCCAAGGGGCATTGGAAAAAATAAAAGAATAAGTTGCAGGGACCTTTGATTCTGATACCTTTGTGGAAGGAGCAATTGTCAAATCTGTACTCGACGGCCTTCAAGGGGTCTACGAGGTGTATTGGGTCAGCATGAAAAGTCTTGTCGAAAAGAGCATGCAATTTACCTTAGCAAAAAGTTTATCGACTGTGAAGCAGTACATTCACCGTTCGAGAAAACTTGCTGTACTTTGGCATAGGCTGCTCGCCGACTGAGACAGTGTATGCTGGATCATACCACTTTGTGGGTTTCCAAGATGGATCCGATTAAGTATGGGTTTGAGAATCCAGCATTGGCCGGATGGGTCGTGAGAGGAGCAAAAGAATGTTGACTGGTTTGTAATACTCTCAGAAAGCAATCAAGGAGTGTATTGTCTGATTACATTGCTCCGCAACCCATTGAGGGTTATCAACCAATGAAGTTTGAAGTTCCCTGATGAGGACATCTCGAGGTGCTCTAATCGAAAGATTGAGAGTGACCGATCCCGGAGGAGGGGTCTGACCCTGAATCCGAACGGGTTCTGATGTCTGATGGGGAAGATAAGGTGGATGAGGTAGTGCTTCCCGGGGCACGATGGAATGTACCGACGATGGTGACTGAGTAGGAAGATGGTATCCTGGGTACCGTACCGTGGTACGTACATCTACTGGGGCAACTCCTTTCTCATTGGTATATGGAATGGAGGCTGTATTACCTGTTGAGGTTCAGATTCCCTCTTTGAGAGTCCTGAGGGACGTAAAATTGCAAGAGGCTGAATGGATAAGGACCCGGTATGAAGAGTCGAGCCTGATTGAGGAAAAGAGGCTCGCGGCCATCTGTCAGGGGCAGTTATACCAGCAACGGATGAAGCGTGCTTTTGACGAAAAGGTGCGACCTCGGGTGTATCACGTAGGTGATATGATGCTGAAAAGGATCCTTCCTCCTCAAAACGATCGAAGGGGCAAATGGACACCGGATTATGAAGGTCCATTCGAGGTCAAGAAGGTCTTCTCTGGTGGAGCCTTGTTGTTAAAGACCATGGATGGCGGAGATTTTCCATCCCCTGTGAATGCGGACGCAGTTAAAAAAATACTTCGTGTGAATAGACCCGCTGGACGAAAGGAATAAAATAGTCCAGGCAAAAATGGGCATCCCGGCGAACCAAAAACAGAAAGAAAGGTTCGGGCAAAAATTAGGGATAAAAGAAAATTGTACACCCGGCAAGTCGAAAACCTGAAAAGGCGACTTGGGCAAAAATGGGTATCCCGGTGGACTGAAAACCTGAAAGGGCGGTCCAGGCAAAAGAGGGATTGAAACGAACAGCTGCGTCCAGCATGATCGTTTGCGCTTTGATTAAGGCATCATGGATAATACCCGGTAGGGATCAGTCAGAATTGTCTTGTTCAGAAGGCAGAAAGCATGGAGAGTCTGAGGACATATGGGGTGTAACCGAGTTGGAACTCGATGAGATCACGGGTTTCACATTGCCATTAGGATAGATTTTTCCTTCTGTGCGCAATTACCTCTTTTCAGGAATTGCTTCCTTTTGTATTACTCATTTGAGCCACACACTTTTCCAATCAATAAAATGCATATTCAGTCAAATAATTTTGTTTTTGTTTTTCATTACCGCTTTGATTGCAAAAACATCCAGAAATTTTTGATAAAGAATTTTGCATTTTAAGACATACAGGTTCCTTCCAATGCATGCTTATAAGATTGAAGGCTCGAAATCTTATTTGGAAGGTTGAGTGACCCAAGTGTTGAAATCTTGACACGCCTGGGGCACGGTTTTATCTAACGATCTGTTTTGCAGGAACTGTTAGATGTTTTTCACTCACTTGCAGGTTGTGATGTGGAAGCTTTGACAAGGGAGATCCCCATGAGAGTCCGATCAGGGACGAACGTATGAAGAAACGACGAAGCGACGTTGCGACGTATGACGAGCCTTGATGATAATCAAGAAGACTCTTCAAAGTCGGAAGACTGGAAAGTTTGTAATTCCCCGCAGAGTTCGATCAGGGACGAAGGAGGAACGGAGAGACGACGAGAGACGCCCGACGACCATTGAAATTAATCAAGAAGACTCTTCAAAGTCGGAAAATTGAAATTTTTGTATAAATCCCAGGAGTACGTCTCGTCGAGTGCGGAACGACTTGGAATGCAAGATGATGGAGCAGAAAAGGTCCAGACGAGTCTGGGAGTTCTCAAAAGTGGAAAGCTGGTGCGAGATTAGGAGGTGGATACCTTGGTTCGATGAGTCGACAGGTGTTGTGCCAACTTTTCTTATTTCCCCAGCTAGTTCCCCGAGTGGAGCGGGTTTTTTCAATGACATATCTCTCCAACAGTGTTCATTCTACCAGTGGATTGAACGAGTTTCCGTAGCAGACGAATATCTGCATCCCCAGCCGAGGGTATCTTACATGTGGATTGATTGGGTCCTCCCCAGCGGAGTAGTTGTCGTTCCCCTAGCAGGGTCTGGATGGTATTCCCCCAGCAGGTTGAAGATTGCTCATTTCCCCAGCGGGAGTATCTGTGAGGGTTCCCAAAGCAGAGTTGGGATCTATATCCCCAGCAAGTCAAAGACTGTGGTATTCCCACAGAGTGCAGTGAAGGATCTGTATCCCCAGCATGTCCTCGAGAGGGTTGGGGGCAAAGGATCTGTATCCCCAGCAAGGGTTGTCTATTTCCTAGCAGCAGTGCTATCCCCGGCAGGGTGGAAATCGGAGCAGTGGCGAGTTCCTCAGCAGAGAGTCTCGTTTTCCCCAGAAGATTCCCTTGAGGGGGATACTTTTTATGCATTCATCATGTAGAATAAGCATAGCATGTTGCATAGAAAAATAATAAATCGCGTAGCATTTCCATAATTATGGAGCATTACGCAGAAAAAGATCATGCATCATTGTTGCAAGCATAGAGCTAGTCTCAAGCCGTGGTTACCGTTTGAGAGGTGTTTTGCCAGAAAGTGAAGGTGTTACTCCGAGTAGTATAGCCTCATGATTTGATCAAAGGTATTGTCCCAGTGGTACGACACTGGAGAAGAATTCTTCCGTCGGCCAGAGATGAGAAGGTTACGCGATCAGCGCGATTCGAGCCGTGGTTACCGCTTGAGGATTGGTTTTGCCGGACAGTGAAGACGATACTCCGAGGAGTTCAGCATTGTGAGTTTGGAACAACAGTACTTCCCAGTCATCAGTAAGTGTCTGGTCGAGTTTTCTTTGGTGTCAGTAAACATCATTGATTCGATGTTCAGTAAACGTCGAGTTATTTCCCAGTCATTGTTTAATGTCTGGTCGGTCATTGTTCGATGTCCTGTCAACATCATTATTCGATGTCCTGTCAACATCATTATTCGATGTCCTGTCAACATCCTTGTTTGATGTCTGTCAGCATCATTGTTTGATGTCTGTCCGCATCATTGTTTGATGTCTGTCCGCATCATTGTTTGATGTCTGTCCGCATCATTGTTTGATGTCTGTCCGCATCATTGTTTGATGTCTGTCCGCATCATTGTTTGATGTCTGTCTGCATCATTGTTTGATGTCTGTCCGCATCATTGTTTGATGTCTGTCCGCATCATTGTTTGATGTCTGTCCGCATCATTGTTTGATGTCTGTCCGCATCATTGTTTGATGTCTGTCCGCATCATTGTTTGATGTCATGTCAACATCATTGTTCGGTGCCTGTAAACATCGAGTTTCCTCCCGGTCATTGGTTAATGTCTGGTCGAGCTTTTTTTGGTGTCAGTAAACATCATCGTCCGATGTTCAGTAAACGTCGAGTTTCTTCCCAGTCATCAGTCAGTGTCTGGTTGAAGGTGTACCCTCTGACGTGTTGCCCTTAGAGTGGTGATTAGTGAAGTTTCCAACTATCAGGTTGAAGCACTTATGGTATTCAGGCCAGTTTTTCGGAGTTCAGACCGAAGTGGTTTTCGGACCAGGTAGAAGAAGAGAAAATTTTCGGGGTTCAAGAAAAGCAAAAAAAGAATGAGAATCCCGAGTGTGTGTGGTGTTCAGACCATGGTCATCCCTGCGTTACCATTTATTTTGGCATCCAGGTCGTCGGTTTTTCGAGTTTTTCTTCGCCGATGCTGACAGGCGTTGTTAATTATTATCCCATCAGAGTGCAAATTGTTCGTCTGTTCTTGGTATTCAATCACTCTTCATCCTGATCATCCGAAATCCGAGGCTATTTCGTATCGACAGGTTCACAGTGGATTGAATAGGGGCAGCTGTAACACCTCAAAATTTGCCCTCCTCTCTTGGGACTAGCATTAACATGTTTGCATGTCATTTTAGGTCATTAGGCATTTCATATTGCATATCATGTGGTTACATTATGCAAGCCATCCTCCCAAGTCTTGATCAGAAGCTGAGGAAGTCAAGTGCACGCCTAGGGTTTATTGATTGATCATGGCCATCTGAGGATTGGGCTGTGGATTAGGGTTTCATGATGCTCAAGGGTATTGGTCTTCATCTGGTTTGAAATGATACATCATCATCATGGTTGGATGTCATCAGTGGTTGAAGAAGATTCCTTGAGATTAGGGTTTTGACCACTGGTCAACCCTAATCAGTTGTATTGGGCCAATCAGGGCTGGATCAGGAGATGGGGTTTCTGATGATTCTGGGGTTCATTCTTTGGTTATATTGTGCTAATTGAGGCTAGGGTTTCACCCTTGAGCCATTTCAGTTGGAAATTGGGGCTCAGTTTGATCTATGCATTGCCAGATTCATCTATCAGATGAAAAGTCAACTGTGGTCAACTGTACATGATCTGGTGGATGTGGAGGAGAAAATGAGTTGAAGACACTTCATTCATGTTGGAATAAGTGTTAAATGACATTGCAAAGCTTAAAAATGAAGAAAATCAAGTCAGGACAAAAACTGCCAAAAATAGAAAGTGACTTGTAACTGAAGTTTCCAAAAATGGAAAGTTTTTGACCTCAAAAACAGAAGTCCAAGGAAGCTTCAAATGAAAAATTGTTCAACATGACAGATGTAGATCTTGTTCTCACCTTTCCAAAAAGTCCAAGAACTTGAAAATCCAATGTACGGTTTGCAAAATATGGCTCAGTGAATTTCAGAAAAGACCCGTAATCAGGAGGCCATAACTACCACATACTTTGTCCAAATTGCAAGTTCTTTATATGCACAAACTCCATTTGACATGTACTTTGAGGGTGCATCATTGGATTTTCCCAAAAATGGCCAAGGCAAAAAGTCACTTTTCAACTGGACAGCTGAATTGGACCAGGGGCAAAATTGTCCAAATGTCAAAATAATTGGAATTTTTGAATGGGACTTTTTCCAACACCTCAGGAATGGCATTTTAAGTGTGTTTGAATATTCATTTTATGGTTAATGCACATGGTTTGAGTTTTGGGTTGAAAAATGAAATGCACAAAATGGATCAATTACCACACACATGTGATTTTGAGAAATACTCCACCAATGGACATGAAACAAGTTTCTACACATTACATATGGCATTTGGGGATTGCTTGAGCTGTCAAAACAGCTGGCACTAGCTGTCATTGTGCATTGACCATTTTACCCTCCATTTGCAAAAATGCAATTTCACTAATTATGCCAAAATGCTAATTAACATGATTAGTGATGGATTAAGCTACCATATATATTCTAAATCATCTCCTAATCATAACAGAATATCACAATTACCAAGAACAGATCTAGAAACCTCTCATTCTCTCCATTTTGCTCAAGAACACACCAATCTTCAAATCCAAATTTCTTCCTCAATCTTCAACCAAAACTTGATTTTCTTTTTGCTGTGATCTTGTTTCAACATGTACTAGGACTGTTTTCATGATTCATCATCAATCAAGCCTTGCATCGCAACTGTTCAAGAACACCTCAACAATGGCAAATTCGAATTAAGAGCAGTAGAGGTCGAAGCAATTGGAACTGGACACGTCATTCATCTTCCACAAGGCTCTAGTACAACTGTTTTGAAGAGTTGGAGCTTAAAGCCGCGATCTACGCACTGCCGTTGCCGGTATGTCGAAATTTTGAATCTCCTGTTTTGTTCGATTGATAGGTGCTTTGTGTAGTGCATTTCTTGTAGATTACAATGATGTAATTAGAATTGTGAATGCTTGCTTGTATCATGAGAAATCGCGATTTGAAGATAAGAACATAAACCCTAAGTGAGTCGATTCGAGAGATTGAGGAACTTTTAGGTCATGATAGTATGATATTTGTGATCCTCTTGTTGAGACGGTTACAACGAGTATGGCCGCGTCCATTTCTGTTAACATTTGATGTTCATGTGATTTTCGAAATTCTGGAAAATGTGTGAGGAAGACGATGGAAAAGTTGAGTTTGATCCAAAATCCAGTTTGAAATTTCGAATTTAGTGTTTCCCGCCGGCGCTTCTTTTAATTACCATTATGCCACTGAGTTTTGATTAATTATTTAAAAATTGTTTAACATCTTAAAAAATTCAGAAAAAATAGTAAAAAATTCCTAAAAATATGGAGATTTTTTCTATGGCTTTGTCTTTGAGTGTAGGATTTTTTTGACCTATTGGTCAAAGTTGTGCTTGGTAGGATTTTCAATTGACCTAGGGTTTTCCATTGTATGTCCATTTTTGACACATGTTTGTAATTTGATCATGAAATACTCATATCATAAAATAAATGGCTGAAAATTTTTGTGGTGGTTCTTGACTCATTGAGGATTATTTATATGTAAATTTCATGAATTTTTGATACCTGGTTAGAGAGCAGCAAATTCTGGAACTTAGGTGTGACAATTTGTGTCACACCTCTTGATGTCAACTTGTTGAATTTAATTGGATGACCTATGCATGTTGGAATTGGCTGAAATTTTGCATGGTGAATTGTTGATATGTTAGGATGTTGTATGAATTTTTGTAGAATTTTTCACTGCCTTTTCTAATTGATCATGATTTTTCATTTCTGGTGATTGAAATTGCAAGCTCATGTGATACATGTTGGTAGATTGATTGGGAAATCCTCATATTGTATTGTATGGCCATGAAATTTGATATGCATGAACTAGACACATTGTGTGACCTCCCTGTTTTGGTCTCATCCATTTCTTTTTTGTTTTCAATGAGATATGAATTTTTGAAGTGGAAGCATGTATTGATGTTGTGATTTGGAGCCTATAATTGTGACTGTTTTGTTGATTTTCATTGACATGGTTCCATTTGCCCAAATGAGCTCAAATTTGACATGGTAGACCTTGAATACCCCCTGTTTAGGTGAAATTAATTTGAGAATTTTTGGATGTGTCTTGGTATGGATTTGAATGCAATACTTCTGTTTGTATGCTTGGTGCTTCATTTGAACTAGTTTGCCTTATTTTGTGCATAGCATGAGCATAATGAATGATATAGACATGAGACCAATGATGTTTGCTCTTGTTTGACTTTAATTTGACTTTGGTTTGTAAATGCCTTGCTGTTTAAGGATTTTTTCTTGTTTTGGACCCTAGGCTTGGCCTAGTGGTCTAGTTGCTAATGTTTGATTGATTTTTCAGGAGCAAAGGTATAATGCACATGGAGAATGATCCAAATCAATTTTGATTGATGTTGTTGATGTTTGTATACTAACATAACATTGTTTTGTAGGTGATGAAGCTTAGGCTTAAGCTTTGAGCTTGCTTTATTGTGCATTGCTTTGTATAGTTTGATTGATTGAACACTTGCTGTTTGGTTTTGTCTGTCTGAGTACTAACTGTGTTTGATTGTTTCCAGGTACTTTAGTTGCTCAGTTCCTTGTGAACTATTGCTTTTCTTTGCTTAAGCAACTTGCATTGAGGTAGGTCCTCTTGACTTCATGTAGTCTGGAGACCCGGCTGTTACCGGGCCGGGCAAATAAATGTCTGAAGTCCTCCTTAAGAGGCAATGATTGTGGTTGTTTATTTTTAAGCCCAAGCAGGTGAAAGTCCTTCAAATAAGGCAATTGGTGGAAGGTAGGGGTATGCAGCCTACCCCCCACTATTCAGTTGAGTCTTCTCCTTGCTCCCATTACATGGTTGAAGCATTGAGATCCTAACCCAAGATCCTGTGCAGTCACATTGAGTCAGAGTCTCCGAGTATAGAAGGGTTCCCCTATTCTGGACCCATGCTCATTTGTCAGCTCTCCCTGGTTAGGGATATGAGCTGTGAGGTCTGATCCTCACTTCACCTCTTCATCTGCTTCACCTTAGCCTCGTAATGGCAAGGTTAAGAGCAAATCAAAACCATGTACAGACGACTCGCTTCGGTGGTCAAACCCCTTTGATTGAGCCTCTTGTTTGGTTATAGCGTGTGCTCTGTGAATCTCTGATTGACATGCTTGTTTGAGATGCCTGTTCTCATTTGATATATGATTGTATGCTTGTGTGTTAGCTTCTTTCCTGGATAGGAATAGTTTGCTTATGCAAGTAGGATAGAAAACCGAACTTAGGTGAACGATGCATGACAACATTAGGCTCGAGTCTCAGCTCCCTAGTTGTGTGTCTTTCCCCGGTTTCTGGTTAGCAATTTAGTCCCTTTCAGGGGAACTACATCGCCCTGATCCTCGTTCCAGACGAGGTATGTAGGCAGGTGGTCGTGCGAGACCACTCCGGGCAACCTTTTTCTTTTTTGTGTGCGTTTACTTGTTATCTGACTGTGTGTTTTGGTTCGGATGCCGGCATAAGTCCAGTAAGTGGCAGTCGGGCTCCACGTTTGCCGTTTTGTACGTGTTTTGGTTCGGATGCCGACGTAATTCCATCCAGTGGTTGTCGGGCTCCATGTTTGCCACCCTTGCTTGTTTGTATGTTTTGTGTTGTTTGGCGTGCGTAAGCCGAACTACAGTGGCTCTGATTCTTGTTCCAGACAAGATATGTAGGCATAAGGTGCGATACCTTATCGAGCTCCTTCTCTTAACCCCACCTGCGTTCCCTTGTGTGTGTGTGTGATGTTTAGCAACCTTTTCTTTATTCTAGGACGTGGATCCCGTCGAGTACGACGGACGTGAGGGGTGCTAATACCTTCCCCTTGCGTAACCGACTCCCGAACCTTTTCTCTCTGGTCGCAAGACCATGTCCTTTCCAGGTTTCTCTGAGCGTTTCCTTTCCCTACCTTGGGATAAATAACGCGCAGTGGCGGCTCTGTGTGCGTTTTTATTTTTTAGCTCGCCGGTTGATTTTTCGCAGGATGCGACATATAGCCCAACTGGTCAGACTATAAGCCTCTCATACAAGGCGTTTGGCCTACTCGGGCGAGACTTTCATCGACTCAGATTGGATGTATGACGCACCTCTATGGTGTGGTTCTTGAGTACTTATCATGCTCAAGAAGACACAATGTCCCTCAGGTGAGAGTATAATGAAGGTGAGAAAAACACACAAGAAGGATGGGTTGAATTGTGTATGTAGAATAATTTTCGCTTATGATGAAAAACTTCAGAATCTAAACAAGTTCAGCGTTTGATATCAGAATGTTAATGGAATCGGAATAATAATAATGTTCAGAAGAAATAAACAAATCAACACTCAAAGTTTATCCTGTTTCCTAAAGTGAGAGTAGTCAAGTCCCATTGTCCAACAAGAGATTTTCATTATAATTAAACTGATTACTACTTGCTTAACCAAACAAAAAAGAGACTTCAATTTATCAATCAATCCAGATAGAGACTTCCGCTCAAGCAATTGTGCAAGATTCTTCTACCCAATCACACTAGAAAGAGACTTCATTGCTTAAGCACATAGGAAAGATACTTCACTGTTCAAGAAACCTTATAAGAGACTTCCTCTACTTTAAATAAACAATTTAGTAGAAACAATTACTATTATACTTTGATAAACAATCAAAAGTATATAAGTATTTCAACAATCACAGTGATTTTTAACACTTAAGATTTCTAATATATACAAAGATATTAAATTTTAAGAGCTTGTGCAAATAAATAGATGAAACTTTAGCTCAAAGTTTGTACTTAATGTGTTCTGTTAAGATGTTTGGTGATTGTTAAGCTTCCTTCAAATCTTCAGATCCTTTTTATAGAGGTAGCTATAAGAGTTGCTGGAGACTTGTTTGCACAAGAGAACTTTGAAAAGCAGCAACTCCAAGACAGAGACATTGGAAGATGAATCCTGTAAAGATCTTGAACTAATGTGTAATAGCATAGTCCGCTGCTTCTCTTTTTCATCCTAGGTATAAACCAGACGTGAGGGTGAACTAGGTAAGTCACATCAGATTTCCTTGAGCCTTCGTCAAAGCGACTCTAGTTGACTTTTCCCCTAAGTCTGGTGTTGACAAGATAGATATGCTATGGGGAAATTGTATGGACCAGAGGCTGAGCTTCTCAATTCAAGGTCTCTAGAGTATGAGCTGTCACCAGAGACAGAAGTATCATGATCAGAGTCTAAACCTTTAGAAGTTGATCCATTAGAGTCATTAGATTCTGATCCATCAAAATCTGAGACATTCATCTTGTCAACAAATGCTTTCAGTAAGGTCAATTTTGAGTAGACTTTAAGTTTTATGTGAAGGTGATAAAAACATACACAAGAAGGGGGTTGAGTTGTGAATGTGGAAATTTACTTATTTTTCTTAAACTTGTTCAGAACCTGATATGCCAATCACATATTCTGATCCAAGTAAGAGTCTAAATTAGATCAGAGTCTGACTTTAGAGTCTGTTGCACAACACAATATACATTCAGAAGTAAATAAAGAGACACATAATATATCATGGTTCCTCTCAAACCGAGAGTAGTCCAGTCCCCTTGCAGCACAAGAGATTTTTACTATAATCAACAGATTACAATATGCTCAACCCAACTAGAAAGAAACTTCTGCTCAAGCCCTCAAGCAAGAGACTTCATTTCCTGGACAACCCGTTCAGGACTTCCTGCTAAATCCCACAGAAAGAGACTTCTTCTTTTCCCTCAAGCATGAGACTTTAATTCTCAATCAATCCTTGAAAGAGACTTCTTCTCTGCCCGCAAGCATGAGACTTTACTGCCTGAACAACCCGTTCAGGACTTGCTGCGCTTCCCGCAAGCATGAGACTTCAATGCTCAATCTATTCGTAAAGAGACTTATTTGTTCAAGCACCTAGAAAAAGACTTATTTGCTCAATCTAACAGAAAAACACTTACTATGAGCATAACAATTAGATTCTTCATATTCTATTAACAAAAGAGTCTGGTATTAACCTTGTGTTTATGCGTGTTCTTCTAAGTGTGGAAGATTGAAGTTTTCAATATTCTTCTCTTCAAGCACATATTTCCTTCTTTGTTGTGCCTTTCTGTTCTGATGATCTTCTTGATCGTTTTCACTCAACTCTGACACATTTAACCCTTGTGGTTATATTTTCCATTTAGTGTGTGTTTCTTTTATCTGTTTTTTATGTGTAAACAAAATCTTTTTCTCAACCCATATTGTGAACTGGTATCACATCTTTGTAAACACAGTCACGTATTCTTCAACGCCATACATTCTTGGTCAGATTCATACATTGAATATTTTCAATCTTCATTTTATATAGATACTGGGAATAGATCCGTTGAATATTGAAACTACCAATGAAACAAGTTATAAGAACAAGATTTGATTCGGCATCTGGTCTTTAGTTTTGATAATAACAGTACATTATTTCGAAGAGAAGAATTTTCTACCCTAATGGTTTGTAAGTTCAGAGAATGCCTAAGAGGGGGGGGGGGGGGGGTGAATTAGGACCAATTAAATATCCTGGTTTTAGAGACAAGTTTGTTCTTATTTTTATGCTTTGGTGATGAGTTTATAAAGCGATAAAGTGGAGGAAAAAAAAGAACACAAGGATGTATACTAGTTCCCTTCACCGTCCGGAGGTACGTCTAGTCCCCTTTCAACACGAAAGAGATTTAACTATTTGTTAGGACTTGTACAAGACCAACACAATCACCAAGAACAACCCTTTTGTGATTCACCAAGTTGATATGAGAACAATCCTCTCAAACTCAACTCTCTTGCTTCCAACAATCCTGGACATTAAGGTGTTTACAACCAATTCTGGAAAATATTAAGCAAAGAAAGTATATCAAAATATATCAATCACTATGATTGATCTTCTCTTCCAAACAAGCAATTCATAAGGATATATTAGTTCTCAAGTGTTTATGAATATGAGAGAAATTTTATGGACGGATATATGTGAACAATACTGAAAAATTCTTAATGAAAGTTCAATGATCAAAACACTTGTTTGAAAATGAATGAGTATAAGATTTCAAATTGCAATAGAAGAGGTGGTTTTTGAATTATGAAAATAGGACTATATATATCACCTTAACACCTCTATGAATGAGTGTGATTCAATGAAGAGAAATAGTGGTTAAGGGATGACATTTAAAAAATGTTCAGATCGAAAAACAGACTTGAAACAGCCACTGCTTCAGTGGAAATCGATTTCTGAAAAATGGGTAATCGGTTTCACTAAAGCGTAGCTTCTGAAAATTCAAAATTTCATGAGGGAATCGATTTCTGAAAAGTGGGTAATTGACTTCCTTGCCTAAAAACTGAAATCTAGAAAATACATAAAAGACAGGATGCAAAATGGAAATCGATTTCTAATATAGGGGTAATCGATTTTTTGGACTGGAACTTGAAAAATATTTGAAATATAGTATAGAAACAGTGTGACATTTTAGACACAATGGACCATGCATTCAAGGAATATTTGGAGTAATTTTGAGCACTAAGTTATCAATATATATTGCATGCTTGTACCTCAATAAATCAAGATCAATGCTAGTCTTCAAAATATAAGTCTTGAATCCTTTGATGCTAGCTTTCACACATGATGAATTTTGAGTACTTGATTTGATTAAATACACTTGAATCTTTTTTCATACTTTTTACATGATCATTTTATTTACACTTTGTCTTCATAAAAACACATTGGATGGAGAGTCTTGACTTCATATTCTCCCCCTTTTGATGATTAAAAACAATTGAAGCTTTATGTACAATACTCCCCCTAACAATGATAACTCCCCCTTGATCCATGCATCCATGTATGAGAGTTTTACAATTTAAGTCTTACTACAAAATTTGTTAGAGAAAGACACAAAAAACCATAATATCTTCTCCCCCTTTGTTATTAACAAAAAGGATGGGAAAATGGTTTAAAGTTAAGCATTTATCATAAACATAACAAAGCAGAACCAACCAAGGCATGATGTAACCATATCATTTTTAACAAAACACGACAAAAAAATACGAACATGAAATCGATTTCTCCAGGAAGGGGAGTCGATTTTCGGCCTACGAATAAAAAATTCCAGAGGCCTAGGAAGTTGAAATTTTGATATGGAAATCGATTTCTAGGAATTGGGGAATCGATTTCTGATGGAAGCTTTTGCCAAATATAAAAAAACAATAACTATGGCATATGAAATTTAACAAAAATAAACACATATAAAGAATAATAACACATATATAACATGTTTAGGCATCATATGATCATACATTTTCATACAAAAACATATTATAACATAGTGTCACAAATGAGATTGTGAAAAAAAATATGTAAAATTAAACATATAAATACATGTATCATTCATTATACGTCTTTTTCATCCAAGATTACCAATTCTCTTTGGCTTTTGTAGAACGGTTCTCGTGCCAAAGGTTTTGTGAGCATATGGGCAAGTTGATTATGAGTATCCATGAAAGTAACTTTCAACATCTCCTTGAAGCACATGATCACGAAGAAAATGAGGCCATATGTCAATATGTTTGGTTCTTGAGTGCATGACCAGATTCTTTGTAATATTTATCTCACTTGTGTTGTCACAACATAGAGGGATGCATCCAAGATCGAGTATGTAGTCACGAAGTTATTGTTAAGCCAAAGTATTTGTGCACAACAACTACTTGCTACTATGTATTCCACTTCGGTCATGCTAAGAGAAACACATGTTTTTTTCTTGCAAGCCCAAGATACTAATGCATTCCCAAGAGTGTGACATGTACCACTAGTGCTTTTTCTATCGGTTTTACTTCCTGCATAATCTGCGTAAGAATAACCAACTAAATTGCAAATACTACCATTAGGATACCATAGTCCAACATTTCTTGTCCCTTTGAGATACTTCATGATCCTTTTAACGGCGGTGAGATGTGATTCCTTAGGATTTGCTTGAAAGCGAGCACATAGACACACATTAAACATTATGCCAGCACATCTTCCTGTCAAATATAATGAATAACCAATCATACCTCGATATTTAGTGATATCAACTGGCATATCAGATTCATCAATGTCAACATACAATCCCGAACCCATTGGAATAGCGATTTCTTTGCAATTATCCATACCAAATCTTTTCAATAATTCTTTGCATTACTTGGATTGGTTGATGAATATGCCATCCTTTAATTGGTTAATTTGGAGTCCAAGAAAGTAGTTCATCTTGCCCATCATAGACATCTCGAATTCTCCTTGCATCATCAGTAAAAAATCTTCACAAAGGTCTTTATTTGTTGAATGAAATATGATGTCGTCAATGTAGACTTGAACCAATAAAGTATTACATTTTATCTTCTTAATGAATAAGGTTTTATCAACTTTACCTTTTGTAGCGGGGTATTCGTTACCATTAGAGATATTGACTAAATCCAAGGTAAATCATACAAAGTCGAGTCGCCACCGCACTTCTATTTATCCAAAGGAATGGTTAGAAAGCGAACAAAAACCTAATGGTTTTAACAAAAACTAGTAAAAGAAACAAAGATCTGGGTAAAGGGGTTGGTTATGCAATGAGAAGGTGTTAGGCACCCAAAACATCCTAGGTACTCCTAGGGAGCCCTTTTCATACTTGTTGCAAAGGTTGTTTGTTTTGTGAAAATTTGTTTGTGCAAACATGATTGAAGAGATGAGAAGAGAATATACAAATTATTTACATTTTGTGTTTGGATGGATGAACCCATTTCCTACGTACCATCTTATAAAAAGATTAGGATCAAAACCTCGTAGTTCGGGGTAAAAATCTCAAAACAAGTTGGTGAATTGATTGGTCCAAAAGCCTTAAAGTCTTTTGTTATCAAAGGGAGAAAACTCAACCAAACCACAAATCCACCATGTGAGGATAGCTTCAACATGCTAGTGAGGGGTTAACCCTATAATAAGCATGGAAGACTCATTGTCCATCACTAAGGATATAGGTGAGTATTACATCTACCACAAAGATAACTCAAACCTAATAGCTAAAGGTTATGGAAAATTTGATTAAGAAGTGGCCATTGGAACCACAAAAAGAAATTTGAATGGATTATATTTACCAATTAGAAGTATGTACAAAATAGTCAAAGTTGACTTAAAGATTCAATTCAAAATAAGTATTGTGAAAAGAAAGTTTGAAAATCAAAAGCATAAGGCTTAGGTTTCTAATGTTTGAAAACAATAGTTAAATGTTTGCACAAAAAGTTTTGGCTTGGGTTAGAGTGGAGAGAAGAAGAAGAATGGCTAAGTCCTAAGCAAAACAAAAAGGTGAGGGATAAGAAATGAAACCACACTAGGAGTTCCTCTCTTGAGATCATATTGATGATCCAAGTAGCTCCCATCCTTTGGAATAAGCAACCACAAAGCATAAGCAATCAAATAAGTCTCACAAGAGATCCTCAATGTATCTTGTATCTTCCACTTGGATGCACTTGGCAATGGTCCTCCAATTAAGCTCACACGGAAACTCCTATCACAAAAGCACACACATCAAAGATTCCATGAAGTAAAACAAGAATGGACAAGAGTGAGTTTAGAGATTTGGTTCTTCTAACCCATCTTCATCATTAAGATCCTTTTACTCCAATTTTGCATAAGGAAGGTCCTAGAATCTAAGTCCAATTCTCCATTCTTTGCATAGGGAAAGTCCTAGAAACTAAGTCCATTTCTTTGCATTTGGTTCACAACAATCAAACAAAACACAGGCATAATAATAATATATACACAATTATGTGCTTAAGTGAGCAAAAGGCAAATGACATTAACATAAACATGTGCTCAAGTGAGCAAAGAGAAAAGCAAATGGATAATATGTGCAAGAATAGTAAATTGCATCAGGTAAATGTTAATTGTCATTAGTTAGTGTTAGTAGTTAGTGTGCCATAAGGCAAATTTAGCGCTATGTTAAGCAATCGTAATTGGACTTATGTAGAAGTCACAACTATCTGAGGCCGGTCAACAATAATTTAGGCAACAAACACAAGTTAGGAGTCTTGATTAGTGAACCAAGTCCCAAAAACTTGCTATGCCAAAAAGAAAATGAGAATTGATCTTGTATTGGTTTAAGCCTTTTGCATGATTTAGAAGACAACCTATCCTTAATGCAAAGCCATTCACTTGATCAATTGATCAAGATGAATTAGATTTGAATAAAGGAAGATTAAATCTCCCTAACCAATGCTAACTTATCAACCTTCAACTCATTGATCAAGAAGAAAAGAAGTAGAAAAAGAAGAAGGAGAAGATGGATAAGAGAAATGGAAATGGCAAAATTAAAGTGCATTAAATGAAATACAATGTACCAATCTTCATATGTTGACCAATAACGTTGAAAGTCAAGGTCAAACAATCAAAAACAGAAGTGAGATGAAGATTGGGAGTCAAGAAATGAATAAACTATTTTTGGCATTTTTTAATATTTAATTAAACTTGAATTAAAAATGAAATGGAAAGGTCAAACTTCAAAATTACTTCAAATCAACCTTGAAAGGTCCAAGTAATTTATCCTAAGTTCAACAAGGTCAAACAAAGTTTGACAAAAAAATCCAGCATTTTTAAAAGTCAGAAACTATTTTTAACCAATTAAAAATGAATAAAAATAACCTAATTTAATTAAAATCTCAAATCAATTCAAAAATTGATGAGAATATTTTTCATAGATCCATCATTATTCAAATAGGTTAGGTAAATATTTTTGTATTTTTTGAATATCAAAAACTATTTAAAATGAATTAAAAATAACCAGAAAAGAGAAAATTCATGAAAAATATCAAATGTCAAAATAAAAAATATTAAAAATCAGAAATAGAAACTAGAAATTATTTGGGAAATGATGCAATTGGTCCCATAATTTTTGGATTAAAAATGAAAGAGATATTGATTTTTGAAATAAAAGGAATTAAAGGAAATAAAAATAAGAAAATAAAAATGCAAAAAAACATGGAGCGTTAGATCTGAGCTCATTAATTGAGCTGGCAGATCACACGCTCCAGAGATGCGCGCCTACCATGTGCCTTGGTCAACTGAAGCGCAGGATGCATTTAAAAAGGTCATAACATTGGACGCATGGGATCGAATCTGGAAACACCATCACACGGTCCAGATTAAATTTGGCAATGAGGCAGCCACCGGAGCCACCGTCTTCTCCGGTGAGGATGCAGTTTCCGGCCAGATTTACAGAGATTCAAACCTTAACCAAATCGTGCGATCTATACATCATTAGAAAGCTGGGATGATGTACATCATCCCTATACCATCCATTTTCATTCTAGATTTCTATGGTTTGAGAAATCAGAAGTTGAAAAATCTGGTGTTCATCATGAACTCAATGAATTTCAGAAATTAAAAGCACAAACATGGTGCCTCTATTGAGAGGACTTCAGCCAACACAAGATCTAAGCAAATAGGTCCATGGATGATGAGAATCGAAGAAAATACCAGTTAGAGTGTAAGCTTGAGTTCTGGTACTTTGAGCACGATGCCTTGCTTGCTTTGGTAAAACATAAGTTCAATGAGATGAATGATGAAGGCTTAAGAGCTTAAGATCCAAGAATTCAACCAGATGAAGTTGAATTTTGGATCTGAAAAAATTTGAAGAAAATGCAATTTGCTTCTTTAGTGATGGCTATGGAAAGAATTCTGCAGCATTTCAGGTTGAATTAGGCGTGTGAAATGAGTGGAATGAAGTCTCTATTTATAGAGGAAGTGGCAAGAAGAGTGTGAAATGATCTGTGTGCATGGCATGTGAAGCTTCATTGCATGGGCTTGCATGATCATGCACAAGGCCCAAAAACAATGCCAAATGAATTCTGAGCATCAGCCAAATGGAATTGGACGTGTGACTTTGCAAGGCAATTGCTTATGCACCAAGTTTTCAAGTGAATTCCTCATTTGTACCTAAACAATCATCTCTTCGAAAGTACCATTTAGAAAATCCAAACATAGGCATATGGGTAATGGTTGGAAAGGTATTTGTATAAGGAACAAATGTTATGTTGGACAAAAACTCATTTGAAGTGTGGAAATTTATGAAATTTGAGTTTAAAGTGCAAGGTGCAAGATATGTCAAGGCAAGGTTTCTAAATTTTGCCAATTTTCAAGCCCCTCTATTTTGATGATGCAAGCCTTAAATGGAAAAACCTCTAACATCAAAGTTGTATATCTTTTCAAGGAAATCAAAATGGACTCATATTTTGCATCATTTGGATTTTTGATGAAAGAGTTATGGGCCCTTGAAGTTGGACTTTTTTTACTTTTAATGCATTTGGTCAAAAAGGACCTATAATGTCTTGCATTATCACATGTATTTCCTTTGCGATTTTGAAATTTTGTTCAACATAACATTTGAAGTAGACATCTTAAAATTTCCAATTCATTTAATCCCAACTCAAAATCATAAAAAATGAATGAGTTATGTCCTTGGGAAGTTGACCCACAATTAGGGTTTCAGTCAAAATGACCTATAATGTATTGGAATGGCAGATGGCCTTCCACGCTTTAAATCAATTTTTGATGAACATGAAAGTTTTTCATATTGTCCTTAAGAACATTTTTTATTTTGGAACCATCTCCATTTGACCATCACATAAAAAGTTAGGTCTCAGTGCATTTCAAAATAGTTAGATGAATTGACTGATCAACTTCTCAAGTCCATTCCTCATGTATTGATGAATTGATGATTGAGGACACTCAAATAAGTTCAAATATGCATGGAATGATGAATTAAATAACTTCCCTTGTTTGTATTTGATCATGGGTTGAGGTTGCTTCATGAGCAAGGCATTGTGATGCACAGATGACTTAGGGTTTTTCTGAAGAACAAACCTTAAACCCTTTGTCTTACTTTGATCAAAATGATGCATTGAGGTACTAGGGAGGCATATTTGATGGATGAGAGCTTTGGGAACCATTGCCATGCTTGCTATCATCTCCTCTTGACCATGTCTTTGTACTAATGATCTCCTTGAAGCTTTGGACCTTGTGATTGCTCAAGCTACAAAACAAAAGATGTTAGTGACATATTTTTGTGCTTTTGGTTAGTAAACAAAATAATAAAAGCAATGATATACAATTCAAGCATGCTTGGTGATCTCAAACCACTCACAAGAGATCCCACCCAAAGGCAAAGGGAACCAAGATGCTGAAGATCCTTGAGGCCATGCAAATGTAATGTTATGATGCCATGAGGGATCTTAGGGCCAAAATTGGGGTCTTACAGATGCCCCTATTTAAGGTCATTCTAGCCGGAGAAGTGAAGGTTAAAATCTTCGTTTCGACGAGGTAGAATGGGCTTAAATAATAATAAAGAGACTAATTTTGGTCCCTAAGAGACCTCATGATGAAAATGTATGTATGCAAAAAGGTAATACTCTGCGGAGATATGTATCCACAAAGGAAAAGATCAGGAGGATTTGACAATCCATCTGAGTAGTACGCCCAACGGGACAGAAACTCCGGGGACTCTCAATGGGGATAAGAAGGAAATGTGTGAGCAGGGCACGACTCAAAGCTTGGGGGACAGAATTCCAAAGGGAGTACATCCAATGGAAAGACATCAAGCTGACTCGAAGGTGCATGTGTTGGGGAATATGCCAACACAACAACATTATCCACAATGGATACATCGGATAAAAAATCCGGACTCAGGTGAGGATAATCCACTAAGGGACCTCACTGGGGATATCCAAAAAGGAATCTCCTGGGGAAACAACGGGATGAGGTATTACCGGTTACTAGGTAATAAGCTCAAAGAGACGTGTGATCTGAACACCGGTATAAGGGTGAGAGAACAACATGCTCGGGAAGAATGAATATCTAAGACCGGTATAAGGGTGAGAGATATCAATCAACCAAATCATCTGAGGAAGACCTAAAAAGGTATATTTCGACTCAGGAAAATCTAACTCCACAGGGGACAAAAAGTCATAATAGGGAGCAGAAGGAAGGAACACCAGGGATACCGGTTACTGGGCATATAATAGGTGACCGACCAAAGCGTGAATTGGGGAATATTCCGAAAACACTCATCATCCTAAAAGAGGGAAAAAAGCAAACTCGATTAAGGGATGGACATTCGATTCCGAAAGAGGGATGCGAATCTTACTCAACTGGGGGAAGAACAAAAGGCTTCGACCAAAGAGTGCATGAGATATATTATCTATTACCGTCAAAACATAGATAATATACTCGCATGGAAGATTATCCACAACCGGTTACTGGGTTAATAAAGGATAAATCGACCGAAAAGAAAAGGCATCGGGATACCGAAACTAGGTATATAATGATGACCCATTCAAGAGAGAAACAATTGTTACCAACAACAGGGTAAACAAGATGACTTGCTGGGGATAAATTGCATAATCAGGGCATTTATCCAGGCAAAAGACAGAATATCAACACCGAATATTGAATGAAGATAACCACCAAGGAGGGGATTACACCTATCGGATACTGGGTAGGAAACCACGGAAAAGTAATTGTCATCCACTTAGGATGAACAAAAAAGTTAACTCTGCAAAAGGGAGAAAATAGGGTTTACAAATACCGGTATAAGGGTAGTAAACCACAGGCTCCGCCGGGGATAAGATGAATGATTACCGATTACTGAGAAATTATTCATTTATGCCACAGGGAAACACAGGAGACAGTCACAAGAGGCCAATTTAGGATCAAACCAAAGAGGCAAACTGAATCAAAACTCGTCCTAATGAGGATATAACTCAATAGGGAAGACCATCCCAATATATGTGTTGGGAGGAAGCGAAAACAACCGTCGTCCACGAGGATATAACTCAGTGGGGAATGCGGAAGGAAAGATAAACACTTTCTGCTTAAGGGGCTGACTCTCTATATTGAGGGATCAGACACCGACATCTTGCTTGGGAAATGTATTACCAACTAGCAGAGGAATAACAAAAAAAGATATATGGCAAAAAATGCAATAGAACTATCGAAATGTTTGAAAAATATATATGCACACATGCGTGGTTTATGCTTGATGAATGCTGACAGACAAACATTTCTAACACAAACAGCTCCAAGGAGTACAGACATCCGGTACTACATCTCAAGAGAGAAAGCCAAAATCACCGGAGAGTATCCAGTCTGTCGGGGATCAGAGATGCCAGGAAACAACAATACCTCTGTAGGGGATGAATCATCAGTCACAGCTGGGGAAAAGAGTTTATTGCACAAGTAGAATCTGCCACATAAGCAACTCTACTGGGGAATCAATCAGAGGAATAAAGGGACTCTGGGGATCAACCACCAACTACCGTACCCACCAAGGGGTCACATCTACTGAGGAGAAAAGGGTGCTACCTCGCTGAAGGGGAGAGTGGTAAATATCTCAACAAGCACACTACTCGGGTTCCGGAGAAAGAAAATATAGTCATGCCAGGAATATGAACAAATGTCTTACCCTGTTGGAGATCATACCATCCTTGGGAGAGCACTGAGGATCTCCTAAGTATCCTTTTCATCAATGTGAATGCTTACCTTGTTTAAAAACAAGTTATGAAAAATTCATTTTTTTTTCAAAACAATGATATTTTCTCAATTAAAGGCATGCAAAACGTTTGTTGAATAGAAACAAATAAGAGTGTAAATAATTGGATAAAAGGCTCAAATTTATTTGATGGAATGGTAGTCTGCAAATGGCAAGACTCCATAGATCTTTACAAGTTTGAAATTGGTGATATATATTGGAAAAGGGCTACATTGAACATAATGACCATTTCTCCACCAATTCTGAATTCGATGTATTCGAAGCTTTGGTTGATGACGAATGAGCAAGAATCTCTGACGGATGACAGAGGTAGAACAAAGTCTTGTTAGGATGCAGTTACTTGCCAAATCCCTAATTTTTCCCTAGATTGCCTCAGGATGAGGTACTCAATCTAGTGGGATACAAATATTCATTTTTTTATGTCTCTAACTTTTGCCTGGATCGCCCTTTCGAGGTTTCAATCCACCGAGACACTCATTTTTGCCTAAGCCTCCCTTTCGGGTTTTCAACTTAGCGAGCTATTCTGTTTTTATTTTTAGGCGAAGTATTTCTTGACTGCATCTGAATTCACAGGACTAGTGAAATCCTCTCCATCCATAGTTGTAAGTATCAACGCACCGCCTGAAAAGGCTCTCTTAACAACATACGGACCTTCATAGTTTGGAGTCCACTTGCCCCTGGAATCGGGCGCGAAAGATAAGACTTTCTTAAGCACAAGGTCACCTTCTCGGAACACACGAGGCTTGACCTTCTTATCAAAAGATTTCTTCATTCTCTGCTGATACAACTGACCGTGGCACATGGCAGTTAATCTCTTCTCTTCTATCAAATTCAGCTGGTCATAACAACTCTGAACCCATTCAGCATCAGTCAACTTGGCTTCCATCAAGACCCTCATTGATGGGATCTCCACCTCTACTGGGAGTACAACCTCCATGCCATAAACAAGAGAGAAAGGGGTTACCCCTGTTGAAGTGCGGACAACCGTGCGATATCCATGTAAAGCGAATGGCAACATCTCATGCCAATCCTTATACGTGACCACCATTTTCTGGATAATCTTCTTGATATTCTTATTAGCAGCTTCAACAGCCCCATTCATCTTGGGTCTGTAAGGAGAAGAATTATGGTGTGCAATCTTGAACTCACTACACAGCTCTTTCATCATTTTGTTATTCAAGTTAGATCCATTATCAGTAATGATCTTATCTGGCACACCATAACGGCATATGAGTTGATTCTTGATAAACTTCACGACCACTTTCCTGGTCACATTTGCATATGATGCCGCTTCAACCCATTTGGTGAAGTAATCAATAGCTACGAGAATAAATCTGTGTCCGTTAGATGCTTTGGGCTCTATCATGCCAATCATGTCATTTCCCCACATGGAGAAAGGCCATGGTGATGAAATCACATTCAGAAGTGTCGGGGGAATATGAATCTTATCCGTATAAATCTGACACTTATGGCATTTCTTCACGTATTTGCAGCAGTCAGACTCCATTGTCAGCCAATAGTAGCCTGCTCTCAACATCTTTCTAGCCATGGCATGTCCATTGGAATGAGTACCAAATGAACCCTCATGGACTTCAGTCATCAACAGGTCTGCTTCGTATCTATCCACGCATCTGAGCAGAACCATGTCAAAATTTCTCTTATAAAGTACGTTGTCGTTGAGGTAGAAACTGCCTGACAATCTCCTCAAAGTCTTCCTATCTTTTACAGATGCCCCAGGCGGGTAACTCTGGTTCTGAAGGAAACACTTGATGTCATAATACCATGGCTTATCATCTTTCACCTCTTCTACCGCAAACACATGAGCTGGTCTGTCCAAGCGCATCATGGTGATATTGGGAACTTCATTCCAAAGTTTAACCACAATCATCGAAGCAAGTGTAGCAAGAGCATCTGCCATCCGGTTCTCATCTCGAGGAATATGGTGAAAGTCAACCTCAGTAAAGAACGTTGAAATCCTCCTCGCATAGTCTCTATATGGAATGAGACCAGGTTGATTCGTTTCTCATTCACCCTTAATCTGATTAACAACGAGGGCCGAATCACCATATACATCAAGGTGCTTGATCCTTAGATCAATACACTCTTCTAAACCCATAATACAGGCCTCATACTCAGCCATATTATTCGTGCATTTGAAAGTTAGCCTTGCTGTAAAAGGAATATGTGTGCCCTGAGGAGTAATAATCACTACCCCAATACCATTTCCATACTAATTTACAACGCCATCAAATACCATGCTCCATCTGGAACCAGGCTCTGGCCCTTCATCGAGTGTAGGCTCATCGCAATCTTTCACTTTCAAATACAGAATTTCCTCATCCGGGAAGTCATACTGAACTGACTGATAATCTTCAATAGGCTGATGTGCCAAATGGTCAGCCAAGATACTACCTTTAATAGCCTTCTGAGCTCGATACTCAATATCATACTCAGATAACAACATCTGCCAACGGGCAATTCTTCCTGTTAAAGCAGGCTTCTCGAAGATGTACTTGATTGGATCCATTCTGGATATCAACCAAGTCGTATGATTTATCATATACTGGCGTAGGCGCTTAGCAGCCCAAGCCAAAGCACAACATGTCTTCTCAAGCATTGAGTATCGAGACTCACAATCAGTGAACTTCTTACTCAGGTAGTAAATAACATACTCCTTCTTCCCTGATTCGTCTTGCTGACCGAGGACACAACCCATTGAGTCTTCAAGAACAGTCAGATACATGATCAAAGGTCTTCCTTCCACAGGCGGAGATAGAATCGGTGGTTCAGACAGATACTCTTTAATACTGTCGAAAGCTTTTTGGCAATCCTTGGTCCAATCATGAGACTGATCTTTCCGGAGGAGCTTGAATATTGGCACACATGTGGCAGTCATGTGAGATATGAATCTGGAAATATAATTCAAACGGCCAAGAAAGCCTCGGACTTGTTTCTCAGTTTTGGGCCCAGGCATCTCTTTGATAGCTTTGACCTTCGCAGGATCAACCTCAATACCTCTTTCACTGACAATAAAGCCCAATAACTTGCCAGAACGGACTCCAAATGTACACTTGTTGGGATTCAGACGAAGCTTATATTTCCTCAAATGCTGGAAAAGCTTCAACAAATGCTCTACATGTTCAACTTCCGTTCTTGACTTAGCAATCATATCATCAACATACACCTCGATCTCCTTGTGCATCATATCATGAAACAAAGTGGTCATAGCTCGTTGATACGTGGCTCCGGCGTTCTTCAGACCGAAGGGCATCACTCGATAACAGAATGTTCCCTAAGGTGTGATGAATGTTGTCTTCTCCATATCCTCGGGTGCCATTTTGATCTGGTTATATCCGGAAAATCCATCCATAAATGAGAAGACATTGAATTTAGCTGTACTGTCTACCAACATATCAATATGTGGTAGAGGGAAATCATCTTTCAGACTAGCTTTATTCAAGTCTCTGTAGTCCACACACATCCGGACTTTTCCATCTTTCTTTGGCACGGGAACAATATTTGCCACCCATTGAGGATATGTAGAAGTCACCAGAAACCCCGCATCAATTTGCTTCTGAACTTCCTCTTTGATTTTCACTGCCATATCAGGATGAGTTCTTCTGAGCTTCTGCTTCACAGGCACGCACTCAGGTTTCAAAGGTAAGAAATGTTGCACAATATCAGTATCTAGACCTGGCATGTCTTCATACGACCAAGCGAAGACGTCAACATATTCTCGTAGCAATTCAATCAACCCCTTCTTAACAGATTCTTCAAGGAGTGCCCCAATCTTCACTTCACGAACACAATCCTCAGACCCCAAGTTGTCTGTTTCCAGATTCTCGAGATGCGGCTGAATGATCTTCTCTTCATGCTCAAGTAGACGGGTAATCTCGTCAGGAATCTCTTCAACATCATTTTCTTCCGCTTCAAATACAGGGAACTCAAAATTGGGAGATGGTGTTGGATCATTATGTTCAATGGGTTTGATCAACCTGCATAATGATTTTGGATATGAGAAGCTTTTAGAAATTAAACAAGGCAAATCATTATGCAGATGAAAAGATTGATTTTATTTTGTTTTTTTAGGTTTTATGTGATCACCAATTTCATGTAAAAAGCAAAAAGGGAAAATAATTGGAAAAAATATATTTAACATGCATTTATTGAATGAAAATATCATTGTATTTATGCGCCAACAATGTCATCACTCCTCCTTTTGGCATGGGAGAAGGGTTTTTAAACAAAGTGATCATTACGTGGACTTGTGGATAACTGTAGGAATATCCACAACGACCTAATTGTTGCAGACCCCTCCAGGGATGATGAAATTGCCAGAATCCTCTGTATCTTCTTCCAAAACAGCAGCAGCTTCTTCATCCTGACCAGGGTGGATGAAACCTCCACTCTTGAATAACCCTTTAGCGTTGAAGACCCCAGAAGAAAAGCCTATGCCAGCCCGAGACTTATTGTCCTCTAGCTCAATCATTTTTCCTAAACCAGCAGTTGCGCCACACTCAATGGCCAACTTTGCATCTCTATAGGAAGCAAATGAAGGATTTCTCTTCTCAATAGGCTCAGCTATAGATAAAGCTTGGAAAGGAGTTCCAACTTCATCCTCAGCATCTATACATGAGAAGGAAGACAAATGGCTAACCAGGAGAGCCTTTTCTCCCCCTACCACCACCAGCTTCTTGTTCTTCACGAATTTCAGTTTCTGGTGTAGGGTGGATGTCACGGCGCCTGCCTCGTGAATCCATGGTCTGCCTAAGAGACAGCTATACGATGGGTGAATATCCATAACCTGGAAGGTAATCTGGAAATCACTCGGTCCGATTTTGACTGGGAGATCAACTTCCCCAATCACTGTTTTACGCGACCCATCGAAGGCTTTCACAACTATTCCACTCTACCTCATGGGAGGCCCTTGATATGACAGTTTCGAGAGAGTGGTTTTTGGCAATACGTTTAGCGATGACCCAGTGTCTACCAGCACATTGGACATGGCGTCGTCTTTGCAGTTCATAGATATATGTAAAGCCAAGTTGTGGTCTCTTCCCTCCTCAGGGAGATCAGAGTATCAAAAACTCAAATTGTTATAAGCAGTAATGTTTGCAACAATGCTATCAAATTGTTCTATTGTGACATCATGATCTACATATGCCACATCCAAAACCTTCTGTAGTGCCTCTCTATGTGGTTCTGAATTCAGAAGTAAAGATAACACTGATATCTTGGATGGCGTTTGTAGAAGCTGGTCTACAACATTGTACTCACTTTTCTTGATGAGCCTCAGTATCTCATCACAGTCTTCTTTCACATTGCCGCTTGGGCCGACAGAAGCAGGAGTTATCAATGTAGAGGAGGGCTTAGCAACAGGTGCCGGATTCGAAGTGCACAGAGCATTCCTAATTAGGCATTCAACAGAATCAGCATTAGCCTGGGGCTTGGGAGGTGCTGAAAACACACGACCGCTGTGGGTCAAACCACTAACATCTGCGATATTAACAACAGAGGAAGATGCCAAGGACACCTCTTTCCCATCTTCTACAGCAACGACGTTGTAACGGAAGGGAATTGCTTTTTCGGAAGAATACGGCACCGGACCAGCAGGCTTAATGATAAGAACAGAAGAAGCTTTCTGCTTGCTACCAGTATACTTGATGATAACAGGCTCGGGCATCTGGAATATTGGGGAAATCACATTGACTTCAGGCTCATCTTCATCAACATTCCTATTCTGAAGAATCTCAATGACTCCTTCATCCAGCATTTCCTGAATATCCTTGCGCACCTGACGACAACCCAATCGATTAACAGAGCAGACTCGGCATCTATCATGGTCGTGCTCATAATGACTATACTCACATAGCAAACGATGCATTTCGACAAGAGACTGTCGAATGACATATTTGACTTTGTACTTGTCAGGGCAGCCCTAGACCATGTTGACAGATTTCCCATGCTCGGGCAATGGGTTCTTCTTTACATTAGGACCTACGTCCTCAAAACACAGAATGCCACACCTGACAAGGTCTTGAACCTTGGTCTTCAAAGGGTAACAATTCTCCACGTCATGACCGGGAGCACCAGAATGGTAGACACAATGTAACTCGGGTTTATACCACCACTGGGGGTTAGCAGGTATAGCCGGTGGGTCTCTCGGAGTAATCAACTTCCTCTCTATCAAAGAGGGATATAATTCTGCATACGTCATTGGAATAGGATCAAAGGTGACCTTTTTCCTCTCGTAACTCGTGCTAGTTTGATTACTGTTTCGAGGCTGGTAGGCCTGCTGTTGCGGACGGTGTTGTTGTTGCTGTTATTGTGGATGTGATTGTTGATTGTTGCTATGTTGTTGATACTGTTGATTGTCTATGAAAACAGGTGCTATATGAGCCACCTGGTGCTGGTTACCGGCGGGACGCACGGTCTTCCTCCTCACCGAGGGTCTTCTTGGTTTCACATGGGAAGTCACAACATGTGCCTCTCCATCTTTCTTCTTTGCAAACGCCCCATAACGTTTGGCAGAAGAGCCTTCTTCTTTGGTTAGACGTCCTTCTCTAACCCCTTCTTCTAGACGCATCCCCATATTCACCATCTCGGTGAAGTCAGAAGGAGCGCTAGCGATCATCCGCTCATAATAGAATGAACTCAAAGTCTTTAGAAAGATCTTGGTCATTTCCTTCTCTTCTAGCGGAGGCACGATCTGTGTTGCCACCTCTCGCCACCTCTGGGCATATTCTTTGAATGTCTCTTTGTCCTTCTGGGACATGGCCCTTAATTGATCCCTATCAAGAGCCATATCCACATTATACTTGTATTGCTTGGCGAAGGCCTCGCCAAGGTCGTTGAAGGATCAAATGTTCGCGCTATCTAAACCCATATACCAACGTAGGGCGGCACCGGACAGACTGTCCTGAAAGTAGTGGATGAGCAACTGATCATTATCGGTTTGAGTTGACATTTTCCTGGCATACATGACCAGGTGGCTGAGAGGACAAGTATTTCCCTTGTACTTTTCAAAGTCAGGGACCTTGAATATCACAGGAATCTTCACATTGGGAACCAAGCACAGCTCGGTAGTAGACTTGCCGAAAAGATCCTTTCCTCGAAGAGTTTTCAATTTCTTGCGAAGCTCAAGAAATTGATCATTCATAGCGTCCATCTTTTCATAGACATCTGGGACCTCAGACGGCTCAGAATGATAGATGGTGTTGTCTACCCTGGGTATGTTATGCACGGCAGGAGGAGGAACATCCAGGACCGGGCTAGATGCCGGTACAGAAGCAAAAGTTGGAGCAGGACCCTCAGACATGAAATTGGGAGGCATCCCCCACGGGAATCCAGCTGACATGGCCGCTGGAGCAAAATGTGCACTGGCTGCAGGCACGGTTGAGGAAACAATCTCAGAGATGACTGTCCTCTGGGGAGGAGTTGAAGGCGTCGGAGAAGACTGGCTCTGGGCAGCCAAGAATGATTCCATCAAGGCACTCAGTCTGGCCACTTCCTCTTTCAGCTCATGGTTCTCTTGCTCTAGGTGATCCATCAATCTTGAAATGTTGGCTCTAGTGTAGTACCGGTGAGTCAGCTTGTCTTCAAAATAAATGAAGAACACAGAGTTAGACCACATGACAAGAAGCCGGGAACAAAACCTGCTTATGCACATGATGCATGTAATGCTCGTGCATATGATTTGTTTTTTATTTCAAAGGAACATTTAGGGTTTTATTTGCAAATTTTGGGAATACTAAACATTTATCACATATGGAAATATCTCATCAAATAATATCAGGGAAAGAAGTACATCATTGTCAATCATATACAAGAGAAAAGGAAAATAATCATCCTATGGATCCCTAGAAACAATCATCTAAAGCTCGGGACACAAGAAGATAGGATGCACGAAGCCTCTTCACCTCTCTCTCGTAAGCTGCCTCCATATCCGCCTTCTCCTTGGCGAGTCGATCATACTTCCTCTTCCAAAACTTGGAAGACTGAGGAAGTAGAGAAGTCCATGCATCATCAGGATCATCAATAACCTGGTGTTCGAGGAACTCTATCAAAGCATCCTTCTCTCTAATCTGCTGAAGCAACCTTTCGCGTTCACGGATCCAAGCACGTGAACGGTCTTCGTCTCTCAACTCCTCTACTCCTTGATTAGGGAGGGTTGAAGGCCCAGCCATAATCATAGGTGTAGGTCTCGGATACTCGTAAGGCATGAGATACTCAGACGCTCTCTTCCTCACCCAAGCAGTATAAGGCTCCAAAGCGACACAGTTCTTAGGACCCAACTTTTTTCTTCCTTTCCTATGAATCTTGCGCCAAGCACGGACCATTCTGCCCTTCAAGCCTTGGGGATCTTTACCCTCCTAAAAGAACACACCCTCTAACAGAATGTTATTAGGTTTATCCTTTAGGGGGAACCCAAGCTGACGACGTACCAAAACAGGGTTGTAGTTAATCCCACCACATGTACCAAGAAGAGGCACATTGGAGAATTCACCACAAGAGTCGATAATCTGCACACCATCATACACACGGTTGTACCAAGAGATATCATCATTAGTGAGAGACATAAGTCTCGTGGACCACCGTAGACATCCCTTGTCCTCCTTGAAGGCAACCGTCTGCGGTAAGTGAGAAATAAACCACTTATACAGCAGAGGCAAACACACACAATGGCACCACCACCCTTTGTATTCGTCATATGCAAAGAGAAATAGGTATCACCCAACAGAGTCGGAACAGGATTAAGAGTAGAAAAGATCCTAATAGCGTTCACATCCACAAACTTGTTGATGTTGGGGAACAATACCAATCCATAGATGAGAAGTACAAATATGGCTCAAAGGCATCCTCACTCACGGACTTCCCATAGATAGTAGCTTGAGAAATGAGGAACTCAGAAGGGAGACCTTGAATTCCACCTTTGGTAGTCATATGAGCATCAACCAAAGATTCATCTATGTGCAACATGTCAGCTATCTCTTGAGAAGTAGGAATACTTTCCAAACCACTGAATGACAACTAGTCTAGGATAGGTATTCCCACCAGGTAGGCATACTCCTCAAGCGTAGGCAAAAGCTGGAAATCCGGAAACGTGAAGCATCGGTACAAGGGATCATAAAACTGCACCAATACAATCATCAACCCTTCATCCACCTGAGTAGTCAGAAGAGGAAGAAGCTTCCCAAAACGAGCTTTGAAACGCAAAGGATCTAATACATAGGATGTCAGATTCCTTAACTCTTTCAAGTCTGGTTATCTGAAGCTGTACTTCTTTGTATTCCTTTTTTGTCTTTCCATGTCTGAAAATTTTGCAAATAAACCCCTTAAGTTTCTTGAAAAGTTTCTTATTTATTTGATGATATGGATGCAAATGGGTGCATGAATGCATGAATGCAACAATCACACTCAAGGATCAAGCAAAGCACACCAAACAAAGGTCATGGGATGGATCATGTTATCCTTAATATCAATCATCCATTTTGGTGGATTATGGTTTACACCTTATCAACATCCAAGTTCCATTGATATTAAGGATTCATGAACGAATCAACCATGAATCAAGGGTTTGTTGTAAGTCACGAGCATGGAGTCTTGGTTAAGGACCACCCAAAGGGAGTATACTAGGGTTTAACCTGCCAAACATGTTCTATAAGAGGTTCCCATAGTCATCATCCCATCTTTCGGATATTATCGGAGAAACGACTACTCGTATTCCAAAAATATTCTCAAGAGAAACTCTTATGAGTGTAGTATCGCGTAACAATCGTATCAAATCTTACACTTGAACGACTTTTGCACTACATCCTAAGAATAGGCCAAGATGGGCTTGGTAAACTAAGGTCCTTGGCTTCTAAGGTCTATATTGGAAAGAGTAATGTCTAACCACAACTTACTTGTGTGACATTATTGATCCCAACATGACCTCCACCAAGTGAATGGACTTGCAAGTCAACTTGCTAAGGAATAACTCCACACAAGTCAACAAGACTACGCCATTCTCCTATCCTAAGTGCACTCGAGTCCGGGTATAGAACTCATCTCACAAAGATCACCAAGCATACAAGGAATTAATATCAAGCAAATCAATCATTACACACAATACAGTAATCCCAAATTACACAAAAATATGTCACAAAACAAACAATACAACAAGCATGAAAAGTTGGCAAAACCAACTAGGTAAATGTCCCCAGCAGAGTCGCCACTTTTCTGTAGCGGGGTATTCGTTACCATTAGAAATATTGACTAAATCCAAGGTAAATCATACAAAGTCGAGTCTCCACCGCACTTCTATTTATCCAAAGGAATGGTTAGAAAGCGAACAAAAACCTAATAGTTTTAACAAAAACTAGTAAAAGAAATAGAGATCTGGGTAAGGGGGTTGGTTATGCAATGGGAAGGTGTTAGGCACCCAAAAAATCCTAGGTACTCCTAGGGAGCCCTTTTCATACTTGTTGCAAAGGTTGTTTTTTTTTGTGAAAATTTGTTTGTGCAAACATGATTGAAGAGATGAGAAGAGAATATACAAATTATTTACATTTTGTGTTTGGATGGATGAACCCATTGCCTACGTACCATCTTATGAAAAGATTAGGATCAAAACCTCGTAGTTCGGGGTAAAAATCTCAAAATAAGTTGGTGAATTGATTGGTCCAAAAGCCTTAAAGTCTTTTGTTATCAAAGGGAGAAAACTCAACCAAACCACAAATCCACCATGTGAGGATAGCTTCAACATGCTAGTGAGGGGTTAACCCTATAATAAGCATGGAAGACTCATTGTCCATCACTAAGGATATAGGTGAGTATTACATCTACCACAAAGATAACTCAAACCTAATAGCTAAAGGTTATGGAAAATTTGATTAAGAAGTGGCCATTGGAACCACAAAAAGAAATTTGAATGGATTATATTTACCAATTAGAAGTATGTACAAAATAGTCAAAGTTGACTTAAAGTTTCAATTCAAAATAAGTATTGTGAAAAGAAAGTTTGAAAATCAAAAGCATAAGGCTTAGGTTTCTAATGTTTGAAAAAAATAGTTAAATGTTTGCACAAAAAGTTTTGGCTTGGGTTAGAGTGGAGAGAAGAAGAAGAATGGCTAAGTCCTAAGCAAAACAAAAAGGTGAGGGATAAGAAATGAAACCACACTAGGAGTTCCTCTCTTGAGATCATATTGATGATCCAAGTAGCTCTCATCCTTTGGAATAAGCAACCACAAAGCATAAGCAATCAAATAAGTCTCACAAGAGATCCTCAATGTATCTTGTATCTTCTGAAGGTGAGAAAAACAAGAAAGGGGGGGTTTGAATTGTTTGGAAAATAAGCGCTTTTTCAAAATGAAAATCACACAATGATTTTATACTGGTTCGCTTATAACACAAAGCTACTCCAGTCCACCCGGCCAAGGTGATTTCGCCTTCAACAAGGACTTAATCCACTAATCTTGAAAGATTGATTACAAACAACGTCTAAGAGAAAGATCTCTTAGTCCTCTCAAGTATACAGACTACACAGAGTCACTTGAGGAAATAAACAATAGAGAAAATATTTATGTAATCTAGAGTGCTTCTAAGAAAGCAAATATTACAATAGTAAGAACAAAGTGATTCACGTTATAAGCAAAAGCTTCGTGAAGATTTAGAGAGCAAGAGTGTTTTCTTGAGCTTGATGTTTCAGTATAATTTTTCCTTGTATGTGTTCTATATTGAATGTTGATTTGCAGTCCTTTATATAGAAGAGAAGTAGTGGTTGAAACTGGTGGATATTAAAATGAATTTACGCCATCACTTAAATAGCTTCTACAGGATAACTTTCTCTCCTTGAAATGACTACTTACCACATATAGTATCTTCTTTATTGAAATTGGAGATTAACGTCTCTTTCTGTTTTAGGAAATCCATTTGCAAAACATTACTTGACTTTAATGTTACTCTTTCATAATTAGTAATTCCATGATTAGAGTCTTCGTGTATCTGAGAATCTTGGAGTCTTGCTTCTGATGTTGATCTCTTTTGGATTCTGATGGATTCTTCAGATAGCGCTGATAAGTTCTGGAGTTTAGAGATAGCGTTGATCAGAGTCAGAACTTCTAGAGCTTACTTCTTGTTCAGATGCTTCTGATACTTTGCTGTTTTGCTCAGAGTTAGACTTTCTTGAACGTGTTTCTACTTCAGATGCTTCTTATCTTCTGATAATTTGTATCTGATCTGGTTCTGTATCTGATGACATCATCAGATCTCTTCCTTCTTTCTTTAGAACCCTGCACACTTAGAAACTTTTTGTTAGGGTGCCATTTTTGGTTTCATCCTTTGTTATCATCAAAATCAAGGAATCTGCTGTAGAACAATTTTTGTTCTTACAATCTCCCCCTTTTTGATGATGACAAAACAATCTTAATTAGCAGATGAAACATATAAAATATCAGATCAGATAGACAAGAGCTCCCCCTGAGATAGTGCTAGGGAGTTCAGAAGTTCTTACCAGAGCTTCTAAGTAAAGAGGTTTCTTGATACCTTCTGCAATTTCTTAAGTCCAGGTTAGATAAAATTATTTTTAAGAAAAATATGTTGCAGAATGCTTAAGGTATTTAGACAATATTTTCATCAGAGCTATTAATGACTTCTCCCCCTTTTTGTCTGAATCAAAAAGACATAGCAAAAAATAAGGAATTTAAGAGAAAAACATTGTATTCAGATAAAAACACAAAGGCAACAAGAACAGGAAAACATCAGAATCAGAGAAAGCAAACAAAGCAACAGGCAAGCAAAAAATATCCTAAGTGCCTAGGGGTTCGGAGGCGGAGGCATTCTCTGAAGCAACATAGCCAGCATGTTCTGAATGTTGTTGTTGACAGTGTCTTGCTTATCCATTCTGGCACGGAGTTCATTCTGATCTTGCTTAAGTTCTTTCAGAGTCTGAAGAACCATAGGGATAACAGAAGAGGACTCCCCCACAGTCAGAGCCTGCTGTGCTTCAGCTTCAGCAGCATCTTGTGCTTCTGCATCCGCCAGAGCCTTAGCTTCAGCTTCCTTTAACCTTAGGATTTCAGCTTCCCTTGCTCTTTCTTCTTCCAGCCTTCTAGCCTCTTCTTCAACTTCTCTTGCTAATCTCTCTTCCTCTAGCCTTCTGGCTTCAGCTTCGCGTGCAAGTCTTTCCTGGAGTCTTGCCTCAGCATCTCTGATGTAGCCATTTCTGACTTGTTCAGAGATGTTCTTCAGTCTAAAAGCCTCAGAGGTCATCCAGCCAATGACTCTGTTCCAGTGTGTCCTTACAGAGTCAGGATCATCACTGACTTCAGAGTTAGTGGTCAGAGACTTGACCTTTTGTACTGAAGCCCCTGCAACCAGCATGATGGCTTCCTCAAGGGTAGGTATAGAAAGGTCAGGTTCAGAGGTATGAGGTGGAGATGTTGGAGGGCTGAGATTTAGAGTTAGAGGTTCTGGTTCAGTTTCTGATTCAGGTTGAGGTTCAGATCTTTGGGGTGAAGCGTAAAGAGGGTTTAAGTCTAATGGTTCAGATTCAGCGGAGATGTTTGAAGGTGGGATATCAGAGGTGTGGAGGTCAGAGGGTTGAGTTTCAGAGGGTTGGTCTTCAGAAGTAATGTTGGTTGTTTGTTCTGGTGGAGGTGAAGTTGCTTCAGATTGTGTTTGTGTTTGTTGTTGTGAAGCAAGGTTTTGAGCATGAATTTGGGCTAAGGTGGGAGAGTCAGGGTCAAAGTATTCTTGGTCAGAGGAGATAGAAAGGTATGGTGGTGATTCTGGTTCTGAAGATGATGAAGAGGAAGTGCTTTGGTTCATTTGTTCAGGTTCAGAAGGAGGTATGAATGTACGGGCGATATTTAAAATTGGTGAAGGTTGTGAGGTTCTGGTGGTTGAAGGTGGGATTTCAGAGGTTGTATAAATGGGTGGTGTTGGGAGAGGATTAGAGGAAGGGGTAGAGGAAACCATCAGAGGTTCAGAGGAAAGAGGAGGAACAGACGTACCAGTAGAAATTTGCAGAGGAGCTGGAGATATTCTTCCAGAGGATTCTCCAAGTCTTGCCTTCTTCGCCTGGGATGTTATCTTCTTCTCAGAGAGACCTCTCTTGTATCTTACGAAGTCTTCTTCTGAATCTAGACAATCGTCGAGGCTGAAATCAGATATGTCAACACCTTCATCTAGCAGACGATTAAGATAGATAGAAACCGCATCTCTGGGTTCATTCTTGTAGAACCTAGCTAGACCATGAGGCAGTTTCCTCTGATCTTTCAAGGAATCCCAGGATGTGTCCAACGTGGGTCTGACTTGAATCTTCTTTATTATTCCCATACTCTTGAGATTTCTGGCGTTCAGAGGCTTCCCAGTATCTATTGCCAGATCTTGCATTAGCTTGGCTTTCTCCAGATGATCTACCAACCCATTCTCAATGAAGACATCAGATATGAGCCTTCCCAGAGGGATGTAGGATCTGGGCTTCATGTTGTTTCTGGTTTCCCTTACAGAATCTCTGAGATATCTGAAGAGAAGTGCAGGAAGGCAGATCTTCACACCCTTCTGAATGCAATACAGAATGCACTTCTGATCTGCATTGATGTAATCAGAGGAGTTAGAGGCTGGGCGGTGGTGAATAGTTCCTAGAATGATCTTGAGCCACACTCTGAGGTTCTGATGCAGCTCTTTGTTCTTTGAAGGATTTCCTTCAGTGTTGGGTTTGAAGATGGTTGGATTGATTACTTCAGCAACGCGCCTTGATCTTGGGTTGATGTTGTAAATCCTTTTTCCTCCATCTTTTTCCATGTTCAACAAAGAAGCAATTGACTCTTCAGTAATTACTATCTTTACTCCCAACACAAAGGAGACGATGAAATGGTCATCAGCATCTGCAAATCTCCAGAACTCCTTGATGAGAAGTGGGTAAACAGGACCATAGAGCCTTTGGAAGTAGTTTCCCCAACCTTGTTGACGAAGTTCTTCAGTAAGATCAACGCCATTTCTTCTCAAGTTGTCAAAGTCCACCAGTGTTTCACATAACACATCCAATCCCTCAAAGGGAGTTGATAGGTTGATGTGAGGTAAACGATCAAGGATATGGGGTTCTTTGTAAACTGGGGTAATGGAAACGCCTGTAACCATTGGAGTTGAAATGCTTGAAGTTTGGGCAGTGGTGGTGGATTCCAATTGTTGAGAGAAGTTAAAAACTTCTTGTTGTTGAGCGTCCATGGTTGAAGAAGAAGGAGATGAAGATGAGTAGTTGAGAGACGCTTCAGAGAGGGTTTAGGGTTTTAGAGTGAGTGAGAGTGATAAGTGTGTGAAATGTGAGAAAAGTGTTTAAATACCCTAAGTTAAAACACATGCAAAATGACACACACTATTGCGTTAGCACAAAGCTCAAGTAAGCACGCTTGGGGGAGAAATGATTAAGATTACTTAATGAATGTCTAATCCCAACAGTATGCACACTGCTCGAGGAGATCTCAAACGTTTCACCTTTGATCTTCTTCTGGACAGCTGTCTAGAAGTTCTAAGGTTGGACGCTAGGTGCTCCACGTGTTGATGTATCTGATCTTCAGGAATACCAAAGGATTGGTTCCTGGAGATTTCTAACTCAGATATCTTCTTAACTAGTAGAAGTATCAGAGTCAGAGGCAGAAATACATTTGTTTACATCAGAGTCTCATTTTACATTTTCAGAGCCACACTTCATTCTGGACAGTTTTGAATGTTCAAATTTTCTAAGATAAAAAGAAATCTATCTTCAGCTAGAGGCTTAGTAAAGATATCTGCCCATTGATGATCTGTATCAATGAACTTTAATGTTACTATCCCTTTCTGAACATAGTCTCTGATAAAATGATGTTTTATTTCAATGTGTTTAGCTCTGGAATGTAGAATGGGATTCTTACTTAGACAAATGGCAGCAGTATTATCACAGAAGATAGGAATGTTACTCTCAAAAATTTGCAGATCTTCTAACTGATGCTTCATCCAGAGCATCTGAGTTGTGCACAGTGATGCTGAGATATATTCTGCTTCTGCAGTTGATAGAGCGATAGTTGACTGTCTTTTGCTAGCCCAGGAGATTAGATTGTTTCCCAGAAGCTGGCAATTTCCAGATGTGCTTTTTCGTTCTAGTCTATCTCCTGCATAATCTGCATCACAGTAACCAGAAAGTCTATACTCTGATGTTTTCTTATACATCAGGCCCAGGTTAGGAGTTCCTTTCAGATACTTAAGAATTCTCTTAACTGCTGTTAAATGAGATTCTCTAGGATCTGATTGGAATCTGGCACAGAGACAGACACTAAAGAGAATATCAGGATGAGTAGCAGTCAGATAGAGAAGAGAGCCTATCATACCTCGATAGAGCTTCTGACAAACCTTTGCGCTTACTTCTTCTTTTTCAAGAATGCATGTTGGATGCATTGGAGTTTTTGCAGAGTTGCAGTTAGCCATATCAAATTTCTTCAGAACATCTTTAATATATTTGCTTTGATGAACATATGTAACTTCTGAAGTTTGGTTAATTTGAATTCCCAGAAAGAACTTTAGTTCTTGCATTAGACTCATTTCAAATTCTGCCTGCATTAACTTAGAGAATTCTTGACAAACAGAGGCGTTAACTGAACCAAAAATAATGTCATCAACGTATATCTGGCATATCATGAGATCATTGTTAAGGTTCTTACAGAAAAGTGTGGAGTCAACTTTCCCTCTGATAAAATTGTGTTCCAGAAGAAAATTACTTAAACGTTCATACCAAGCTCTGGGAGCTTGTTTAAGTCCATATAAAGATTTTTTTTAAGTTTAAAAACATGTTCTGGAAAGTTTGGATTTTCAAAACCTGGAGGTTGGTTGACATACACTTCTTCTGAAATATAACCATTAAGAAATGCGCTCTTGACATCCATTTGATATAATTTAATAGAATGATTAATAGCAAAAGATACAAGAAGACGAATAGATTCTAACCTTGCGACTGGAGCAAAAGTTTCATTATAATCAATACCTTCTTGTTGACTATAACCTTGAGCTACCAGTCGAGCTTTGTTTCTGACGACTTCTCCTTTCTCATTCAGCTTGTTTCTGAATACCCATCTGGTTCCAATAACGTGAGTGCCTCTGGGGTTTGGAACAAGATCCCAGACATCATTCTTTGTGAATTGATCTAATTCTTCTTGCATGGCTGAAACCCAGTCGTTATCTTGAAGTGCTTCATCACAGGACATAGGCTCAATCAGAGACACTAGTCCCAGAGGAGTATCTTCAGAGGTTCTGAAGGTAGATCTGGTTCTGACAGGTTCGTCCTTGTTTCCCAGAATCAAATCTTCAGAAACGTTGATACGACTTTTAACTTTCTTTGGGATTTCTGGGGTTTTAATTTCTTTAGAGTTCTGAGTGACAGTTGCTTCTGTAGCTTTATCAGAACCTGCAAGGGTGATTTCTAAATCTGCAAAATCTTCAACTAGCT